>NC_086247.1:106489557-106789557 GCF_021018805.1 Prinia subflava | reverse complement strand
TTTCCTTTTCCTTCTGCGTGGCTATTTTTCTCCCTATTTTTATAGGTGTTTGCGGTAACGTGCTCGAACCCCTGTGCAAATTTAGCTGCAGCAGCTGTCCAAGCCATTCACAGCCGAGCGGGTTTTTAATGGGTTACTGAACAGCTAATTGATCAGCCCTGCTTTGGCTGCGGGAGGCAGTGGCAGCCCTCCTGCCCTAAATCCCTGGTGCGTGCTGCACGCCAGCCCTGCAGACCCGCTTTTCCCTCTGCCTCACCAGGCGGGAGGAATAAGGAGGCTGTTCCTTTTGCCTTCAGACCCATCCTTCCACTCCTTGGTATTTATAGCTCCGCCGTTCCCCTCCGCTTCCGCGTCGCTCCGTCCGTCACAGCCCTGCGGGTGCGGAGGCGCTCAGCTGCCCAGGGCTCGCCCCAGGCTCCCTTGAGGTAATTGCCGGTCAGTGCCCACCCTCTCTCGCTCAGGCTCGGCTGGAGTAAAGGTTAGCCACCTTTCTGCCAAACTGGAAGCCGTGTGCTGTTGGATACGCACTGGATGTTAACTTAGAAACCTTATATTGGAGTTCTTTATTTATTCTGTTTAAAAATACAAGACTAAGTGCGGTTCCGTCTCAATGCCACTGAATTGCAGGGTGTTGTGTCAAAAGCAGGTCTTAATTTGGTGTTGAAAAATGAACGGTCAGGCAAGTTTTCCTTTCATATGTGCAAGGCAAGTTCTACGGGTTTGCTGTCAAACCTACTGCCTGTAGAATGTGAAATGATTGCCTTACTCCTCTTTTTTTCTCCATCTAAGAAGACAGAAATATGGAATAGTGTGAACCCCTGTCAGGGAGGACAGAGTTAGCTGGGAACAACCCATATGACTTGTTTTAAAACAACAGTCTGCTTTTCTAACAGGGCAGGAAATTTCCAGTGGTAATCCCATCTTAAGCTAACATAGGCAGATCTTGCTCTTCCACTGGATGCAGTGATGGGGTCCCTTTCCATAAGGATTGCCTTAGGGAAATCTTTGAGTTGTTCCCCTCTCTTGTGATGTGCAGGGCTGATGATGGTGAGGCACATACCAGCACCACGATACCTAGGAGAGGAAGTACACTGTGTCTGCAAGAGATTCTGCCCCCATGCACAAAACCCCAGAGCTGCTGGTGAATTAGGAGCTAAAACAAATGTTACGTCAAGTAAATGCTGCAGTGGTACCTTACTACCCTTTGCAACCTTTGTTCTGACCAGCCCAAGTTTTCCTGTGATTCTGGCAGCAATGACAATGCAATTTTTGGCTATCTGTCTATATCTTCCTGCTAGTCCTTTGTACAGCTCTCTCCATTATCTCTAGCTGTGTTTACAGTCCCCTTTATAATCAGTTGAGACTACCAGCACTGCCCACTGCCCTCCGTGCTGGCCGCTCTCCTAAAAACACAGCATTGAGCAATAAGCAGCATGTGGCCTGGGTGAGGGCAGAGGGGTTGGTACTGCTGGCAGATAGCACAGAGATATTTCCAACACATCCCAGAGGGATCTCTTGGTGAAGATTACCCATTGGTTATCGAGTAACCCCCACAATGTCTTGTTTTAATTGCTTCTGAGTTCTCTAGTGCAAAGCAGCACTGCACAAAAGGAAGCCTTGGCCTAAAGGATGAGATAAAGTTTCAGTCATTAGCTTGTGGATATAGGTACAGATAGAGATTTGAGCAATGTTGACTCTGGGCTGTTGTCAGTAAGAGTTCTGAAAGCATTGCTGCTGGATGGAAGCTGTGCAAAAGCACCTCCAAGCATGTGGTGTTTCCCATTTCTATTTTAAACTGAGAGCACTTGGACTTGGCTGTGGTTTGACTTGCTTCTCTATCCACTTTTTTCTGGTTTTTTTTTTCTTTTGTGTGTGCAGCAGATTTTTTGAGGAGCTGCAAGCAAGGATAATGGTGACCTATATCGCCCAGTTGAGCTCTGAAATTTGGCAAAAAAACCTGAAAGAAACTGGGCAGATATCTGTATATAGGTTGTCCATAGGTTGAAAGGAAATTGCCTCATATAAACTTGCCTCTGTCTTGGACCTTATCTTTGAAGCTTGCCCTTGCAACCTAAATATTATCCCCCCTTCCATGTCCTCTTTCCACCCCTGCTGAATCTAAAGCCTTTTCACTGGTTTCACCTGGCTTTTTGTCTTGCCATACCTTGAGCACTTCCAGTTATCTCAAATGCTGCTTGATCAAGCCTTGGCTTTCACACCATGAGGGTTGAATGATATCATCTCTCACTACAGGGCTGAGGACTTCAGTTTCCTTGGATCATCTGTGATACTTCCCCCAAATCATTCTAATGCCATCTTCTCGCTCCAAGATGTGCTGCAGCATTTCTTTCTCTGCTGAGGCCTCTTGCCAGGCAGTTTGAAAATCAGTGCCTTTTAAGATATATCAAGTTTCAGGCAAAAGCTGCCTGAAAACTACAGCCTCGCCTTTTATGTCAGGGGGTGTTAGGAATTCTTGCAATTAGAGGAGGCTCTTGTATCAGTGCTTTAAAGGAAAAAAGTATTTATGTTTTCTATTTCTGTTCCTCAGAAGTACTAAAAGCTCTGCAGAAAAACAACTTGTTGTCTTCCTGATGTGTTGGAAGTGGTATTATTTTTAACTTCCTGGAGCAGTTGTTTTCAAGGAGTTTGTATGTACCTTAGGCACTTGGCTCAGTGTGGGTGCACAGTATTTTTTTCCTATCTGATTATGCTGTGCGGGTGCAAGCTGCACTGACAGTTTACGGTTCCTCTTCCATATGCATCTTATCTTCCAGAAGATAGTGTCTGGAGATGTCAGCTCTGTGAGGAGAGACTGATGAATTTATATCAGAAGAATCTTTTTGTCTAGCAGCTCTTCAGCGCAGCACACTGTTCAGAATGTCTCTTAAAAATAGAAAGTACTGGAGGAATATCAGCTTTGTCATGGCGATGTCATTTGTCATCAGTGCCAACTTGATTCGGCTGATCCCCGGTATTAGTAGGAGAAAGCCTGAGTCGCCCACGCAAGGTTCCCCGTGCCCCAGTTTTTAGAGTGCTTAGTGATATGTTTTGGATTATTGTTTTGGAGTCTACAGCCAGACCAGCACAAAGTGTGGGCGCTCTCTTAACTCGTACCTGAGTGTGTTTTTCAGCAGGAGCGTAACTATGATGATCTAGAAACTTCAGTTCTTCTGGAGATGAGATTTCCTTGTGTATTTATTTGCTGCAGGCCAATTTCATGTTATTGAGCAGGAAGGGTCATACAACAGCATGAATCCACCATCCAAAAAAATCACAGAGACTTCCATTTTTATTACTCCCTGTGCTTGGCTCAAGTTTCACCTCTCAGGTCTCCTCCTCAAAACTGAGATGTTCTTGGAAACACTGTCAAATTTAGAAGTTTTTTTCCCATTGAATTGGTGGTTAAATTTTGGGAAGTTTGATTATCCCTTGTTTTTCATCATCCTGAATTCTTCACCCAGTCAAACACTTCTGCATGTTTCCCTGTCACCCTATTTTTATGCCTTGTTTTCCATACTGGCAATTTGCCTTCTGGGTGCAATGAATGGCAAGATATATTTTAGTACGGTGTTATTGCCCATAGGTATTAAATTACTGGTTTGATTGTTTTTATAGGTTGTTTTTATAGAACAACTTTAGGAGGCAGTCAGTCATGCTAACAAAGTCTGTGTGAGGCACACCTCTTCAAATAATCTGGAATACTTTCCATGGAGCAGTGATTATTTCCTCCTCAGTATAATCAAGAAACAGAAGTGGGATCAGCATTGTTAAAGGTTTGTAATTTCTCCTCCATGGACTTTGTAGACCTGCAGGTTGTAAACACCATTGAGAAGAATCACTGGTGCCCTGTTTATGTTGCTTTATGTCCTTTATTAAATCCAATAAAATTGTCACAGGGCTCAGCATTCCATGCTCTTGCTCCTTCTCCCTGGGGGTGTCTGCACTGCCAGCTTCACCATTTCACCAGTGGTTTTGGGGTGATACCACCTGTTCAAGCTTGAGAAGATGGTGGCAAACTGGAGGCATGCCCATATGGCATGGCAGTGGGTGGCCAGGGCGTCAGGGAGAACCTATGGGGAACATCTTCATGAGCCACATAATCCTGTTTCATGCCCTGCGTGTAGTTTGTTGGGAGCTTGTTTGACTTGGACCTTTTCAAGACTTTGCCTTGGAGATTGTTACAAAACATGCAAATCATATCAAAAGCTGCATGAGACATGCTTTTGCACCAGTATGTGCATCCCATCAAGCACGATTTCCTCCTGTCATCCCTTTTCAAGATACATTTGCACTTCAGCTCCAATATTTGGAGAGCTCTGGGTCTGCACAAAGCAGACTTTCTCATTCCCACAGAAATCTGGTGTTTCTAAGACTTTTTTGTGCTGAAGCCCCTGACCTAAATAAGGTTAAGGATCTGGGCTACACAATTAGCACCCAATGCCAAGAAAGGAAAAGCTAAGCTTGAGCCACCATTCCCTGTTTGGCTAGGTCTGGTCTGCATGGGGGGCTGTGTAGTCCTCTTGCATCCTTATGCTGTAAAGGCCATTCTTGTGTCCAGACGTCTCCGAGCCTGGCAAGCAGGGGTCCTCTGTGACTGAGGAGCTTTCAAAACTCCTTCCTGCATGTCATTGTGCAGCTAGAAGCTGGGACTGCTTCCAGCTCACTGAAGACACTCTGACATTGTTCCCTCCTAATCCCCTCCTTCTCACAGAGTGTGGTTTTTCAGAAGGCTAGCATGTTCCCTTGTTGGCTTTCCACGCAGGAGCACAAGCGGCGGTTCCTGGGAATAACGTAACCCCGAATCAGCGATGAGCCAAGGCGGAGGGCGGCTGCGTGGTGTGATGGTGGGATGAGCCTTTGGCTCTGTGGTGTGTTAGGGAGGATGCCTGGCTAGCCAGGCTGGCTTGTGGCCGTGCTCTGTTTATCTGTTTGCTGGTCTGCCAACAAGAAGCACAAATGTTTAGCCCTGGTGGTGGGGCTGGGTTTCAGCAGGAAGAAACACCATCCCCCATCCCCCTTCTTGCAGCCGCTCAGGGGATGATCTGCACCTGGTTTGCTGTTTCTTTTTGTGTGCTGGTAGCCTGGGGAAATAAAAGCAGGTTAATGGGACAGGGAGGAGGGTGCTTTCTACTGAACTGGCTTTTTTTTTTTTCCCAACTCAGATACAAATAGAGAGAGAGAGAACAAGGTAATGAATAAATAGATATATTTAGATGTCTTTACAAGGACATCTTTCAGTGCAGGGATTTGACCTTGGAGGTTTGGATTGTATAATTTATAAGATGGTGGCCTTGAGGTCAACCCACCTGATACCTGAAGGTGCTGCTTCAGAAGACTTTGCACAGCTCTCAAGGCATTCACAGGTCCAAAGAGAAAGAGCAGTAAAGGAGACTTATTCCAGTTAAGTTATATCACCTTTTCCTGCCTTCTAGCAGGTCAGGAGCTCAGGTGAAGTTTGAACTTCTGGTACATCTGGCTGTGCTGCTGTTTGCTCTGCTGTTCCTTCCAGTGTTATTAGCTGTGTGTATTTGGAGTGCTAAAGGAGATATTCAAGGAGAGGGAAGCTGGGATTGAAGCTCAGGTTTTTTCAGGGTTTCTCCTAATGATGAGAACCTGGAAACATCTATAACCATGAGCACCAGCTGGCATGACTGCGATACCTAAATCAATGGTGTATAGATATTGGAGCCTCCTTTGCAGTATCAGGCTCTACCTTTCAAGTTTTGCCTCTTAGGAATATTCAAAAATGATGAAATTGGTTTCTAAAAAAAATAACAGGATTAACTTAGAGCTACACTTAACAGCTTTGCAGATCTGTTGTGCTCTCTAATCTCACACTTTTTGCTTTTGTCCCTCAGAAACATGTCCTGTAGAAAAGCCTGTGTTCGTAGGAAATAGGACAGATAAAGTGGGAGGTGGGTAGGATGCTTCACAGTCAGATCCCATAATGATACTCATGATAGTAGATTGGATGTTAGGAAAAATGTCGTCTCTGAAAGGGTTGCCAAGTATTGGAACAGGCTGCCAAGGGAAATGGTTGAGTTGTCAACCCTAGAGGTATTTATATAAGTGTAGATGTGGTGCTTAGGGACAGGGTTTAGTGGTGGACTTGGTGGTGTCTGCCTAATGGTTGGAGCTGGTGCTCTTGCCAGTCTTTTCCAACCTAAATATTTCTCTGATTCTATGGGTTGCTGCTGTGAGTTTTGTGTCACATCCTGGTGTGACGTAAAGGGCACAGCAGTCGGAGACACGTTGCTCCACCTCCTCCAGCTAACCCACATCCCTTTCACCTCTTACATCCTGTAGACACGATGGGTATTTCCCTTCTTGAAAGAGGGCTTTAAAGTATTATTGTGTTTTGGGATGGGGATAGGGCAGAGAGGAAATCAAAAGCCCAGCACGCTGGCTCTGCTGACTTAGAAAATCAGACTGTTTGCCTCGTGAGAGATTTTTTCAGTGCAGACCTGGTTGTGGGGTGGTTTCTGGCAATGCTGACTAATTCATGTTTTCCTGCCAGAGAGGGGGGGCAGATTGATCCCAACAAAATGTTGGCTCTGCCTCATGGTGCAACCAAACTTTGCACACTGTTTTTGTATCTGTGCACACAAAAGTTGCCCCTGCTTGCTCATCAGAACAGGTTGTCTCTCTGCTTCTGGTTGTGGTCAGCAAACTTCAGCTGGTGGGAAGGAGGTTTTTTTGTGACTCAGGCTCTGGGGAGAGCACCCTGCCATCCTTTTAAATGAAGGGAGCAACATTACTGCTGAAGGTCTGTTCCAGTGTTAGGTTAGCCTCTTTTTCTGCCCATGCTGACTACTAAAATGTGTCATTTTTTTTGCCTGAACTATTTGTGCTTTTCTCTGAAGAGGAGAAGGGCAATGTAAAATTCTCCTTTCTGCTCTCTTCTTCTACCCTGCTTTTCTGGGAAAGCTGTTCTTTGCATTTTTCTCTGTACTTATGTCATAAGATATATTGCATGTGTTGTCATCTCCTCCTGATGCTCTCCTAAAAGAGGAAGGTACAACTGCAGCCTTTCTTCCCCAAGGGTGCCGCTTCTTTCCTCATCCTCCTGTGTCACTACATGGTCATTTGTACGTCTGGCACTGTCCAAGTGGGACCACCCAGTCTTGTCATGGTTGCCTGGCTGAGCATCCTGTGGACTTGGTAAAAGGTTGGCCATGACCTATGGTGTCACCCAGAGACCCATCCTACCTCTTTGCTCCATTAGGGCTCATTATTTTGTTTCCTCATGCTCCTATCCCCAAGGATGGTGCTGCTTTGTGGTTACGTTACTGAGATGCCAAAATTGCCATCTTGCACTCAGCTTTTTTATTCAGTGAAGTGACTGAATGCTGCTGTACCTGCTTTCTTATCATCAGTGACATGGCTAGTCTTTTCCTGAATATTGGGGTTTCAGGCAGTGGGGAAGGGGTTGTGATTTTCCTTACTGGCGTATATGTATCTGCCACAGTAGGGTAATCATTTGCTTAGTATTTTATTGTTTAAGCTAGTGAAGCTGGTGAGCCTCTGAGGGACCACAGGCAGTTCAGCTGTAGATTAAGCTTCAGGAAGCCCCAGGTGCATGATTGGCACTGTGCATGAGAGGAGCCAACCTGATGGGGACTGGGCCTTCCAAGCTGCTGTTCCATGGACTTCCCTTCATCAGGAGAACATGTGGAGGCATTCCTTCTTGCTGGGTATCCTGGCCACCTGGACCTCAAACCAAAATCACTCCCACTGAAGTGATTAATGTGTCTAGAAGCTTCAGTAGCCTTAACGTGTGCTGCACATCTGCAAAAAACTGGAATGCTTAGCCAAGGTGAATGGCAAGGAGAATCGGTAAATGGCTTCTGCCTCCAAACCCCCTCTCCTTTCTGAGCCTGTGGTCATGGAGCAATAAACAGCAAAAGGAATGAAATCACCTTTTTGATGCTGTGCAGGTATGCTAGACTTATGGCCTGTTAAAAGTTCAGTAAACGCTATTAACCTTTCTTACACTGCTAGGACTTGCATAACATCAGGAACTTCTTTCCCTTACAGTAGTACAGAGGCTGTGTGGTGTGTATGCTATTTTTCTCTTTTCTCTGTAAAGCAAAAAAGACACGCTGTTTTTGCTTAACCAAGGGAGATAAGAGAACTTCCTCTTATTCAATCCTGTGGCAATGCAATCCCAACCATATAGTGAATTGAATCATGTGGAGACATCTGCCTTTGGCAATTTTTATTTTTATTAGTGAGAGAGAGTGAGAGTCAGTGTTCCTCCTCTTTCAGTGTGAATCCTAGTAACCCCTAAGATGTCTGGCTGGATCCCTGCCTGTGCAGGGTTATTTCAGTTCAGGGAATGCACACTGCTGCAGCTTGTGGCAGGCTACATCCACTCACAGGCAAAGCGCCTTAAATCTTTGCCCTACACACACTGTGTAACACAAATAAGAAGATGCTGAGAATCATGTGTTTAACAAAATCTCCTTTCCATGGCTCTTTGAAGAGCTTTAAAAAGATTTATTTTTTTTTAAATCCCCAACAAGCTCAGTCTTTTAAAATTAGAAGGATTCAGGATTTTGCTTTTAAGTTTACCTGTACCCTCTCCAAAGAAAAACCTTTGGTGACAGAGCTGACACAGCAGAATTGTGTTTATTGTCCACTATTATGCATCTGGTAAAGCAGATATGACAAGTCCTCCTTTCTTTAGACCTTAAATCTTTCCTTTTTTTCTTAGTGGATACTAGCAGGCTGGCTGAATACAATTCCTCCATAGATGCAGTGCTCTGTAATTTATGTAATAGTAATTTCTACAACTTTGTATAGTAACTGGTTACATACCTGCATGCTGGCTGTGCACTGCGGAAATTGTGACAGTTTGCAGGCATCAGTGTTTATTAAGAGCTTTAAAATAAAAACCAATGACCCTTTCCATCCTCCCAGCCTTTGGGATTTCTTAGGTGTCTGCTTTTGGTTTGAATTTTTGTTTATTTTGGCTTATTTTTTAAATGGCATATGGCCATTTAAGATTAAGCTGCAGCTGTTCAGTGTTTGGGGATTTATTTGATGCCCTTTGAGAGACAGCCTTGGACTTCTGTTGTTTAACAGGGCCTTGCTGAGAAGAGGACTCTGACACTTCCTCTTGCTGTCCTATGCTTCTAAACTACCACTTGTCATCCATCAGGTTTTTCCTCTGTCTCCACCTCCATAATTAATCCTCCAAAGACCAGGGCTTGTGATTTGTAATCAAAATTGTAGGTAGGAGCTATTTGACTAAATGAGGCGGGGGGGGGGGGGGGGGCAGGAGGAAGGGGGACTACTACAAAAATCAGAGGAATGATCCAAATAGTGAAGAGTAAATGCTGAAGTAATGAATAATGCATTAATGCCATCGTAAGTAGGAAGTAGGAGCCCTGTACACTGTGTAATTAGCACTTATATATAATGTGTATGCATTCCTGCACTGTAAAATATCTAAATGAGGAACTAAAACGTGAGGTGGTCTAAGTGGAGTAGACTATAACTCTGGGTCTGTCCCACTCTATCTCTGACACCTGATGCTGGATGAGCGCCATCACTTCTCTGTGGCTTCAAGCGCATTCTGATCACTGAAGAAGAGGCACGTGTCCCTGAGATCTCCCACTAGCTGCTTCTTACTCTTTCTCAGCACCCAGAGCTGATCCAGGTTAATCTGGGAGCTTGTCTGCCAAGTAAATTGGCTTCACTTAGACAGCTGCTGAATACAGCTTGCTGAGCAGGAGTGGTGACTGCTCAGACCACGTTGTTTGCAGTTGCAAGAGACAGCCAGACTATGCCCGGGCTGTTTGGGGTATCACCACTTGCTGCCTCTGTAAAGCATGTGGAAGTCCACAGGGAATGGTGTATGAAGACATTAACTTTAAATTACACAGGCAGGAGAGCTGTTTTGTGGTGGGAACATGGTGTGGGGAGAGGTTTTCCGGGTGGCCACCTCTGGCATTTGGTCAGTCCTGCTGCCCATTGAGTGAGACAGAGCCCTGCCATACGGTCACCTCCAGAGGGTGGATGTGGCCAGCATGGTCATGGTGCTGGCTCTGGGAGCAGTACTGTTGTATTTCAGCATGATGCTGCTCTGCCTGGCCTTGTTCAGCTGTGCTGTACCATTCCTTATCAAATCCGGGCACTTGGAGACTGACACTAATTCTCATTTGTTTGCCCCCCTTTTTTTTTTTTTTTTTTCAAAAACACTGACAAATGCAGGGGCGCTCTGTTTGCCATGAAGTTATGACTCATGCTGTTGAAATTGCAAGAATTGCTCTGGAAGTGACATGGGATTGTGGCTTTGTTGCTGTTCTGCCCAATCACCTGAGTTTCAGGAGGCTCCCCTTTGATGGCATTCCTCTTGAGCTTCCACAGCACATGGCTTTTCCTTAGGACTGAGGAGAAACTGTGAGCAGTCATGCTTCTGTGCACAGACCTCTGCTGCAGGGAAGCATTTACTAGGCAGGCTGGTGTGCACAGCGTTTCTGCAGACATTGACCAAAAGATCCGCTTTTGTAACAGTGCCGGTTATCACAGGAGACATAAGCTTCTGTGTGTGTGCCCATGTAACACTCTTGATTTGAAACTTGCTATTCCACATATAAGCATTCCACAATTTAAAACTCACAGTGATAACTTCCATGACAGAAACTGAAGATTTTTCCTCTTCTCTAGATGAAATAGATCACTTTAATGAGGCTCCTTAACTGATGGAGTTTGTCCTGATCTCAAAGTCATAAGATGCTAGAACAAAGAGGCTGCTGTGATAAGTGAATGTCAAGTAACTCAACTGTGCTATTTGCTAAGCACATTATAGAACAAGGGGAAAAAACTTCTGCTGTGCTTTCTTCAAGGAAGCTTAAGCATGGCACGTTACTAAACCCATGCCAGAAAATGCCACACAGTTTAAAACCTAGGCAGGAGCTCAAATGAAGGATTAGTTGCCCTCCACCTACCTCATTCCTGAGGTATGACTGATTTGACTGTGGTCTCGTCGTTGGTGAGACATGTCTTTTGTGTATCTTGTGGTCAAATATTTCACAACAGCCTGTCATCTGCTGTGGAGGGCAGCTTCAATCTTGACAGCAGGCTGCAGCCCAGAAAGCCTGGGAACCACCAGATGAGATGGACAGTGGTGGCATCCTGTTACGTGAGATGAGAGCAGCAGTGAAAGTGGAGAAGCCCTTTGCCTTCCTTACCATGTGTCTCTAAAGAATCTGGCACAAGCTGCTCTTGAGGCAGGGATAAGAAAACATTACTTGACCCCTGTATCTAGTCAGATAAGCCTCTTCCTTTGTCAACAAAGACGGTTTGTGGCAGTGGATATTTTCCATGTAGGATAATAATCCTTTATGATGAGTAATAAGTTATTATGCTCTATAACAGTGTGTAATTTGAGGGAGTGGCCACTGTGGCAGATGGTACCCCTTGAATCCAGAAGTTCCTGAAGAAACTCAGCTGTGTCAACAAAGCACTGTGAAGCTCAAATGGAAGCCCATAGCCCAGCACTGCACGTAAAACGACTCCCTGCTTTAGTACAAGCGGGCAGTGCGTTGGTTTGGGGTCTTCAGAACAGACAGTAAAAGAGGCTTCCTCACTCAGAAGCTGGTGCAGCACTGGAAGACATTATCTCAAGGTCATGGTGGCTTAGTGCTTTAGAGGTTTTCAGGACTACAGCTGACCTCATGATAGCCCCATGTTGAGGACACTGCTGCATCAAATGGTCTCTTTTGACCAATGTTCCTGTGTTTGTGGTTCTGCAGTACTGCTAGAGACAATCACACAGGATTTGGTTGGTAGAGGATTCTTCTCTTTGCCACATACAGTCTCAAGGAATTTTCTGAGATGCAGTAGAAAAAGTGGGAATAGGCCACAGTCTGGTGGGCTGCATGTTTATTTTGCTTATACTTCCTTTTTGAGTGATCTGTCCCTTCTGCTTGGTGTATCTCTGCCAGCAAACTGAGCAGAGGCTGGTTTGAGGACAGCTGCTGGCTGGGAGAGTGTTGACTCAGCCAGTTTTTCTGACTTTGAGAGCTGAGGACGGATTACATTTGCTCCTGGATTAGAGTTACAGCTATGTGATGCATCCACTGGAGGTTTAAATCAGAACATCTCTGTGTTACTCCGATACTCAGAGCAAAGGCTATATGTGGTTGTGGCTTTTGGCTAACCGGAGGCTTAAGCTTCACATAACCCTCATCACACTTCAAAGTCATTACTGAAGTACAAAACAACTGGACTGATGGAAAGACCGTCTGGTCTGTTATTTGGGTTAAAGTTATATAAATGGCACTTCAAATGCTCCATAAGCTAAATTCCCTTTTCTAATGCAGTATCGTGTGATGTTGTAGATGAAGCTGATAGGATACCTTTGTAATTAGCTCTTGGAAAGAAGGCTTTTAACTTCTTACCCTTATCTGACAGGTAGTTTTCTTACCAAATTTGTGCTTTCTGTGGGCTCTTGCAGATGCAACCTCAGTATTGGATGACTGTTGTTTTCTGACTACAATATTCTTTTCATTTCTGGCAACCTAAGAGTGTAGCATCAGTGTAAACAAAATTCTTTATGGCTTAACATCAACACCACTTGTAAATAGTAGTGAAGACTGACAGAAGGCTGAGATGTCTTCTGTGGCTTTTCTGACATTTAAAGGCTTGGGTGCATGCCACCCAAGGAGTAGTGTCATCTTCACTGGTATGCAAAACTTGGTTTTTCTGCCTTTGCTATCTCCGGCCTGCTTTTTTTCATAGTTTTCCATTTCTTCACTTTTTGTTTTGGACTGTGCAATTGACCTCTGCTTTAGGAGGATGAATGTTCATATTCATTCAAAGCTCGGGTTGTTCTGCTTTCAGTAACCTTTGAGTGGGCTAGCTGAGTGACAGTTTTGAGGAATTCTCATCTATTGTGACCCTTCCTTCACCATATGGCATAGATGCTGTAAAGAGAGCACCCCGGTTGTTGGCAGTGGGTCCTGACACCATTCCTGTGTGTGGAGCAGCAGATGGCTGTGCTGACTGACGCTCCACTCTGTTGACATGCAGACTCGATAGCGTTAGGCTAGGCCTGCACTGGAGACTTTTGTTGGAGTAGTAATGCTTGAGTGTTATCTTGTTAAATCCACATTTTCCTCCCTGTCATGGTGACAAGGTCTCAGTCACCTTGACAAAGTCTTTGGATGCCTGACCCACGCCCTTGCAGAGCACTGATGTCAAGGTCTTGTCACCAGCTTCCCAAGCTCCACTCTAGGAATATGGGTGGGCTGGCTTTTGGCCGCAGAGTGGGAAGTCCTTAAAACATATGGGCTGTCTGCTAATACAGTTTCTTCTTTGTTTCCCACCTGTTATAATGATGCACTTCATTGTAGCCTTTCTGTCCAAACGTCCTTGAATTTGTAAGACAGCATAAGCTGCTGGTGAAAGAGCCATGGAGAAAAGTGCACGTGACCAAAGCTCTGCTCTTAGTTTCTGTAGTGTTCCCTTTCCCTCATCATAGTGCCTCTCCTCAGTAATTTTGTAGGGTCTCTTGGAGCATTTCTTGTGCACATTCATCTGTTTTAATACCCAGTGCTTAGTGTCTTCCACCACTTAAACAATTCCAGTTTGGCATAAAGTCTTCCGCAAAAGATGCGCATGTGAAATGCAGAACAGCTGTGGCACTTTGCCAGCCCCTTTGAGGTAGGAGCCAGCTCTTGAGGGTCAATCTCTTTTTTAAGAGTGTGCTGTAAAAATCTGCAGAGTTCTGTATTCAGATTCGGCCAGGAAGCTTCAATACTCTTTGCACAACACCAGGCTAAATCTCTCTGGCACTCAGGTGTCATCAGCTGATTGTGGTTGTCCTACCATAAAGCTGCAGCATTGCTCTTGAACAAGTATTTTGCAAAAAAACCTGACTTTGACTGTATTCCTTTGTAATGATTTTAACTGTGTAAACTCAATTCTCTGAGACGAGGCTGTGCATGTATGGCAAAGTAATACTGCCTTAAGTTTCTGAGGCTGAATAAGAGGCCATGATGAGCTTTCACAGAAGAGCTTGATAGCATATGGTTCATATATCTAATGGAGAAAGGGAAGCAGGCTATTTCAAATCACATTTTATTTTGCAGGGACACAGAGGTGCGTTTTTAAAGTACAGTCCCTATTAACCACTTTGCCTCCCGAGGCCCCATAATTTTGCTGGAAGCTTTGTAATTCATGGCAGAACGGCAGTGTGGTGGTGTGCCCTTTCCCAAGCATATCCATTTATTTAACTAGAGACTACTCAGTTTTTCCACTGCTGCAGTAGGGCAGGATTGGGTGGGAGAAGGTGCTGTTTCTGGAATTAAGACTCTCTACCCCAGCAGGGAATGATTCAGAAAATCCAGAAAAAGAGCCAAATGCCAGAGACTGCGTACACTATAACATAATGCCTATATTTGGAAGCTCTAAGTCACCTTTGATTTTTATGACCTTCTAAATTTCTGTTTTCAGTGTTGGTCTCCTCCCTTGTTGGACAGATTTGAATAATTCAGTGCAAGTTAAATAAGCTGTTCATGTCCAGTTTTAATGACTCAGAAGAAATCAATGTTGCCACAGACACAACTGTCTCTGAGTCTTTCTCTTCCTGTGGAATTATAAGGAAACAGGCATCTTTTGAAAAATTTTAAAAAAATCCTGTGACTGTGGACATTATACAGAGAATTTTGCCCAACTTCCAAACAACTGAGCATAAGGTGAACTGGTTTGGATGAAGACATTATTGCTCTTAGCTAAATATAATAAGAAATTAAATCCTGAGGAGGAAAAGTGCACTTTATCATTGTATGAATTAAACTAAAAGCCAACCCCCCCCTTTTTTAATGCAGGCAACTGATTTAGTTTGCTGTCTGTCAGAAGTGAGTTGTAAGAACTGGTGTCATTGTTTTGTGCATAAATATAACACAAATATACACACACACATGCTACTTGCAGTAGTACTCTCTTCTGTTGCCTGAATTATCATATAGTGAAGTGTTTGTCACAGGAGCAATCAGTGAAGGTGGAGGTGGTGACAAAGAAGCCTGCTGGACTTTCACCCTGAGTTTTAAATCATTTTGGGAGTTCAGCTGCATTGCCACTGCATGTACCTGGTCCCTGTTGGTATTTATGTATGGACAAGATTGCTGTGTTTAGTATAATTTAATATAGATATTTGATTTACTGTTTCTTTATTCATTAGGCTACTATTGTGTAGTCATTATGTTCCTGGCAGTCCCAGGCCTTTTGTGGTTTCATCTCATGCTTTTGGGAATTTGGGACATATTTTCAGCTGCCTAGTCTATTTTAAACTCTTTCGAAATTTAAAAAAAAAAATCAACAAATAATGGGTTAGAACAGATTGATCCTTTTGAGCCATTTGCCTAATTAACCTTTGCCTCTCAGGAATCAGCTTTGATTCTGTCCAATCAAGTGCAATATATCTCAGCCCTTAATAACCAGCATTTCTTCTGAGGACCTTGGAAGTCTTCCTTGACTTTTACTTTTCTAACTGCTGCCACTCTCTTGGCATTGTACTAATTTGTAGAGACCAAATGGGAGAAGGACAGGAAAGAATAATAACAGGATATAAAGAGAAAAGGCCATAGGATGGCCTCTAACTTAATCATGTGTTTCTGAAAAGTACAGTTAGCATAGTGCTTGAGTCTTCAGAACTCTGTACCTCAAATGCAGATTTATGAATCTAATAATGAAAAAAAGGACAGTATTTACCTGTGCATTGCATGCACCCAAAGGATGACCCTTCTGTGACTTCCTCTAGTGTAAAAGTTCGAGGGAATGAATCTTCAGAGAGACTTTATACAAGTAGAAATTATGTCCTGTCTCCTCCCCCCTTACCTGAAAAAAGGAAAAGATTAGGCCCAGGGTCTGATCCTCTTTGTGGAGAAAAAGGTAAATAGGACTCTTCCCTGTTGCTCCTAACCCACTCTCTATGATAGAACCCCCAGAATTTGCACGAGTGTCCTGAAAAAGCATCTCTGCCTCACAACTCAGGAGACACCTTTTCTGGGTAGATGGATAAGAGTGATGTTTCTTTAGCCTCACGGAGATTCTCTGAGTTTTGAGCAGCTCCCCTCTTAATTTTGCTGAGTGTGACCTGCTCTGCTTACTGATGTAGTGAAAGTCTGTATGCATAACAGCATGAATTTCATCCATTTGGAAATAGCCTGGGTTGAGAGTTTCCAAGGAGGTGGTAGAGAAGGCTTCCAGGTCTCATTATACATGGGCATTCACATGTTTTCTGCAGTTGGTTGTGGTTTGTGAGCATGTTTTATTCCCCTCCAGAATTCTGGGAAGAAGTTTGCTGCTCTTGCAGCCCTTTTGGTTTTTCTCTTGTGCATTGGGAATACACAGTGCTCAGAGTTTGTGAATCATCGTTCTGTTCCTGCAATGATACAGCTGCACTGAAACCACAACATCACCTGGATATAAAGATCAGATCCTCAGTGCAAAGCTCATAGGTCCTGCAAAGTGATGGCTTTGCTGCAAGTTTAGGGCAGAGCACAGCAAGTAGAGAGCATCCCTGAACCCAGGGATCCATTGAAATAGGAAAGAAATGAACTATTCCAATTGCCTCCTGCCTTGTAATGTTGCTGTTCTCCCCCTTCAGCTCTCAGTAGTAACCATCCATAATTCATGTTTTCCCTCTCCTAGTTCCATTACAGTTTCCTTTCTCCCCATGACAAATACTTCAATCACTCACATAATGTAATAGGATCCATGAATGCAAACATCAGGGTAGGAGTGTTTGTGTGGCCTGCACTACATTGCCAATTTGCCTGATGGATTTCAGCTTCTCTGCTCCTTCCATTTACTCCTGGTTCCCTTTCCAGCTGCGGTTCCTTTTGGTTTCAGACCATGCTGCAGGCAAATCAGCAATGACTAGACATTGAAGGATGTCTGCTTTCATTCCAGTGAGGAAGCTGCAAAAAAGTAGCCCTGAATAAATTCACCTATATATAGTTGTGTGTATATATATATGAATGCTTAGAAAATTATATATAACATGTATATGATCTCTTTTATGTGTATCTCCAGTATAGATAGATATAAATACATTTAATATGTAAATGCAGCTCCATGATTTTATCATAATTTCTTCTTACTGTAGATACATTTTTTCCTGAGAATCCTCCAACATATTTTGTTGTGTCATTAGCTGGCACTTAGTCCCAAAGCAATATGGCATGGTATTCCCATCCAAGCCCATCAGCTTACTTCATAAACTCTCTGGTGGATTCCAGCAGCCATTAAGATGTGGCAGTGGACACAGTTTTTCCTTCCATTTAAGGAGTGATTGAGAAGATGCAGATCCTTTTATTGGAAAAGGAGAAACCAGGGGTTTTTTCCTCATCCAACTTCACAAGGGTAGATGAAGGAAGTGTAAGAGAGTGAAAGTCATTGAGCATGCTTTTCTTCCCTCCTCCTGCTTTTGTTTTTATGGGGGTGTGAGTGAACAGGCTCTTGGGGGGAAAAGACAATTTTGTAAATGGGATATGCCAGCAAAAATAAGATGTCTTTTTACAGTGCATGCATTGATGAAAATCCTAATGCTTGCTCCATCACTGTAAAGGCACCCCACTTAGGTGACCCATTGCCCAGGTCAGTGTGGGTTGCCCTGACAAAGGAGTGGCACAGATCCCTCTGCAGCCCCAGGGTGCTCAAACGTGCTCCCTCATCATCTCACCATGTTAAACGTAGTCTCCCATGCTATTTGTGGGAGCCTGCTGTTTTTTCACCTACCCTTGTGCAAGATAATCATCACAGAGGCAGACAGAGTCAGGAAGAAAAACCTTGGGTCCCATTAGGCATTAGCAGCAAGGGACAACCCCAGCAGCAGGTCTGTATTTAAAACAAACAGCCAAACAGCAAAAAACCTCACCCCCACTCCCTCTATACACACCACCTTCCCCCCTGCCCCCCATTTGTTAAACTGCAAGATTTGTGTTTTTCTATGTTTGTCACTTTTGAGGTGTTACCTTTCCCTGCTCTCCCTGTGTTTCTCTAAGCATCTGGCTATGCTTAGAACAATCAGAAAACAGTTAATCACAGCCCTTAACCTCAGGCTGTTGACAGCTGGGACAGTGGGGACCACCACAGCCCTCACAGGGAACACAGGCATGCGTGGGTACTTCCCCATCCTCACTGTTACTCACTCTGTCAGCCAGCAAATGCCAAAGGAGAAACGGGCTGTGGTGTGAATGGTGATGAGTGTGCCCTTTGAGCAGTAGAACTGGAGACTAAGGTGAGGGATGGGGAGGGCTGGCAGCTGATGGGGAGTGCTCCCTCCCAGGTACCAGGTACCATTAGCACAGCTCAGCTGCTTTTCTTTTTTTCTTCTTTTTTTAGTCCAACTCTTCTGTTTCATGCCCACCTCTTAGGGCAGAATAGATTTATGAGTAAGGCTGGTTTGGATAGGTTTGCAAATACAATTTTGACGTACAGATTTGGTGGCCCAAGTGGTTTTGTCCTGTTCTTTTTCTTAACTAACTCACACCTGTGTCTGTCACTAAGCACTTCAGTTACATGCATTCGTGGTCCACTCTTAGATATGTAAGTGTTCCATAAAACTTCACTATGGGCCATAATATGTGGGATCTTATCTCAAGAACAAAGAGGATGAGTTTGTGGCCTAAAAGGAAGGGAGAAGGGAATTATTTAATGTTGCTCTAATTGGTTTGGGATCGGGTGGTTTTTGCATGGGCTACGTATAGTAGCGTCTTTGAGTCTAGCTGAAGCAAGATTTGGTATAGCTGTATGCTAAAGGAGTCAGAAAAGCAAGAGAAGTCAAATGGCATTTCTCAATGTTAACTTCAGGCTTATGCACTGGCTGATAGAAAGCATGAGGCTTTTAGAAAAACTCATCCTCGAGCAAAGGTATGTAATTGAGCTTTTGCAGGGTACCGTCGTGAGGCCAAGTGTTCGCTCAAACACTTCACTGAGTCTCTAATTGCTGAACCTAAAGCTTCACAATTTCCTCACTTTGTCCTCTTCCCCTTTTCCTCAAAATTACCAGGTTCTGCACTGAATGGAAGCCGCAGCTCTACGTTGCTCAGCTCAGCAGAAATAGCTCCCTGTGTTCATTGATGCTCTGCTCTGGGGACCCTCTCTATTACAGTGGCAGCCAGGTGACCTGTGTCTGTAATGGCTGCAGTTCTAGTTCTGTGCAGGGGTGGTCCAGAAACTGACTGTAACTCTAAAAACCTTTCTACCCCTAAAGCATCCTTCAAGCTGGTTTTGAAGGAAGCAGCTTCTCCTCCTCAGGTGAAGACCTGAGATGCATTCTGCATGGATGGATCTGTGATCTGCCTTGTGGCAGTCTCAGACTATCCCATCTGCCTTGCTGCAGAGCCATGCGTTCACTGGTTTGCAGGCAGATCACCCTGTAGCAGTTCTTAGGAAAGCCCCAACATTCTCCATGGCAAGGGCGGGTAGTATTTTGTGGGCAACATGAATTCAAGCTGGGAAGTGAAGCTCAGTGCAGATTAGCCACGGTCATGATGGCTCATGGTGAACAGGAATGCACCAGCAGCCAGTAAGGGACCTATCTGCAAGTTTGCAGCATTGCAAAAGACTGCCCAAAAGACTTAAATTACTCCTGGGTTTGTGGGATTAGAAAGAGAAACCCAATGCCACTTGTTTTTGAGTAGGAAGACTTTGAGGAAAGGATTGCAATGATACCCTGAGGCATAGAAATGTGCTGTAGCTACAGGCATTTGCTCAGCACTGTGACTAATCTTCTGGAAACCTAAAGGAATTCCCTTAGTGGAGAATGCTGTGCATCACCCATGGCAAAAAAGAGGGAGTCATGTGTTTCCTTGACAGCACATCATGTTTGCATATTTTCAGTGCTGGAGGAGAGTCCTTCATCCTGATCACTGCATGTTTTCAAGTATTTTGAGTGTGCCTGGGGTGCCAGGATATTAATTTCAATAGCTTTGTTTAAATAGATCACGTAAGTAATTCAGTCAGTGAGTATTTTTAATAGAGTTTCAGATTCAAGCAGAGCCATTTTCAGTATAGCTACTCATATTACAACTTTCTTAACCAGTATATTTTAAAGCTGGTAGGTTAGAGCAGGCTCTCCAGGAGCCTTAAGTTTTCTTTGGGAAATAAGATTTTTCTATGACTTTATTCATGAGTTAGTGTTTGCACAACATGGGTGAGGATGAAAGAAATAATGCCAGGGATATATATCTAAACATAGTTCTTAAGTGTTGTATTGTAGGCTGCAAGAGCTTGGGCTTCAGCATTGGCTTTTGGTAACTATTTGCATTTCATTTGAGATTTTTTTTTAATTGGAGACTTCCTCCCCATCCCATCCCTGCACCCAGTTACTGACTGTATTCCCATTTACTTTGAAATCCTTGGTGAACAAAAAAGCTACAAACTTCAAATGAAGTTATGAGCTGCTCTCAGGGGTTGTAAGATTGCTGATGTAGTGCCTAAATAAGCAGCCTGATTTCTTTTTGAAGCATCAAATGCCCAAAGCAGCAGCCTTGAAAGAAGCTGCCTTTCCAAGCTGACATTGCATCAAGTAGCACATACTAATGTTGCCTGGAACTGCTGAAAGAAATAGCATTAAATAACTGGTTATCAAGAGCAATTTTCCAAGTAGTGGGCTGTAATCCAATGGACGGAGACAGAATCTGTGATGGTGCTTTAAGGAAAGAAGGATCTTGCAGCTACTTGTATAAAGACTGGTAACGACTGTTCACAGATTGCTTTTGACCAAGAAAATAATACCTGAGGTATTTTCAGGTGCCACCTGAGGAGAAAAGAGTAAAGTACTGGGCAAACATTGATCTCTTAATTTGTAACAGCAGAGGAAGTCTTTTTCTCTTCAGGAATCAAATCGATGTTGCTGCAAATCATGTAGCAACTTTGAATTGAGATTTGATTCTGAACCTGCATATGCAGTATCTCTGCAAGATGTAAACACCTTGTATGGGTTCTTCACTTCTGAACAAGGGTACAGCATCTCCATAATATAATGAAATAAAGTAAAATGATTC
Source organism: Prinia subflava (assembly GCF_021018805.1). Taxonomy (NCBI): domain Eukaryota; kingdom Metazoa; phylum Chordata; class Aves; order Passeriformes; family Cisticolidae; genus Prinia; species Prinia subflava. Next base: position 106,768,531 of record NC_086247.1, on the reverse strand, counting down.
CTGCTTCCTGTTACTTTCTTCTGTGTGACTGGATACTTTATTTTAAATAAATACATACCACTTGAAAAAGTTCTCTTGAGGCTTTACAGTTGTAAATGGGAAGATTTTTACAGTGAGATCATGATTTTTAATGAAAGTAATACTTGCTTTTGGGGCACTCTACATCTTTCTTCTGCAGCTATTGAGTGTCAGATAACTCACAAATAGTGTTCTAGAAATATATCAGTTGGTAGAAGCATCCGCAGCCTTGACTAACTTTGATTAAGTAATCAAAAAGTCTAGCTTCAAAAAGATAAAGACAGAAGTAATTTGCTTGCCCCCAAGCCATGTACATACAGACTTGGAGCCACCTTTGCAGCAGCCCAGGTGGCTGTGAGCACCCTGAATGCATCCACGTGTGTGTTAGTCTACTTCCCTCTCACCTGTCCGTGTTTTTCTCAAGTGCACTACAACAGAGGTGAGTCATCCAAAATGAAGGGGTGGCTCCTCAGTTCAGAGACAGGTCTTGACTGTGGCTGCGCTGCTCCTGCCTGGGTTATTGGACTTTGTTCTCCAAGGTGCATCAGCTGAGTCTTCTGAGTTGGACACAGCACTGCAGTGTTTTCTTAAATGGAGCTGCCTTCCTTGCTTGCTGCCCAGTCCATCTTTGTTTTGCATGCTGCCTGAATTACAAGGAAAATGATGTTTGAAAATACCTTGTATTGGTTTTGTACTTTCCCTAGTTGCCTTCCAGTTCAGCTGAATGTGTATGTGTGCAGCCAAGTGCGTTCACCAGAGAGTAACACCAAATCACGTGTCCCCTGCTACCACAGTGGCTGGGCTTTAATGGAATACCTTTTTCATTTTCCTGATTATCCCATTGTTTTCTGAACCGTTTCCACCCTCTTTCTCTTAGTAGTAATAGTCTCTGCAGACTAGAAATGTATTGTCTGTGGCTATTTTATAATTCATTGGATATAGGCTTTTTATGATACCTTGAAGACTCTGAAAGCTAGAAGTCCATTAAAGTGAAAGCACATTGGTGTTTAGGGATTAGGCTGTGAATACCTGCAGTGGAAAGCCAGAGAAGGACAGGACTGGAACTATGCTTTGCCAGCTGCTGCTGCAGGATGCATGTACATAATTAGCATATAAGGTGCCAGTGGATGCTCAAGAATTATGCCATATTGCTCTGAGGTTTTGAAAGGCTAATAAAACTCTTTGTATTATATCCTTTGGCAGACTTCTCTGTTGACTACTCACACCTTCTTGAATATGAGCTGTTAACTCCGCTGGCTTTTTACTGTGTCTGTGTGCAGGGTGGTGAGAGTAATTTAAACAATATTTATATGCATCACTTGATTCTCCTATTGCCATTCAAGTGTTTTTGTATCCTTGGGTAAAGGAAATTATCCCCTGGAGTCTAAGGATAATATAATAAGTGGCTGGGTTTAAGGCTGGGTAAGAGAAGTGAGCCTGTGGAGTTGGCAGTGCAGGTGTAGAATCCTGCCTGAGTAACTCTCGTAACATTGTTGAAGTGAATGAAAATTCAGTGTGCAGGATTTAGCCTCTAGAGGTAAACTTAGAAAAGATTCAGTAAGCGAAGAAATTTAAGATTGATTAGCAAAGGGCATTACAAGAATAATAACTGTGGATTATCTTTCTACCATATTTTTAAACAGTGATGCACATTTCTCTCATCTCTCCCTCAAATTTCTTGAGCTGGGTTGTCTTAATTACTGCACCTCATACATAATGTAAATCCCTGGGAATGGCTTTTTGGGACTCATAGAAGGCTGTTGACACTGAGGAACAAAGTTGACTATAACTGATAGAAATGTCTAGAATATTTTTCTGTGTTTGTAATCCAGAAGATCCTTTGGTGGTAATTTGGGATATTACAAAAGCAATGTTTGATGCAGTTTCTCTGTAAGGGGAATTCAGATACGCTTGTAATTTGGAAACCAAAAAATCTGCTTGTGATGGCTAATTCAAGGCAAACAGAGTGACATTGTCTCTCTTGCTTTATTTTGTTTCGTCATGAGCATTTACTGTATTTCTTTTGTCAAGAGAGAAGATAAAAAGGGAGCTTTAGTTCTGCTGTTTCTTCAATTTCTGTAATGCTTACAGGGGAGTGATTAATTCTCTTTTTCTTTCTGTTTTTCTTACAGTATCAAGCTTTTGGCTGTGCAGGAGCTGGCTGACAGAGAAGCATTGGAAAAGGTATTAAAAATACATCTAATGCAACTATTGTGACACATTTAAGCTCTTAAAGCCCTCTGTGTTAGTTGTGTTTCCTAACTTTATCGAATACCATGCTGCATAAAATAGGACATCTTTCTAGCTGCATAGTGCATGAAGGTGGAGGGTTGATGTTTTGTCTTGGCTGACCATGTGCTTTTGGTGTTTTCTGATTTTACAGTAAGCTTGGGGCAAGCAATGCCTAATAATAAGCAGTAACTAATAAAATCCAGTCTTGCCCTTCATCCAAGGGTATTGCAAGCACAGCAGGCTCAGGTCAGATACATGGAAGAAATTCTTTACTGTAAGGGTGAGAAGGCACTTGAGCAGGTGCCTCAGAGCTGTGGATGCCTCATTCCTGGAAGTGTTCAAGGGCAGGTTGGATGGAGCTCTGATCCATCTGGTCTGGTGAAAAGTGTGCAGGGGGATTGGAACCAGATGAATTTTAAAGGTCCCTTCCAACCCAAACTGTTCTATGATGGCCTTCTTCTGGATGGCCTTCTAATTTCTTACTACTTTATGGTTCTTCTGGCCTGGCATGTAGGACTGGATTCCCAGCACCCACACTGGGACCAGTGGTTTTCTGAAACCTTCACTTTCTACACTAACTCCTTCACCTGCAAGAGCAAGGAGCTAGCTGTGAGGCAGCATGAGAGACTTCTTAGGATGCAAAGAAAACAACTGGGTTCTGAGCCCTGATGGAAAAGCTGCTGTCTTAAGCAGGCTGGTCCTGAGCCAAGCAGCCCTTCTGTACCTATGAGTGGTGTGGCGAGGCTTGGGGAGGATGGAGCAGCCTTCCTCCTGCCGGGAACACATCCTTGTCTGAAGGAGGAGGTCCTGCACTTGAGACTGCTGTGTTCAACTGCTGGGTATTCCAGAAATAACGATTAAAACAGAAAACAGCAGCAGTGGGTGCTTCAGCCTTGTGCTTTGCCACTGACTGGGGCTGCATTTCACCAGAGGTCCTCCGTACACCCCAGTTAATTCACACGGGGCATCTCTTCACTGGTGTTGGTGAACTCTGATTTTGACATGAAGAGGTAGATTTTGGTAAAAGCCTGTGGCAGAGGACAATGCAGGAGACATTGTATTTTTTCACATGTAAACAAGACATGATTCTCAGTCTCTCATTATGCAACACAGATTGATACTGGCAAAATTTTCATGTTTGCAGCAGTCGGATTCTCTGGCCCCTCACACCCTGTACACTTCCCTCCTTTCCAACAGACCCGTATTTCCCTTTGGCATGATGCCTCCAAAAACGTGGCCTGGCAAGGTTAAGTGACTTCAGCCTGGTGGGAGAGGCAGTTTGAGGCATTGTCTGGAGCACTGCAGGAAGCTCTTCGGAAAGGCTCAGCCTCAGAAAAATGATCTTTCTAAATTGAGCTCTGAATCTTTCTAAATTGAGCTCTCTGAATATTTGGTATCTGCTTTCATACAATGCCAAGCTTAAAGAATTAAAAAGGCCAGTTTAGCCCTATGGAAAATAACAGGCTTGAATTATGCAAGTTCAAAGAAATTTGCTGTCTTTATTTTTTAAATACAGGAGGGGAAAGAAACCCACAGAACAGAGCAAAATCCCTTGTCCAGCCTGCTTGCAGAGTCAGGTTTTGAGAACACCGTGCTGAGTTTTGTATTCTTAGGTCATTATTTATCAGCATCATACTGCAGGAATAGAGACTATTATTAAATGATAATATTTTAATATTTATTCTAAGATGGGTTTTTCTGGTTTTCAAAGGGAAGTTGCCTTTAAAGTAGCTGTGGACATGGTAACTTAAAACTCTTTTTTTGTAGAACACTTTCCAGTCTGTCGTAGATGGTTTTGAACTTTGGAGACTTTCTTGTTTCTGAATTCTCTGCCCAGCTTTGAGAGTGTCCCTACATATTTTTGACACTTGCACGGAATCCCGGAGTGAGCAGAAGCCCCCTGCTGAATGGCAGCGTCCCCCTGAACAGACCTAGGGGCTGCAGATTAACTCTGTGAAATCAAACCACAATGAAGTTAAGTGCATGTGCAGCTAGTCTCTGAGAACCAGGGACCTGAGACAGTGTCATAAAATTATTCTGGCCATGAATAACACAGGCAGATTGTGAGGTGAGGCACATGAAGGCAGTGGACTGTTGGAGCAGGCTGGGAGCACTTGCTTGAACTGTTGGGGTCTTGCTTTCTGGAAAAGGATTTTGCACCATTCTAGCTAAGGTACTTAAATGTCTTTAAATGTTTCTCCCACCTTGGCTATTGAAAATGACCTGAACACAATGTGAGAAGCTTTGTGTTCTACAAAATCTCCGTTTCTTCGATTTCCTAAACCCCAACGTTTTGGCAAATTGGGCCTAAATGGCCCTTTAGGGTAAAGACCTTGCTCTTGGTGGCATTTATGCCTGGTGTTGCCAAAACAGAAGGGATGATTGGCAGGGTTTAATTACAGCCTGGCCTGGACTGGGACAAGCTTGACTGAGCCTTGGATGCTGCTCATGAGCTAGTTTGTTTTTCTGGGGTACCACAGGCTCCTGTTAGCACCACAGACAGGGTGCTGCTTGTGGAGCTGTGCCCCTGGCATCATGCTTACTGTTATTAGGAGGAATGGGAAAATAAAAATTTATTTTAGGGAACCAGGTCACATAAGAAGAACAAGAGCCTTTATTTGGAGAAAATTCTGGGTCAGAGGTGGGTTTGTTTGTGTTTGTTTTGGCCGTAGCCCGTCAGATCCATTCCAGCACAGGCTCCTCATGAGTTGTTGTGCAGGCAGCTTAAAACTAAGCCCATGCTTATCTGTATTTTGTCCTACCTTGAGCCTTCAAATCGATGTGTTTGCTCCCCCCTGCCCCCTTGCTGAGCTTGCCCTGCTGCTGTGAGATCCATTACTCACATGCTTTCCTTTCAGAAGTGCTGCTGGCATTTGCCAAGGGCAGGGAAGAACACAGATGGCGGGATGCCACGGGAGGGCTTCCAGTCATGCCAGCCTCACAAGGGTTCAAGGCCACTCAGGCTTTAGAAAGAAGTATCACAGGCATGCAGGCTTGTTGGTGCCAAGTCCTGTATGGAATATCTCTTCCTCTTCTAGAAGCACAGCTCTGGGAGACACTCCCAGCAACACTCTTGCCCCAGTGTGGTTTTGAGTACTTTACTTTATCTAATTTTGGCAAGTCCTTAATTGCAGAAGAAGAAGTCTACTTGGGAAATGTTAATTGTATTTTTTTGAGGAAGGAGAAAAAATAATTCTCCCAAGGAACATGCTGTTTTTTATAGTTTAAAAATAAATCTGTGTAAGTAATTAGGTTGAACTGCCTAGCCAGGTGACATTTCACATTGGTTACTGTTTTAGCATTTAAATTCACAGCCATTTTCCATAGGCAAACATGTATACCACAACAATTGTTCTCATTGGTGCTTGATGCCAGTAAGTTGTGCAGGAAGAGTCATCCATCTTGCAAGAAAAAAAAATTTCTTTGCATTCTAAGCATTTCTTCCTGAATTTTTTAGGTGTTAAGAGGGGCTCTTGAGCTCATTTCTCCCTCAGAGGTGGGTTATAGAGGAAAGTTAAATAATTTGTACAATTCAATAATCCCCTGACAGCTTTTCAAGAGGTAAGCCTGCTTTGTGAACAAGCAACAGTAACCCATTATTTCCCTATTTGTGTATTAAAACGTAAATGCAGCTGCTGTTACTCAAGATGACAAAGGGCTGTCCACTTGACTCCACAGACAGAGAAGTTTGTTTGCTTCTCATCTAGGAAATGCAAATCATGTGATTCTGATTGGCAGTTTGTAAAGTGTGGGATTCATCTGCAAAGTGATGATTGTTCTGCCTGAAGTTGGAAGAGATCTACTTAGAGTGTCATGAGACACACTAGGTGGGCTGAAGGACAATAGGAATTGGGGTGAGAATTTTGATTTTTTTTTTAGGAATGATGTTCTTGAAGTTGATGATAGCTTGCAGCTTGAAAGTCACTGTGAGTAACATCAGTTTCACTATTAAGGGCTGCCTGTAACAATGATGGCAAATTTATGTGAGCTGTGTCCAAGAGGTCAGTGAAAAGAAAGTGAAAAGAACAAAACAATTATCAGTAGGCTTGCACTGTCTGTATGGGGATTTTCACCTTCACTGGAAAAGTTTTGGAGGTCACAAATCAAGAGGGATTGAAAGTCTTTCACCTGGTGCCTCTAAAGCACAGAATCCATTCTCTGGACACAAGGACAAGGCAGCCACACACCTTCTCAATACAGGAAGGGATCTCTTCTGTCTGCTGGCCTAACCTTACTTGGTCATCCATTGGGAATTTCCGCTGGAGATGCTAGAATGAGAAAACTCTGATCAGCCTTCTCTTCCAGGTAGATTCCCCCCACCCCATCCAAAGAGCTATTTCTCTTTCTTCATATTTACCTTGTTGCATTAAATGGAAAACAGCTCTGTAGGCAAACAATCTCTACGATCTGTGCTCGTTTTTTGACTTTTGCCACCTCCTTCAGCAGTTCTAATGGCTGGAGTCGTCTTCCATGATGTGGAATCAGTTTCCTGGATTTCCTCACCCATAGGAAAGACCAGATGTCGATATCTGGGAAATACTTGCTAAATTCAGCTCCTTCCCATCACACAGAATTTTCACACTGTGTATGCGGAATGAGTGAAGCCCAACCGGGGTGATACTGACGAGATGGCATTATTCTACTAGAAGAAATTTAACATGCTTGCCATTGATCAGAAGTGGCTTTTGTGTGAGGGGAAATTCAATGACTACTGTTGCACAATTTTACAGGGTAAGATGTAGGAAAAGAGGCAAAAAGGAGTGCTTGTTTCTTTTTAGTAGGATCTCTCTGCTGGTGCAATTTCAGCTGCAGTCAAAAAGAGATTTGTAAAATGCTGAGCTGCCGTGTGTGTTCCCTGCCTTCTTTTTACACAGCACGTGGAGAATTTTAACTAAAAATTTGCTTTTGTTTTCTTGATCCAGTGTACTGTTTCCTCCAGATATTATCAGAACATAAAAAGTATGACGTCAATTGAGGTTCCAGAATTTCCAGTATGAAATGCATCTGCTGGAGGTTTTTATTTATCTTTTGTCTGCTTTTGAGTAGATTGAGCCAGATCAGTGTTTAATCATGATTAGGCCCATTGTAATCTCTGTTCTTTATAAAATCCCTCTCCGAGCAGAGCAGATTGTTTATTTGTGAAAGGTTATCCCTAGGAGCTTTTCAGTGTTTGAAAGAGAGGTGCTGTTTTTCATTTGCAGGGATAAGCATAGGCACATCGCATCTTGCTTGCATGGATGTAAATGTGGTTGTGTGTGCATCTGATGTGATTTTTTTTTTTTTAATGTAGTCCAGAAATGCAGTTAGTCTGGGACTTTGTGTGCATATTTTTAATTGCCATAATCCTTCTGTACAGTGTGAGCCCTATCTTGCCATCTTGCTTGGGGCTGTTGGTTAAAAAAGATCATAAGGCGATTTGCAATGAATGAATTAGTTGCTGTAAAGGAGTTATATTTACTGCCTGTTCTTAGACCTAGCCTTTCCAGAAAGCAGTTGACCCCTTTGAAAATGAAGTACATTTGGATGTCCTCTAGAGTCAGATAAGGAAACAGCAGCCTTGCTTTCAGAGATCAGGAAAAGGAGATGTCAACTTGGCCACTGACTCAGTCAGGACATTTGATCAGTTTCTTCCAGCCCTGTCACTGCCTCATTTTTCTGCTCCCTATTTCTAGAGAGGACAGCTGGAGTCAGGTCTCTGAGCTATGGGATGGACTTCTGCAGAGTTCATCAGCTGATGTAGGTCCTCCTGCCCTGTTCCTTCAAAGACACCATAGAGTCAATGATTGACCACTTAGAGTAAAAAGAGATTATTCCAAATCGTCCCACTGCTTTTGCTTTCATTCTTTTTCTCATCTTATTCCCTATTACTTTACCCTTTTGCTTTCCCACACCCTCTCTGTATTTCCCTCTTTCTCCCTTGTCTTGCTTGTTTACTTGAGTGCAGGTAATATTCAGGAATACAGTGTTAATTTTTTTTTAGACTTCACTCCATGGGGTCATGAAATCTCAGAGTGAAGGGAAGAATAGCTGTAATTGGAATGGAATAAATTTTTGGCTGAGTGGAGCTGCAAATGATGTTGCATTTCTTACTGAATGGGTAGCTTTTTTGGCGTTATTGTATCTACTAAATTGCCTTAGGAACACTGCAGCTATACTGTGTTTGCTTCTGGCCTTTCATATTTTCCTCCTTTCTGTCCTCTAGGAGGGATCTAGGTGTCTGGAAGTTTAAGGACAGGTATTGGTGGACCTTACAGTTCTGGCTAGGTCCATGATGGTTTCAGTAGCTCTCTGCAGGAAGACCTATGAGTACTTTTTCTTTCCAGGCCCCTCACCTGCAAACTATCATCACATGGCCAGCAGCATTGGAAGCACAGGCTTTCATCTACTAGCATTTCTGGTGTCTTTGATCTTGGCTGGATTTTCATCTCTGTAGTTGCATTGCCCATCTCTTTTCTGATGATCAGTGGACTTCAATAAACAAAACACTAGAAGCCGTGCTGTACACACCACAGGGAGCTACAGAGAACACAAATTCTCTTAAAGTGCTGTCCCTTATTAGGTGCCCTCTTCTTCCCTAGAGCACAGCTCTGCCTCTCTGAGCAGTGGAGGTATGGAGATTGCTCGTTCCAATGGCGTGGCAATTTTTGTAAATCATCTGATCTTATCCCTGAACATAAGTCAAACTCACCCTATAGTGAAGTGATTCTTCTATAGTGCACTTCCAGAGCAGGGAGAAACAGAAAATGTGTGTTTATAAGTGCTGGCAAGTGTTAAGATTTGGTTGTGGGTGGTAGAAGTAAAAGGGGGCTTAGTCCTTTTTCCTTGATTTCTTCTAGAAGATGGTAGAAGGCAAAGCAAGTTCAAAAAACAGGAACAGTTTTGAATAGTCAGAAATTTGAGCGAGACTGTTTTTTGATTTTGTTGCCTTGTTTCCCCTTTTTAATATATTGACATAGCAGCAAGGGTGTTTTAATGTCATCCCCAAAATTTTTTGATAGTCATGCATATGCTCTCTATGGGAAGCCAGAATCCATGGTATCTGTTGGAGCAGAACTTTGGTTAGGGTTGAGGGACAGTCCTGTAGATTCTGTGGAGGGCATGCTAATAAAGACAGACAGAAACCCATCTATTATTACTCACGGAAACTTATAAATAAAGAATGAGCTGTTTCAGAGAGGAATCAGTGTCAAATTGGGCTCTTTAAATTAAGGGCTAGCCATGTAAAAACAATAAAGAAAGGAGTATGAGATTTTCTATTTTTTTAAAGGTAAAATAACATGGCCTAGTGCTAGCAGCCTGGAAGAGATCCTCCAGATAATAAGCATTAAAAAAAAAGGTATTAGGAGGTGAGACAGGTTTAAATAACTTTACAGAAGGTGGCACAGTGTTCCGTAGGGTGGTGTAATCAATGCCTGAAGGAAGAATAAATATTTGAGGCTAGCAATGGTTGTGAGTCATATTAGATGTTTCTTTCTTCCTTATTTTTGTTTTACCATGGGAAAGAATGCTTGCTCTAAGCAGAGATGTAAATCAATTGGGGAAAGCAGTAATACTAACAGTAGGAAAGAAATCAAGCCACAAAACACCCAACTCACTATTACTGAAGTTTTATCATGAGGATGGAGGGAGACCTAAGCTTACATGTTTAAGCAGCTTTCCTTGATTAATAACATTTAAATGTTGTGATTTCCCTGTTCCCTTTCAGTTTTATTTGTTCCTTTGCATTACCACATTTTCCCCCCTCCTCTTTTCCCGTGGCTGAAGGTGGTATGCAGATGAGGAGATTCAGGCGATGGCAAATCAATACAGCTCAACGGTCAGTTTGTTTAGGGTGCTTTTAATCAGTGAAAAAGATACTGTTTCTTATCACTTTTGTATCTCATGTTTCATAAGATGATTTTCTGTTTGCTTTCTGCTTAAGGGCTAGGTTCTTATAAACTCATTGTCACCCCGTGCAGCCCTGGTAGCTTCTGGGTGAGTAACATTGTATTCACAGTGGTGTCATTTTACACCACACCGCAGAAATTGATTCCTGGCTTTCATGGGAAAATAACTGATCCAGGATTAAGCACAAAAACCCCCAAACTGTCATCCCCCCCACCCAAGAAAAAACAACTCCCCTTCCCAAACAAACAAACCCCAACAAAACCTCACAAAAACCCCACAACCAGCAAAAATCCAAAACTATAAAAAGATGTTCCCAGGAAGCCATTGACTCCTGGTTGCCCAGTACTGGATATCCAGTCCACATGAACATGTAGTTTAGGTCTCCAGACAATTGCTTCATGGATATTCATGATTTTTGTGATTCTGTGATTTTAGCACAACTACTCATTTGAGCTGGGTACTGTTTGATTACAACTTAGTGCAAGTATTTGAACTCAAATACTCAGTTTTAGTATATACCAGTTTGATAAAGATGATCTTCTCACAGTCATCAGCGCTTCTTTTTATTCCTTTTTATATCATGTCAGTGCCCCTGGCATGCCATTATAGCTGTTCATGATTATAGTGCCTACTTATGAAGTATAAAACACTGTCTTGAAAAGACTTCAAGAATAAATTTGTGACCATCCTTGTGACCTCTTGAGCCTTAATTTATGAATTATGTTTAAAATAAAAAAAAAAAAAGTCTTTAGGAGTATGAAAAGATGTAGTCAAGAAACATCTTCTGCCAAATGAATCTATCCCATGAAGTCCAAGGAAAAAGTTCAGCTTGTGAATGGAAACACGAAAAATTAAGAACTTACAAATTTTCTACATGGAGGCCTGGTAGATATGGCTGTCCTCTTCCACAGGAAAAGGGCATCATAGATTTCCACCAAGCATCTATGTAGACACCTTCCTATTAACTGGCAAACTGGATGAAAGATTGTGAGTATTCAATTTTGGCAACAGGCAGCTAAACATCCCATAATTCTTCACTAGTGGCCCCAGCATATTAAAAATGTGTTAATGGAGTTATTGTATGGCCTCTTCAGTTGTTGTTTTGCTGCTCTGTGCCAAAGGTTCTTCCTTGTCTTCCTTTTAAAGATCTATAAAAAGACACTGTTTATATAAATAATCACCTTTATTTAGGATGAAGGTAGAAGAACAGGGCAGTGAATGATCTGCATTGTTGTCCTGGGAACACAGTGTTTAAAGGTGAGCAAAGGATTGTGTTTATGGGCAACAATCTGTTTTTTTAATCACATATTCAAAGATTATGACAGTAATTTCCTCTTAGATATATTAGAAAATTAAGCATTGGGTGGCTGTGGTGAGCTATAATTCATCTGGGAGGGCAGTGTAGAAAGTCACTGTTAAGTTTTTCTGAAGTAAGTACTCGAAAGGGAAAGCAAGTAACTTGGGAGTGCAAACTTAGGCTCCTGCCACTCCCCAATGGATCCTGTAAAGCCTGACTTAAGAAAAAAAAAAAAAAAAGTGGTCTGATTCCAACAAGTTTGTGTATGGAAACAAACCATCACACACTTTTGATAACTGAGATAATGTTAAGCTTATCAACATAATTATTTCCGGCACATTCCCGAAGTACAATGGATGAGTAACACAGCAGCGGCAGGAGAGGGGCGCGTGTCCAGCTGGATCCACATCCATGGGCTGGTTCAAAAGAGAGTCAAGCTCATGAAGGTGCTCGTGGGAAACAACGTCTTCGGTCTGAAAAACATTCCAATCCTGCCAAGCATCATTTAGCTGCTGCCTAACCTTGGGGTGCCTTAAATGAGAGTTTCCTCTGATGCTTAGCTGAGCAATGCCTCTCTGCAGACATGGAATTACCCACCTCTGAAGCAGGCACAGGGACTGCACCACTTAGTTTCTAGTCTATGTATAGTTGGGCTTGAAAAATAATCCTTCCTCATCCTGTCTCCTCCAAGAAGCTCAGTCCTGAAGGTTTTCTTCCTTAAAAGTATAAAGCTTAGAAGTGGTTTTTGCAGCAAAGCTGGGAATTCAGTTCACCACAAGGCTAACGGGGTTAGGGCTGCAGTATGGTAAGTGGTTGCTCTGTGGTCCATAGCACAGTGCCTGGAGCTGTCATTCCAGAGCTGAGTGAGACTCTGATCTTCAGAGGAAATAAATCTTTCCTCTGAATTACTGGTCTGCTGGTTAAGAAGCAGAAGCAGCACATTTTCCAGGAAAGAATGAGTCCTTCTTGAGTTGAGGAAAAAGCCATAGGTGCCTTCAGATGGACCAAGCTTTGGGACACCAATTTGCACATTATCCCAACAAATGAACTTTGTGTATCCATAGCACACAAAGAGTTGTAGAGGTGGTGACTGTGCCTATGGGTCCTGTATTATTTCTGAAGAAAGACAAGGGGTGAATATTTGGCTGTGCTGAAGGGCTCTACTTTGATTTCTACTCCTGCAATGAGTGTATAGAGCTTTTTGATGGGTGAATTAGGTAATGTTTGTGAAGAATGTGGAGGGTAACAAGAATTTATTTGGTCATGAATCTGGATGTTTTGATTCAGTTCTAGGAACAACAAACCAGTACAGAAAGGATGGGAAGGTATTGCTTCAGGTCTCAATGACCCAGTACAAATAGGGCACACTGGCATGGCCAAAGGGGCAGATAAGTTTTCCAGGCATGAATCTGTGGCCTTCACCTGTTCAGTGGATTGATTCCTTTTTTCTCCTTTCTTTGTCCTAGAACTTTTCTCACCAAGTTTTAATTTTTTAAAAATTATTTCCTCAGCTCCAACATTGTTGTAGAATTTTGTACAATATGGAGAAGGAGGAAACATTTTCCATCACAAATATGTACATATGGCTAAGACTGAAACTGGTTCCCTGAAGAGGGTTGTTCTCCTTTGAAAACACTCATAATAACCTGCCTGTCAGACCCCCATCTGCCTTTGTGTAATATCAATACAGGAACAATACAAGCAGTAAAGACTATGCAGTCTTTAATGAAGTCTTCATGGAAGGGACTATTTGAATGGGCATGTGAAAAATGCTATAACTTAAGGTCACCCCAATTTTCCCACATGCCACTTTGGTGGAACCGAGCCGGTGAGTGCATCCTGCATGGCAGGGGATGCATCTCGTTCTCACGTGTGTATTTTTTGACTGTGTTGCAAACAGGAAAGGGATATGTTTGAGAGAAAGGCAAACAAACAATGAAGGCCTGAGACAACAGTCTTGTCAGTGGGAAATGGGATCCAGTGATGAGTCTCAGTTTCAGGCTTTAGTCATAATAACGCTTCCTTCCATGCTGTTACATTTGGTTATAGGAGAATCCAGATGTCACTGAAACACCTGATGCTCCTCTGTCCCCTTCCTGAGTTTCTCCAGCCTGTGGGAAGTGCATTCAGTGTTACCCAGCTGCAGAAGTGTGCTGAGCATCCTGGCCCCACTGTGTCTTTGATCTCCTCTTGGCTTGCCTTGCGCTGTCACGTGCACCCACACCAGGACGACAGTCCTGAAGCCTCTGAGCTTTCCCTACCTCTACCTCAATAGCCAGTACAATAAAATACAGCATCCACAAGTCTCTTCACCCCCCAACTCTGCTTTTCCTCCTCACAAACCTGATCTAACAAAACACTCGTCCTCTGGAAGTCTAATCAGAAAGTTTTGCTTGAAAACCAAAGGTGTTGGTTTCAGGTTCTTGGAAATACTTGTAGCATTTCTGCTCCTGGCTTTCTAGGTCAGGCTTCATTAGGGTGAGCCAGTTGTAGCTGTGTCCTGTGGTAGATTGGATTTGGATTACGGGTGTTCAAGTCTGCTTTTTCAATTAGAAATAAAAGTACTGTCCAGTTGGATGAATAAAGAAAGGATAATGTGCATTTAATTTTTAATTTATACAGTTCATAGGGATAGAGCAGGGAAGTCATGTATGTATTAAAGGATGGATTAAAAATGAGCATTGCCAGATGGTCTCATGAAGCCACTGTCACTTTTGCTGTATCTTCTATCAGAAATATTAGATCATATTTCAGGATGGGATTTTTATTGGAGAGTGTTGTGGGCCGTCTCTTCAAGTGCCGCTGCTCAATTTACAAGGTCCATCTTAGAGCTCTTGTGTTTACTCTTCCTGGATCCTCCAAGGCCATCATACTGGGAGATGATCTCTAGCACAAAACAGCACTTACCTCAAACTGCAAGTGTCTTTGCCCATGGAAAGACAAATCTTTGCTAATATGACACCTCCACATATCTGAGATGATGAAGAGTTGATAGAAGTTTCTTACTCATCGCTGGTACTCATTAAAGCTGCTCCCTCTAGTGCTTATTAAAAGAAAAGTAACTATGCATATGTAAAATATAGAAAGGGAAAACTTATTCTGTCGTTCTCATCTTTCTTCTCCATTAAGAGGAACCAAAATCAGGTTTTCTTTGATGAAGCAAGTAGTTGTTTACCTCAACTGCAGTGCCCTTTTGGCCTGACAGCTTCTGTGCTGGTTAACCAAAATGGATATTTAATTGCTTTTAGTGCCTTTCTGAAGTTCAGGTGATGATTAGTGCACCTAGACATACCATGCCAGAGCAACAGACTCACCCTGCAATCTCCTCTTCATTGCCCCTTCTCCCATTGCCCTTCTTACAGCCTCTGCTCTGACTCCAGGTCTGAAACATATCCTCTAAAGAGCAGTTCCTAAGAAAAAATGTGTAATTTATTAAACCCTAAGGCATTGTTTTCCTGGGTCACATTTAGTTTCCTCAGGGTTTAGGAGTAGCCCATCTTCTTTTTGAGCAAAAGATGTTCACCACAAGGGAGGTCGCTGGCTCAGGGTGGTCCCAGAGCTGGCGTTAAAGGAGTAACACTTGGCAGGCCAAGATGTTCAGCATGGAGTGGTTTCATCATCTGGGAAGGATGGCCCTGCTGCACAAATAGCACCCCAAAACAAAACACGGAGAAACCAGGGCATCCTGAAGAAGAGGTGGTGGGAGCTGCTTGTGTGCAGAACTGCAGAGCGCTCGCTGGCAGCTCTGCCAGTGGGTTCCAACTGCACTGGAAGATATTGAATTTTGTGCACAAATTAGATGTCCTTGTAGTGCTTGGAGTGCCCTGGGGAGGCAGGTAGGTGTGTTAGGAAGACTGTAACTGCCTTATGGTCTCCAGCATATGCCAGCCCAGCATGTTTTTTTTCCCTGCTCCCAAATCAGTCCAAGACCTCTTGCCTTCGCTTCTCCCATCACTCCTCAAATGTGCATTTCTCCAGCTTCTTCCAGCTGCCCTTTGTTCTTTTCCTAAGTCGGCCATAAGTACCTGTCTCTGCTGCTGGACAGGCACGGAGGGACAGGTGCCAGTTCTTTATCAGGGTAGACAATGAGCAATTGCATCTTTGGATCCTCCCTTCCTGGGAAAATGAAGTGTTTCTGGTCAGCAAATGAAACAGGGCTTGTCCCAGCTCCTGGGGTAGTGGCTCTTATTGGTGCCTTACATGGCAGATGGGGGCAATCATAGAGTTGTAGTCCTATTTTGGGTTGGAGAAGACCTTTAAGATCATTGAATCCAATAGGCACGTGGTTACCTGACACAAGGAGGCTGACCACTCAAAAAGCACAGGCTGCACTTTGTTTAGAGTATGCCTTGGAGCCTGGCAGCAGTGCCTGTCCCACAAAAACCAGCACCCAGCTGCAGGAGAGACCACAGGGCATCTGTGTAAATAAGCCTGGTGCTGTTGGTCTTGGTATGCGTGTCAGCTTTGACTCGGTATGTGTAGGTTATAACCAAGAAGCTGATTGAATTTCAGGAAATTTGCAACTTCAAAGGCTCTAGAGAAAAACAAAACTAGAACTTTTTCTCCTTAGGAGGACTCTTTTTGGGGGGGGGGAAAATAGTTGTTTTGATTGACTGAGATTTTAATTTTTCTTTACCACTTGAAGAATTGCCTCTCAAAGGGGTTTGCATCACTTAACTTAGCTTTGTAAAAGAGGAAAGGCTTTTTTTTTTTTTTCATTTCCAACATGAACTAGGAGCTTGTCTGTATATTTTTGCTGCATGAGGGAAAACATAATGTTGGTTGACGTTGGGTTTTGTGGGCAGAACAACATGATTTGAAAAATGCCATTCTCACTTCAGCTAAAAAACATGACCTCAGCAAGTATGCTTCAAGTATGAGCAAGTATGCTCAGCAAGTATGCTTCAAAATATGTGTGCCTGTAAGCCTTGGAAAATGAGTACAGATTGAAATCAGCTGCTGTAGGCCAAGTTCTCCATGGCTGCAGCCGTACCCAGAATGGGCTTTTTTTTTCTGAACAAACCATGTAATCTTATTTGTCGTCTTTTTGTTTGCACAAAGTCAAATCAAAGGCCCTAAAAAAAAAATCCAGCTTGAAGGAAAGAAACTATTTAAACTAGTGATGGTTTCTGTAGGATTTATTCAGTCCTGTCATATGCCTTGTGCTGGCTGAACTTTCTAGGCAGCTGCAACCTAGAGATAAGTCTGTTGTCAGGTTAGTTGAAATCCTAATTTCAACAATATTTTTGTTTTTCCGATTTAAGTTATTTAAGTGTTAGAAAACTCATTGACCAAATCCACTCTGTTTCAAGACATCAGAATGGCATTAGGAGCAAGTAATTATTGCTGCCATGATTTGCTGTATTAGCTGGTGATCGGCTGAGAGCAGAGCTGTGTTCCCAGGCTATCTGCCTCCCTATCTGCCTCCCAGTTCCATAAATCAGCCCAGCCCCAGCACTGTCTGAAGGTACATAATGGGCAACAACGTGGTATGTTAATGTGGCATCTTGAATAAGAAGCCCCAGCCAACCTCTGCACGTCAGGAAACTGTTTTAAAAGCTGTGCCAAGCCTTTTTGCTTCGGGTGTGCAACCAAAATGACTCTTGGTCTTCTGAGGCAAATAAGGGTGCCTGGGTTCTGTGTATCTGAGAATCAATGCTTACAGCTTCAGCCTGCAGGATGCTGAACTTGCAGACAAGGAAGTCAATGAAAGATCAGGATTTGATTTTAGTTTCTGAATCAAAAGATAAACATGAAAATAACTGTCCCATCATTTGACTGATATCTGTGTAGGAAAGAAATACTTACATCAGTGCAGCTCTGTAGCTCTTCAAACTGTGTTAGGTATGTCCCACTGCAGAGGCACTGTGCAGATGAGGTTATTGTTTGCCTTGCAAATCCTTTGTTAAATTGCTGCTTGATCTGGAGGGTGTTCTGGACCCAAGATTTTGTCTGAGGATCCTTCACTGTGAAAGCCTCTGCATTTCAACCCAGTTTTTCCAGTATCAGCACAAGATGATGCATGGTGGAAGTCCCTCTGTTGCTCTTTGACAGGGATGATGTTTTCCTAGCCCCTTTCCCCACAGCCAGAACCTCTGCCACAACCAGGGCATCCAACTTCTGCCTATCCCAGCCAGCTTCCAGCCAGAGCCTGCCTGGAGCCAACATCAGCCTTGCAAAGGACTCTAGCTCCTGTTGAGCTTGGTCTTGAAGCCCCTGACAAAAAGTATTCCATAACTTCCACACCAAGGATGTTTCAGAGCCCAGATTTTCCAGGGTGGTTTTTATTATTTATTTATGTACTTACTTTTATTTCAGTCTCAAGATATTACACAGGAAGATTTGGGGCTTCTCCAAGTGTCCACAGTTCTGGTATCTGTGATCTGCTGGGCATTAGGATGCAGCCTCTCCAGCTCTCACCATGCTGGACATGTAATGGCGTCCTGGTGCTGTGGCTGTTCAGGAAGATCAGCACCTCTGGGAAGCACGAGAAGGACGGGCTAGAACTGCATGCAAGTGTGCAGCTGCTTCCTTTGTGCACGGAGGAAACCAAGCACGTGTCCCTGGCATAAAGTCAGAGGAGCCTTAACCCCAAAACTCCAGCTATTGGGCTTTGCCTACTCCCTTCCTCTCATGTCATGCCGCTGGCTGTGTTGTTGGAGTGGGGCCAGCCACGCTGTGGGGGCCCCCTGCCCCAGGAGGGTTTGGCAGCTGTTCGTGAAGCTCCAGGCAGGAGTGGGATATGGTGCAGCCTGCATCTTCAGAGGCAGCACAGAGGAAACTCCTTCCCAGTCAAACAAGTAGCTCTGGAGGAAAAGAAAAGGGTCTGAGGGATAAATGTTCTACTTGCAGCATTTGCACTGACTTAGTTTTTATTTATCTCCAAGTCAGGGATGAGTCAGCCTGGGATGTGGCTCAGACCACCTTCTTTGCAACCCTTCAGGGAAGGCAAAGAGCACAGCCTGTGCTCCGTTGTGTCTCTTACCAGTGCTTTACTACACACTTTATTTTGCAATTTTTTAAAAAACCTCCAAGCTAATGATGTTTTTTTCCCCTTTCCTCCCTCTCTAGTTTTGTATGGAGCTGAACCAGCCGACGCTGCCAAACATCCGCAAGTGGAAGGGCCCTAGAGGATGTTGGAAGGGTGTTGTTTCCGAAAAACCCTCAGGCCAGCTACACAAGGTACATTAATCCCCAAGTCTGAACTTTGGCTTTGCTTTTTCCCCCCCTCTAACCAAGGACATGTTTTGAATGTTTAAGGCAACAGTTTTTGCAAATCCTTTTTGGCAAGGTTTACATTTCTTGTTTTTTAAGCTGACTGTTCCTATAGCTTTAATTTGACTGCTTTTAATTTATGTTTTGGAACAATTGTGGCACGCTTGTAAGGAGGAAGGTGTGTGTGTGTGTGTATTTGGTGTGCAGGTATTTGGGGGAGGTGGATAAAAGCAGTACAGATATATAGATGAAAAGCCACACATTTGGACAAGGTAAGAGTCCTGGCAGGCTGCAGTACTTTTGACATTTTTTGTGCAAGTCACCTGAGCTTGCTCCCTGGTGCTGCACTGGCTGGCATTTGGAAGGGCTTCCCATTTTCCTGGTTTGCAAGTGAAGAGCCTGCAGAGGAGCCCTGCAGCCTGCCACCCTCACCTGGAAGAGTTTATCTTGTGTGCTCTCCAGAGTCCTCGGCACAGGTGTTTAAACTGCTGTGGACTCCATTTGAAATTTGTGGCGTGCTGCACTGCGCTTTTCCCTGCAGCATCTTCTGCTCTGGGAATATATATATATATATGTATGTATGTATGTATATATGTACTGCAGGGAGGTACTGATTTATTAAAGTGGTGACAGCTGCACCTGCCTACCCTTGACAACATTCAAGGTGTAGCTGCATGGGGCTGGACATCACTAACAGTGCCCAAAAGCAGTTTCTCCCAAGGGAAATCTCTCTTTTTCACCCTTAAGGGTGCTAATGAGTTCTAATGAGTTTTTAGAGCAGTATCCTCCTTGAGCTTGAGCCTGTTATTGCTGGACAGGGTCATTCTTGTGGTGCAGTTTTTGCAGTGTGGATGTTGTTGTGGGTAGAAGCAGGATCTGAGACCTGTCATGTAACAAGTAGTGCCTGTCAGCACACGGGGCAGTCCTCAACAATCTATTGATCCAGAATTATCTATTCTGAGCCCTGTCGTTACTAAATATGTGGCTGCAGTTGTGTCCTACAGCCATGCTGCTTAGAATCCACATTTCTTTATTTTGGCTTTTCCAAATTAGGTTGCATCACCGTTCACTGGTTTTGGACTGATGTTTCGGGATGTGCACCTCCTTTTATCGCCCTTCTGATAAAAACCCAAAAATGAGGGAAAAATAAACCCAAACAAACCAACAACCTTGTGCTGAGCAGCACAAGGATTATACTCTAGCTAGACAGACACACAGGGTCAAGTAGGGTCTGGAAAGATACAAGAGTGTCTGAATGTGTCTAAAGTTTCATACAATTCACACTTAATTGTGGTGCAGAGTGCAAATGTCCTTCAGAACATTTTTATTCCTGACTTGGAGTTTTACTTTAGGATCTCTTATTAGGCCAGATCATTAAAACACTGAATATAAATAGTTGTGCAAAGTTATCAAAGTTGTTCTCTCCACCTTATCTTCTTTTATCAAGAATTATTAATAAATGTCTCAGAATTTCTATGTTAAATTCAGAGTCTTTGGTCAGTTCTTTCTTGAGCTGTACTTCCAAAGATAACAATGGCAGCTTTGATTACAGGCTGAGTAAATAAAAATTATCATCCACCCTGTTTTACAGATAGGAATATAAGGATGAGTGGTTCCCAAAATTATGGGAGAAATGTGCAGCCAAACAAAGAACAGAAATTTTATCTACTTGGCTCTTCCTTTTAGCTGCTTTAACAGGAATCTGGCTGAGCTAAGAATCCTCCACTAAGCCAAAAAGTCTCTTCTCTTCCTGGGGTTAGTTAGTGAGTCTGTCAGGTTTGAGCACCATGTAAACAAATGCAGTGAGGTAACACAGTGCAACCCCAAGAACACAGCATCTTTGGCACAAGCTGATTTTGGGATGCTCTGTAGGGCTCAATAGCACAAAATGGTGGCTAGTGCTTCCAGCTCATGGTTCCATACATTCTGAGCATTTCAATCAGGCTATTACTTTTGACTGCTGTGTTGACACAAAGTCTGGAGCCTGGAAATAGCCAACAGCTGTTGACAGCAGCTTTATCTTCCACATCTTTTCTTGTAGCAGTTTTTAGACCTTAAGGTTCTTACTGGTAGAATGATTTTGCCAATATTTTAAAGGCGAGTTATCAAAGGAGCTACCAAAGAATTTTAACCAGCTTTAATCCTTTCAAGGCTCTTGGGAAGTTAGCGGAGCAGTTAACACTTTTTTATTGCAGCTGAAATA
The DNA here is from genome assembly GCF_021018805.1 of Prinia subflava. Classification (NCBI taxonomy): domain Eukaryota; kingdom Metazoa; phylum Chordata; class Aves; order Passeriformes; family Cisticolidae; genus Prinia; species Prinia subflava. The sequence continues at coordinate 106,747,679 of NC_086247.1, read as the reverse complement.
GAGAAGGCTCTTCCTTGCAATGGATTGAACTGTGATTTGCTAAGGGGAATGGGTTTGAATGATGCCAAGGTGTCTGGGTGATGGGAGAAGAGGGATTCTGTCTTTGAATCAGACACTGCTGCTGGTGCGACAGCATAGACAGTTTTCTGAAAATGCCCATTCCACGTAATGAAGTAATCAAAAAAAAAGCCCTTTCAGGATCATAGAAGCAGAGCTGAAAGGTGCAGAGAGCTGAAAGTGAAACATTCAGGCTGGAAGAGAGACAGAAAAATTGACAGGGTTGAGAGGTCTAGACCAGATTTCACGCCAAGAGACTGAAGGTGCCCAGTTATTTTTAACTTGTGGGTGAAAAAAGTCTGTGAGATGGTGTTGAGCCTGGGGGAAGGAAAAACTGCACAGCATCATCTACTGCATGCCCTAGCAGTCACCCAGTGAGACCTCAAAGCACCAAACTCATGGTTAGATAATTAATCACATGGGTACGAACTACCTCATTACTGACTACGCTCAGAGGTATCCAATGCCTTGTCTGGAGTAGGAGGAAATCAGGACCACATCAGCCCAGATACGCACGTGAGAGGCAGTGCCCGTCACCCCTGCAGTGGTCCTGAACATGCTCTGCCTGTAGAAGATAAAACAGATTATTAAATCCTTGGCTTGACCTGATTTAATTCCAGTGCTGGATTAACTGGGTGTCCAATAGCCAGTGTGCAGGTGTGAGGGGCTGTTGAGTAGCAGAGTGATGTGTGTTCCAGCCTGGCACACTCCTCAGAGAAGTGACTGGAGCTTCCCAGAAAGCATTCCTCCCACATCTGGTGGGAGTTTAGGCAGGGGTAACATGAAGAAGCTTTTCCACTTGTCCTCTGTATCTTCCACTGATAGCCCAGGAAGCTGTGTCTCCTTTATGCTTGAGCACAGACAATTGGGCTTCCTGCCTTCAGCAGGCACCATACTGAGATGGAGATGGAGATGGAGATATGGATATGAATAGATATGGGGCTACAATTGGGCAGAATGTTTTGTTTTTACCATCTTGCGACCGGCATTTCTTTTTCTTTTTTAACTCCAGGGAGTTGAATATTCTGGCTTCCTCTGGGATACAACAGCTGGCATTGAGCTGAAAGATGCCTCATCTCAGGAGACTGCACAGACCAATGGCAATGGGAGGCACTCATATCCTCACCCATATCTTGCACATTTCAAGGTAACTGCCACAGTGCCAGTCCAGCCTTGCAGAACTTTTACTGAAAAGAATTTGGCTAAGATGAAAAGAGACACAGCCTTCTCACAGATAAAAATTTGCATGAGCCTCTGGCCCTTCTCATTACTGTCCCATGGCTTGATTATGGATAGGTGCTTCATGCACCTTTTAATACATGTGGTAGTTCACCAGAGTGAACTTCAGTCCTTTCCTTCGCTCCTGTGGGAGCAAACCCTGCTACAAGGGAGTATTTGAGAACCTGAGGGTCAGTGGATCCTCAATAGCAGCCAGGTCACAGGGCTGGGGCTCTTGTCAGTGCCACAAAGAGGGGTGAGTGTAGGGAGAATAGAGATTGATTTTATTTATATATACATGTATGTATGAGTATGTGTGTGTATAACGCACAGTGCTCTAGTGAGACCTGGTTGGCCTATCTTATGTTCTGTCACACTTCAGAGTTTCCATTTTAAAGCTTTTTGACTGGAGCCAAACCTTTCTAAAAGAATATCATCACTTTTGGAACCATATTCTTGGGTATATGCTGGAGCAAACATATGAGCAGAGAGAGCCCATCTCCATACAGGCTGTAATGAAAGGGTCCAGTTTAGGGAACTTGACATCTCTGGTAATGCTTTGAGAGAAGCATTAATCAAATAATTATTAATAAATGAAGTATTAGTAATTACTTGAGCATACAAAAAGGTCCAAGTGAACAGGAGATTGCAGGGAGCCAAAGCTCCTTTCAAGGTACATTAAGTTTCTTGGTTAGTCTCTGTGACAAGCTGAGGCTAATCACAAGACAGTAGTAATTAGCCCCTGTAATGACCATGACATTATTTGTAGCTTATTAACAACTGGTTTTGCATAAACTGATTTTCATAAGCAGCTGACTTCTTTCTGCAACTCTAGTGAAAGGAAGCTGTTTGCTAATGCAAACCAGTTTCCCCAGAACTGAGAGGGTATGAAGTTATTGCAAACAAAGCTGCAAAATGCAAATGCCTCCCTCCTCTTCCTCCCACCTGAGACACACCAAGACACCCCACATACGCAGCAGTGTGAGTCCTACTGCCCCAGACCTACAACTGAAAGTATTGGGAACGGGCTCATGGTTTTGCGTTGTGACCTTCCACTCCCCAAGTGCACGGCATTGATTCCTCCTCCTTGCCCCCCAGGTTGGAATGAATGACCTGACCGTGGTCAACCTTCACCTGGCCTTGCCACCCTCGGCAGGAGAGAGCACCGGGAAGAACCACGACAGCCACAAACTGGCAGCCTGCGCACAGAGCTTGCAGGAGACTCTGAAAGGTAAGGCAGGGCTTTTCCTGCCAGCTGTCACGTGCACACTAATTCAAAGGGATTTTTAAAGGAGTAAACTTTGTCTCAGTGAGCATTTCAGACACACGCTTATCAGCCTCACAATTGCCTTTACCCATATTTGTGTGATGCATAGCGTGACAAATGTGCTTTTCCCTTGCTCATTGTCTTACAGTCTTTCCTAATTAACACAAACAGCACAGGAGATCCTACTGGCTTTGACACCATTTTTTCAAATCAAGTTCCTTCTGTTTTTATGCTACTGTAACAGCAAGTTCTGCCAAAGGAAAGAAAAGAGTTGAGACCCTATTTTAAGTGCTTTGTGGAAATGATACCTACCTGATATCAAAGCAAAGCTTTATTTTTTTTCTTCCAAGAGAATTAGTTTCTATATATTTAATTTTTGGATAATTGGAAGGTCTTTGGAAAACCCAATGCAAATTCACAGGTGGCTGCTAATGAGAAAAGAGACCAAATCCCGCTTTGGTACCTGGATGTAATATGTAGAATAATTTTGTTGATTTCAAATAAGTTGCTCTGGCTTTACACCAGAATGAAATGACACCAGAATTTAGACCTAAGCTTGAGCAATGAAATAGTCAGCTGGATTTCTTTACTTCATTTCTCTGAATTTGCTTTTTACTTTGAAGCTTGCAAATTATGTTTAACTTCCTGCGAAGCAGAACAAAGCAGTTTAGACTCTCAATGTTGCTGATCTTGTTATAGGAACAGAAAACGTCTAGCCCCTTGTTTACTGCTTAAGAAAGATGTGAAAGGGTTGCAAGGTTGTTCACATGATGATTTTCTTGGCCCAGCTCAGCAAGGTTGGTCACTTGGAAGCGTTAATATCTCTCTTGTATAACTCAAGAGTTATTTGTAGTTTTTCTGCATGTTCTATTGTTGTTCCTTTTGAGCTGCAGAAGCCAGTCAGAGCTATTTTAAGTGCTACTGATTTAAGTATTTGTCCACGTACTTCAAAATTGGAAAGGATGAAGGTAAACAATAGGATCATTTGTTTAATCCCCAAAGGCTGAACTGAAACATGGCATAAATGTGTAGCTCTTCTGAAGTCAACTGAGCTGCACTTCCACTGCATCTAAATTTAGGCTGTTGGTGTTCTCTTTATTTCATGTTTTAATTTTCATATGCAGGCACGTTACTGGAGCATGCTTGTTCTTGGCTTAGACTTTCACAAAAGAAGAAATTCAGATTCCTCCAAACTTGTGGGATGCAGGTGTGGTCTCCTAAGGAAATGGCAGTGCACACATGTGACTTTGAAGTACTGAATTACCCTGCCAAAATGAATTTCATGCTTAAAATTACCATCATCTTTCAATTTCTTCCAAATTAGTCCACAAAATACGGGCAGTAAGAACTGATTTGCCTGTGGGTACTGCAATAAAATTTGAGTTTCTGTTCCCATTTTGCTAACAGATGCCTGTTCTATTATCTTTTATTTCTACTAAGAGGCATATGGGCATTTGTGGAACACTGTTTACTATCCACAGCTTCCCTTAATGGAGGGTGTAGTATCCCCATATTTCTCCCATTAGATTGGTGGGTCCTGGTTCCTTTCTCCCTCTCTTTTTTTCCTTTCATCAGTACTGGAGAGATGCAGTGGCTGTTGGCTGCTCATAGCTAACTCTTTGCAGCAGCTCTTCTGTCTTCTCTCAAGAACTCCACCAGTTAGTCTTCAGTGTGGTGACCATGGGCAGCACACAGATGTTATTCTGGATGTCCTGGTAGTGGCTGGACCCAGGGACCACGGTGCTGGGTGGATTGAGAGAGTCCTGAGGAGAAGAACTGGCAGGTGCTGGTGGATGAGAAGCTGGACATGACCCAGCCATGTGCACTTGCAGCCCAGAAAGTCAGCCTCATCCCAGGCTGCATCCAAAGCAGCGTGGCCAACAGGGTGAGGGAGGGAATTCTGTCTCTCAAATCTGCTCCCATGTGACTCCACCTGCAGTGCTGCATCCAGCTCTGGATCCACAACACAGGAAGGACATGGACCTGTTGGAGCAAGTCCACAGAAAGGCTGTGAAGATGATCAGAGCGCTAGAACACCTCTCCTGGGAAGAAAGAAACGCTGAAGTGTCTAGGGTTGTTCAGTCTGAAGAGAGAAGACTTAGGAAATATCTCAGAGCAGTCTTCTAGTACCTGAAAGGGGCCTACAAGAGAGCTGAAGAGAGACTTTTTATGAGGACATGTAGTGATGGAATAAGGGGGAATGACCTTAAACTGAAAGAGGGTAGGTTTAGATTAGATATTAGGAAGAAATTCTTTATTGTGAGGGTGCTGAAGCACTGGTACAAGTTGCCCAGAGCAGCTGTGGATGCTCCTCCTTTGTAGTATTCAAGGCTGAGTTGGATGGGGCTTTTGAGTGACCTGGTCTAGTGGGAGGCATCCCTGCCCATGGCAGAACTAGATGATCTTTAAAGGTCCCTTCCAACACAAACCATTCTGTGAGTCTGTCATATCTTCTCCCACGTGGCTTGGCCATGCATCAGGCACTGGGCTTACAAGGCTTCTGAGAAGACTTCTTAGCAGCCAATGTAACATCACATCCATCTCATCATATGTGTGTCACTCTGACCAGGAAGAATTTGAGCATTTAAGAGTCTGTTTAATTCATGAGGGAAATCATCCAGGGCATGGTAAAATCCGGGAGTATGTCCTACAAATGTCCCCTTGGCCTGCTGTGAAGCAAAGGAGGGTTTCCCAGTTCCTGCAGAGAGGCAGATTTCAACACTGCAGACCTTCTGCAGGCACTGTCAGTCCCTCAGCTGATTGCCTTGGCACACCAGAGCTCAGCCACTGCAGCAGAGGGCTGAGTTAAGGTTCTGCTTTGCTCTGCTGGCCAAGAGCCACTTGCAGGCACTGCCAAAATTCGCTGGTGCTTTAGTGAATTTGAAGATGCATTTGCAAACAGACCAGACTTATCTTTTCACCTGAGGAGTTCTCCATTGACAAGGACATGGTTGCTTCGGGCCCAGAAAGTGTGAGTGTGTGTGGGAGCACTGCTGAGAGGTCATGAACAGGACACATGCCTGGCTGCTGTGGGCTTTCTGCCACCACATCCCAACAGATGGAGGCTCTGGGTCCTTGTGGACTGTACAGTCTGTGTCAGGGACCTTTGCAGCAGAAGATTGGTTGTTAAGAGAGCTCCTGCTGCTCTCTCTGTTGGAGGAGGAGGAGGACCAGATTGCATTGGCCGAGGAGCCTCTGGCTCCTGAGGAGCAGAATCAAGCCCCGCCAGTCTTAAACTCATTTCCTTCAAAAGAGGAAAGTCACAGCACAGCACCAGTATCACTGTCTTAATTTTCTGTTTTTCTCTCCATCTGATTGTAACTGTGGGCATCATGATTGCAGTTTTTGATCAGTTATCATCCCTCATTATGAGCAAGGGCATGATTTCTTCCAGAACTTTTGCTAAGTTTGGCTGGGAGTCATTGGGGCTTATCCATGAGACCCCTGCTCAGGCAGCTCTGCTCCCTGCCTCTGCTGAGAGACATAGGAGTGTCCAGTTAGAGAGAGTCACGCACTCAGGAGGATCCCGGCGGGTTCACTTCCTTCCCTCTCATGGCTGGATGTCTGTCAGGGTCCTGGGAGGCAGACAAGACACAAAACTGCAGTGCTGGCGTGCATGATGGTGTTGTTGCAGGAGCTGGCAGAGGTAGGAGCAGGGCTGAGAGTGAGCCAGGACAAGGCGAAATGAAGTTGGTGATTGTCTAAAAAACTAGTTGCTTGCTCCTCCTTGCTTAGCACAGGGCTGCCTGATGTATTTCCCACTCTTTTGCAGTCTGAAGAGCCCCAGAAGCTCCTGCCAGAGGGGAACCAAAAGCACTCCTTTCTCTCCCCAATGGCAAATTGAGTTTCAGCTCCTTTAACATGATCCAGCCTATTCTGTCTGTCAACTTTATGCTTTGTTATGATTTTATGCTTAGTTATTCTGCATGCAGAAGTTTAAATGGGTGAAGAATATAGTGATTCCCTCCCTGGGCAGTCAGCTGCAGGTTGACTTTTTACCTCCTTCCAAGCATTCATCCAAGTGCTGGGTCTTTTATCCTCTGGTATTTCTAACCTCTACAGAATCGAAAGGTTAAATTTTTCAGTCAGTTAAAATTTTCACTTGTACATATGGTGGAGTTTTTAAATAGATTTTTCATGTAAGGGGGGTAGTCTTGAAGATTTGCTAAAAGAAGCATGAGTAGTTTAGGATAGAATAGAATAGATTTTGTGCATAATCAAGGTACTGCTGTTAAGATCCTGGTCTGTCATTTTTAAACACCAAGGATGTGCTTCAGAGGTTTCTGTAATGGCCTTTTCCCATATAGGGTTGGAGATGAATGCATGGAAGGAAGCATGGAAGTGCTGCCTGGGCCATTGAGCAAGTGTCAGCACTGAAGGACCAAAGTTTCATTTCAGGCTTCCTGGTACTGCCAAGCAAGAGATCTTGCAAGACATTTTTGCCTTGAGATGTGTGCACAACCACCAGCTCACAGCAGGCATGGTCATCCCATTAGACAAGGACTGATTTTGCTTTTGGGTTCTAATGGAGCTTAAAATAATTCAGGTCCAGATTCAGGTGGGTTTTTTCAAAGGTGGGAAGACTGCTGTCATGAATGCTTTACAGAGTAATATTTAAATTTCATGTTATTTACAATATGATTTGTGTCTTATAAATGGTAGAGAAACGACAAATAATTTCGTTATTTGTGCCTATTCGTTGCCCCTCTGCATCTTAGCAAGCACCACATTTTGAAGTATTTGTAAGTCATATGCCCTCAGTCTCGCTTGCTCTCTTGCCCTTTCCCAATTCATCTTTCCTGCACTGCATGACAGGAGTGGAATAGATTTTGTTGAACTTGTGCTCCCTCTCCTGGATAGCAACTTCTACAGCACAGCAAAAAACAAGGAGGTTTATCCGGAGCACCGAGTATGGTAGAGAGTCTGTCCACCCCATCACCTCTTCAACTTCAGTCTCAGGAAAGAAAAAGCTTATAGGCTCTTCAAAGATCTCTCCTCGAAAGTCAGCTTTGGGATATTTTTTTTTGTGCATTTGTGCCTCCTTCAGCATCCTTCTCCAGTGGCAGCTAGTGACATGGAAGCATCTCTAGTCAGCTGTCACCATTTTTCAGCTGTCTTCTCAGACATTTCTGGCAGTGGTTTGAGATGGGCACAGAGATGTGTGCTTTACCCTTTTACCCCAGGGATGTCTGCATCCACATCTGTGGGGCTATGGGTATGAAATTGGGATCCAGAGTTTCTATTCTCCCCCATTAGGGTTGGAAACAGAACAAAACTGAAATAATTTTCTGTTCCAAGCTGAGCAGTATGCCTTCAGTCAGCCAGGCAAAAGAAAGTTGCTGTAGTTAGGGAATGTTTGTGTAGTTTCTCAACTCATCATTTACCATCAGGCTTGCAGACTGCTCCTTTGTCCTATTCCTTGGGATCTTTTAATGCAAAGGTTAGAATGAGCCCTGCACTTGTGGCACTATGGTCCATACCAGCATAAGGCTGCATCTTCCTGGGTTCCTCACAAAAGTATCCTTGACTCTTAAAGAAAATCTATTTTAAAAAAAAGTCTGCATAAATTAAAGCCAGTAGATGTTCCTTGCAGGGAAAAAACAAAAAAAAAAAAACCAAAACCAAAACCAAAACCAAAACCAAAAAAAAAAAAAAAAAAAAAAAAAAAAAACCAAACAAACAAACAAACAAAAAAAAACCAAAAAAAAAAAAAAAAACCACAAAAAAACCACCACCAACAAAAAAGATTACAAAGGCACAGATTTCTAAGAACCTATGAAACTAAAACTGCTTGTCTTTGAGTTTGTCACTAACAGGGAGTAGCAAGGAAAAGACACCAATACATGGGCTTCAGTAAAGCTGTTGATACTGTCTCTCACAGTATGCTTCTGGACAAAACATCCAGCACACAGCTGGATAACCACATTACATGATGGGTGAGCAACCAGGTCACAGATCAGGCACAAAAAATTACAGTGAATAGGGTGACATCAGGCTGGCATCTGGTCACTAGTGGGGTTCTGCAGGGCTCCATCCTTGGTCCAGTTCTCTTCAACATCTTCAGTAATGGACATGGGACTTGAAGGAATACTAAGTTTGAAAACAACACTAAATTGTGAGGAGCTGTCAGCTCCCTTGAAGGCAGTACAGGTCCTGCAGAGATCTCAACAAATTAGAGAGATGGGAAATCCCCAGCCATGTGAAGTTTAACAAGGGCAAGTTCTAGATTCCACACCTGGGACGGGGCAGCCCTGGTGGTGTGGAGAGAGTGGGAGAGTGAGAGGCTGGAGGGCAGAGCTGTGGAAAGGACCTGGGGGTCCTGGTCAGTGGCAAGTTGAACATGAGCCAGCAGTGCCCTGGCAGCCAGGAGGGCCAACCCTGTCCTGGGGGCCATCAGGGACAGCATGGCCAGCTGGGCAAGAGAGGGGATTGTCCCACTGTGCTCTGGGGTGGCCTCACCTTGAGTGCTGGGGACAGTTTTTGGTGACACAATATAAAAAAAACCCATCTATTAGAAAGTGTCCAGAGGAGGTCCATGAGGATGGTGAAGGGCCTTGAGGGGAAGCTGTATGAGAAGCAGCTGAGGTCACTTGGTCTGTTCAGCCTGGAGAAGAGGAGACTGAGAACTAATTGTAATCTTCAGTATCCTCAGGAGGGGAAGAGGAGGGGCAGGTACTGATCTCTTTACTTTTGTCCCCAGTGACAGGACCTGAGGGAATGGCCTGAAGCTGAGTTCAGAAGAGGTTTAGGTTGAGTATTAAGAAGAAGTTCCTCACCCAGAGAGTGGCTGGGGACAGGCTTCCCAGAGAAGTGATCACAACAAAAAGCCTGCCTGTGTTCAAGAAGTGTTTGGACAATGTCAGGCACATGGTGTGACTCTTGGGGTGTCCTGTGCAGGATCACGAGTTGGACTTGATGGCCCTTATGAGTCCCTTCCAACTCAGCATTTTCTATGATTCTGTGACTCTATAATAAATGAGATGATATTTAAAAACAAGCATCAAATGTATATGGGCTGGTTTTATTGTCATGAAGAGAATGGCCATGAGTAAATAATCAGTGAAAAAGACTTTAAACAGCATTTCTTTGAGGAGTTCAGAGTACAATCGCTTTGTTTATTCAGTATTTGTACTTTCCTCTTTCCATTAATCCTCTTGTACTTGAGTGATGGATGTCCATTCCTCCCATTCTTTTCTATTTTTCCTGTTTTCTAGGAGAAAAAGATGTAATAATCCTTGGCGATTTTAACCAGGCCCCAGACAGCAGCGACCATGACATCCTGAGGAAGGAGAAGTTTCACCACCTGGTCCCTTCCAGCACCTTCACCAACATCAGCACAAAGAACCCACAAGGGTCCAAGTCTCTGGATAACATCTGGATCAGTCGGAGCTTGAAAAAGGTTTTCACAGGTAGGGTTGCTTGCGTGAGGCCGTGTGACCTTTCGTTAGGTCAGCCTCGCGTGCCCGGTTTGGGCAGCGCCCCTTAACGTTTTCCCTGTGATTCTCTTTGATGCAGGCCACTGGGCTGTCGTGCGAGAAGGGCTGACAAACCCATGGATCCCCGACAACTGGTCCTGGGGTGGGGTGGCTTCAGAGCACTGCCCCGTGCTTGCCGAATTTTACCTGGAGAAGGACTGGAACAGGAAGGAGGTGACGCGGAATGGGAACGGGGTGACGGTTGAACGCAGCGACTCCCACGCTAAACACGAACGATGACGTGAGCTTGAGGGCGCCTCCTCTGCCACCCAGGGAAGGTTCTGGTCACTCACGACTCCATGGCAGAACAGGACTGCCTTCCCCTCCCTCTCCTTCCTGCTCTCCTCCCTGCACCTAGAAAGCATCAGCACTTGATTCTGGTGGTCCTGGCTTTGTGCCCCTCCTGGACAGTTCTGGACGGGGTCTCATGGCAGCAGAACAATCTGCAACTTTTTCTGGGGACACTGTGGACATTTTCACGCCTGGAGATTTGGATGAGAATTGTACAGAAAATAAAGTGTACTTTTAATACTGGAAAAGCTGTTTGCTAAAATGCAGCTGAGCAGGGTTTTGCTGGGAGGGGGAGGGGGAAGTGATGGCTATTTTCCTTTCTCTGTTTGTAAATTGAGGTAACAAAAGAGGCCCCAAAAAGAGACAGGGTGGACATTGTTGGCAAGTCTCAAATGCCATTCAACACTTCCAAAAGCTGCTGGAGATGGTCTCTATGTGACCTGCAGTGAGACATGAGGGGTCCCTCTGCCCCAGCCTGGAGAGACACCATTCCTCTGCAGCCCCATGTAGGCACCCCTTATCCTTCCTTTCCTGCTTCCTAATGCTCCTGGCAGGGTCATTTTGCCCCAGAATAGCTTCCTGGAGCTTGACTTTGTTTTTTTGTTTGGCTCAAAACAAAAAGGGTTTTGTTTTCTTCCTGCACAACAGTTTTCAGGAGCTGGGAAAGCACCAACCTGTCCCTCTGCATAGCCAGGTCCACTTCTGCAGTGCCCTTTGCCTTGCTCCCTGTTGGGGATCTCACAGGAACAGCCCTCGTCCTCTGGCCCTGCAGCTGGCATCATGAGATGTAGCCATGGCTCTTCGTCTAGGAGTCGGTGTTCTGCATCGAGGAGAAACAGGCCATGCATCCTGGAGGTCTCTAGATGAGCCCATATTCATGTGATCCCTGCAGGGGCTGGCCCACATGATGCACTGACCTATGCCCATCGACTTTTTAGGGGGTTTCAGTTTGTCCCTCTGGCAGACCAGGCAGTTGTGCATCCCTTTCCTGAGGCTGCTGCATAAGCCTCGTTCACTCCCCACAACTGGGGGTCCAAACACGGCATGTGGTCACCATGCACATGGCAGGGATGGGGGCTGCTTCCAAGGAGGTCTGGGTTCTGTGCATGTCCTGCGTGGGGGCACTGCAGTCAGTGTCCTGCCACGGCAGCGCCAGGAACGGAGCGCTGGATTTGCCACCTACGTGAGATTTTTCATGCAGCAACTAATAACCAGTGACCTAGAAGGGAAACATATCAGGACTTCAGCAACCGCAAAAGAAATAGGTTGAGTGTGAAAGGCACTGAGCTCCCCACTAACCCAGCACCTGCTGCTCTGGGCTGCAGATGACCACACATTTTGCTGCTGAGAGGAAAAGAAAGTTCTCTGGCGTGGCTCAGTACTCTTGACAGCAGTGCCACACCAAAGGAGATGTTGTAACTGAGGGGTTTAGAGCAAAACTGTATCACATTCTTCTAGTATTTTTACTGTTTGAAATATCACCTCATTTTTAGCGACTCAGTAATAACTAATTTCTCAACAAGTAAATAAATTCCCATGCAAACACACACAGTTGAACAGCTGTTCTGTCTGTATGCAAAACTAAATCCAGAAAAAGGTGGCATAGCCTGGGGGTGACTCAGGCTGAGAGAGATTTCAAGGATGTTTTAAGAGGTTAAGTGAATAACTAAAAACTCAGAGCATCAGACCAAAAATGTACTTTTAGTTACTCAGCATTCCCTGATGAAAAGGGGAGGTGCAGGCACTTATCTCTGATCATTAAAGAAAGTAGCAGAAGACCTTGGCTCCAGCTTTCACTCTCGATCTTTGCTGCAGCTTTGTCCTTTTCAATCAGGCACTGTTTTGCTGCCCTCTTTTAATCTGAGCAGCAGCAGATTCCCCAAGAAACTCTCACTGGATAACAGCAAAATATAGGTGAAGATGCAATAGAGTTGCCTTAGTCAAATTAATACCTCTAGAATTAAAACTTGGGAAGGTCAGATTCCATTTACTCTTCTGCGGGTGTAAATAAATGCAGAGGCACCAAAGCCTAGAGAAGCACCTGCAGCCTCCTGAGCAGGTGATAGTGCTCACAGGTGCTGCAGGGGGCCCTTGCTTTGGCTCATAAGTTAACAGGGGCTGCCGGTGTGGGAAACGAGCTGAGCCTCCTTCACAACCCATGTGTGCTGTAGGGAAAGTTATAGAGGCTGGTCTCTAGTTTAGAGGTTCTTCAGCTCAGTGGAGAGCTCTGGGAAGGTGATTACTTGGTGGATGAAAAGATGTCTTGGGATAAGATGAGAGTATGATGCAGGAATTAGATGCCTACAGGTGGAAATCTGTCTTGCATGGAGCATCTGTATGCGGTATGTGTCTGGTTATTTCATGTTGGTAATGCCTCACTGTGGTCTCACTGGTTTTAAAAAGCTTGCTTTGTTTGCTTTTTCTGACAACCCCGGAGGAGGATGAGGTAGTTGTGAGTTTGGTGGATTTTGGAGTTCCTAAGAACATCTCTTGTGCTATAGTTGTTCAGAAGCTGAAGTGGTGGCTGTGTTCCTCCTGCCCCTGCAGGAGCAAACCCAAATAGCAATTTTATTTCAAGATGTTCACGGTGGAAGCTGTGCTGGCCCAGCTGGCTGTGGCTTCAGTGCTCAGGCAGTGCTAAGGAAGGCATCAACTAAGGAGGGGATACAGAAGAAGTGAGCCATTTTTACAGAAGGGTGGATACACATCCTGGGGTTCCCTCAGGAGCCCAAATTTTGTGAGGCAGGGTCCTGCTTCATTAATGTCACCAGTGGCAACAGACAGATTTGGTTCAGGTTGATTTTTTTGTAAGGCCATTTATCTCACCTGTGCACAGTGAGGGTTGGTGAAATTCTTCCCTGCCCACTGCACATGGAGCCTTGGTCACTTCTTTACAAAGTGGTGCCTGCTGTCTCCTGCTGACACGTGCCAGCCTCAAACCTCCCCTGGCCAGGGGACATGGTGGCAGCTGATGCACAGCCTGTGGTCCCTGCAGTGGCTATGGTTGGTCAGACCACACAGCAGTGGCTTCTGCAGGGAACTCACTCCTCCTTCTGGCAGGAGAGGTGGCTCCTGGATGGACACATTTGAGTTTGTACCTTTAACATCTTCTGGAAAAAGCTTAAAGCAGCACCTAGCTCACCAAGGCTGAGGGGGCCATGTCTAGCATTTGGCCTCTTTGCATCTCACAGTGAAAGCTTTTAAATTATTCTTAGCCAAATTATTCTCCTTTCCTATTTGCTCTGACCCATCTGCTTCATGGGAAAGCCTCTGCTTCGTCCTGTGGAGTTTTTAAAAGAACTTACTTGGCAAATGTCCATTTGGTCACTTGTCACTGCAGTGTTGCAAGCCATCTAAAAAAGGAGGCATCATATAGAAGGGTTTGGAGAGTTGCTAAAAACCTCTGAGGAGCAAACATAAGGAAATAACTATCCTGGAGATGAACTTCCAAGAACCAGGTTGTGGCAGCAGTAGGTTGATAAATCCTGATGCAGCATGCAGGAGTGGAGGCTTGACTATGCAAGCTAATCAGCCTTGGTCTTGGCACTCTTAAACCCTAAGGGGACTCAGTGCTCAGTGTCTCTAGAAAATGACAGAAAAGGCTCAGTCCAAGGGCCTTTGAGGTTTTCCCAGACATCTAAATGCTGCCTTCTGACATCAAAATGATTTTTTGGTTTTAAACCTGGTGTCTTGATGGAGCATACTGGCCACGGGCAGGAGCCAGATGTGATGGGAAGCAGAGCTCCCGGGTCAGCAACTGCTGTTAGCTGGGAGCACATCAGGTCATAAATTTAAGCACTCAGAAATTAGGTGGAAATGTCCCATATTTAGGTTATGAGCTTTTCCTTAGCTGCAGGAAGCAAGGCAAAGGCATGCAGGCATTTCCTGGCTGCTGACTTCAACACTTTTGGACAGTTTCTAGATGGGAAAAACTTTATGAGAGGCTTATGATCTTTGTTTTTCCTAAGCCAAATGCAAAGTTTGTCCCCATGTGAGGAGTCACACTGACTGTGAATCAGGGCTCCTGTGCGAAACAGCCTGCAGCAGCTTTTTTCATCCCCAGAAGAGATGCAGCAGCAGGTTTCTGTGAGCTGGCTGCTCTCAGGGTGGCTGGAGGGCCATGCCAGCAGACTGTGCAGCTCTCACTGTCACCATTCAGCAGTTCTGGCTTGCATCCCACATTCCACAGAGTAGGACAACACCACAATTGCAGACAGAGTCCCTGTCTGCTTACCTGTTTATTAGGTTTTTAAGCCTTAAGTAATTTTTAACTCCATATCTGTAGGTAAAAAATCTCCTTTGTAAAATCGAAGTAGATAAAAGGATTTACTCTAAGGTACCTACAGGTTAGGTATACACTTAGGAAATATGTTGCTGGATGACCCATCCTTCTGGCCATCTCATAACCCTGCACAGTGAGATGTTCCCAGCCTGAGGGATGTCCAAATTTCTCTTTATCAGCTGTGTGAAAGGCCTCGTTTAAAAAGGGAAAAGAATGGAATGTGCACAGACCTGAGCTGCAACATTGCTCACACTTTATGTGAAAACACAAGGAGCACCAGGGTCTCAGAGCACTTTCCCACCAGATTTTAGGGTGTGGTCTGCAGGGAAGCTCTTCCTTCAGACCTCATTACTCTCTTATCCATAGACAAGAGAGGCTGCCTTGCAGCTGAGTGGTCACTTTACCTACCCCAATGGTTATTGCCTGAAGTTCTCAGCAGGCTCCCACGAAGGTCACTCATATGTGCCTGGCTGGGCACCTCAGTACCCTTGCACTCCCTCCTTTGGGGGAACCTTGACTCCTTCAACTGTACAGCTGTTGTTCCTTCTACTGACCAAGGGTGCTGGGAGCTGCAGGAGTGTGGGCTGGAGACTGGGAAATGGGGAAGGACAGAGATGAGATAACAGATGGAGGAGTGAATCGCCACTGGAGATGTCCCCACATGGTCCTGTGTGTCTGGTGACGTATCTTGCCCATGCCTGGAAAAGCTTCTTGGCTGAAAACAAAATAGGAATATCAAAAATACAGGGGAACTTAGCTTTAAAATACTGCCAGGAGGAGAAGAAGAGGTTGACTTACAGACCACCTGCAGTTTTGGGGAGTGGGAGTGAATTTACTTTTTAGGCTCAGAGAGGCATGATATGGTAGTGAATATGTTCCTTAGATAAAAAGGAATGTGAAGAACTAGGATTAAAAAAAAAAAAAAAAAAGTCTGATGGATGAGTGGTAGAGACCAGGACAAAAAAAGCCAAACACAATAGAAATAAGCCAGCAAGCTGGAGAAAACAGCCTGACAGGTTTGTTGCTTGGAATCGGCCACAGGATGGAAACTTGGCCCTAAATGTGAGACCCTCCATGTGTCATTTTCAAGGCACTGCTGGGAGAGGGCCAGCTCTGCTGTACTGGAGTAGCTGTACAGTGGAATTGCACAGATTCAGTGGAGAAGGTCCCTGCAGGGAGGTGTCCATCCCACTCTGACCCTGGGGATGGCACGAGTACCGTGGCTTCATGCCAGCCCCTCCTGTGCCACCCATCTGCATTTCTCCAGCAACCAACTTTTTTTAGGAATTTTTTTCAGGAATTTTTTCCTTTCACAATCATGTCTGTACAACCCAATCCTGCTCCCTCATTAGCTGTATCTGTGGGCTCTCCACCCCTGCTCTTTCACGCTCTGGCACACTGTGGCCAGTGCAGTTCCAACTTCAGCCTCAGTTTCTTCACTTCCTTTAAAGAGCTGAAATAACACTGTACTTCACCCTGCTAGTCCATAGACACGCCAGAAAAAGATGTTTAAAGTGTCTCAGAGGCACTGTGTGATTGGGGAAGATACAAAATATTTCAGCAGCAGCATAAAAAATTAATTTGGACAACTTTATTGAAAGAGTAAGGCTATGCCCAAATGGTAATCCTGGTGACATCTTTCTGCAATGGAATCAATGTGAGTGAGTGGGTTTAAAATTCATTATCCATATTTTCTGGATTTAATCTAATATAGACCGTGAGAAGCCCGTAAACGTTCAGCAAAGCCAAAATAGAGTCTTCCTGCTGTATCTTAAAGACAAAGTCATTTGAAACTGCATACTGAAAAAACCCTAACTTAATTTTGTGTTAATATATTATGAAAAGCATTAAGACACTTCTAAATGACTATTCCCTTAAAAAAACCAAACTGAACAGACCAAGGAAATAAATAACAGAAAAACCCCAAACAAAGGAATTGTTCCAGCTGTTTCCTTTTGCCTTTCTCTTGGCTTAGACAAGGTCTCTCTCAGCTCCCACTCTGACTCATGGGTTTCCAGATTTCCATCCTGGCTTCCAGAATAAACGATTTCCATCTTTCCCTCCTTTCAGAGAACTTTGATGCTTAAATTGCTTCTTGAACTGCTGGCAGGGCATCCAGCTTCATAAGCCTGGCACTTGAGTGCTGCAAAAAATCTTTCAGAACTGTGTTGGTCCTGCAGATCACCTGTAACCAACGTGAGATTTATTCAGTACTGAAATACACCTGCCCAGTGATGGGTGAGTGTCGTGTTTCACCCTGCCCATGCTGGAGAAGGCGTGTCTGGGATGCACGGGGCAAGGGAGAACAGTGCTGGTTTGGGAGCCTAGGAAGGGAACGGATTTCAGCCCGTGTTTTCCAAGCAAGGGAAATGGAATATGGTGTGATAATACTTAGCAGTCTTGCAAGGCAAATTAGCAACTGACTTTTAAAATATTTCCATTAAAAAGAACCCACAGCCCTTGAATGTTATCCTTACTTACATGTGAGGGAGCTGAGCCATAAGGAGATGATGGGACTCCCTGGAAATAAGTAGGCACATTTTATGTGAGAGGGGATGGGAAGTGCTGGAATGAAGCAGCAGGGGGGGAGGCTCTGAGGGGTGGATCAGAATGTTAAAATGGGACATTTGGAGTTGCCATTTTCCACATGGATGGTGCTGAGAATTGCATTGCAGCGAAGATGCTCCAATGCTGCTTCAGACCATATCCTAGAAAATGGAAGGATAATTTCCTCATGAGCAGCCTTCTGAGTGAGCAGGGAGAGCCATACCCAGTGTAAGCTTTCAACAGATAACTCCAACTTTCAACAGGGTAACTCCAACCCTAAGTTGATGTTTTTGAAAATGGAGTCAGAAAGGCACCTCTTTCACACACAACATAGGATGTCCAAGTTGCTGTAGAGCTGAGGCCATTGGAGAGCGTAAACCTCTCACACAACATGATTTAACACTTCAGTACTCTTATTTCTGTCATTATTTTGTCTTTATTTGTAAAAGTTGTATAAAATCCCCTTCAAAATTGGTCTGGTGAAATGGGGAGGCTTTTCCAATGCCAACCAGGTTTCTGTATAGGAATAACATAGCAAGACATAGATACACAGCAAAGCAACCAAGCCAGGCAACCAGGAAAGGCTGCCAACACAGCACCGACACCATGAAACTGTGCAGTGACATGAGCTCACTGCTGCTCACCACTGCTGTCCACACACTCTATCACAGAACTTCAGCATCACAACTCAGTAACCAGCCTCTTCACAGTGAAAAAACAAAAATTCAGGAAAATTTACAAAAGCTACGCTTCAAAATTTGAAACACTTGGACAGGAGGAAGGACACGTCTGATGCCAAAACCAGAAGCTGACAGCTTCACCTATTGCTACATATTAAAACTGACCACTTCCAGACTCCAAACTTTGCACCAGGCAAATCTGTTTCAAGAATAATGAAGAATGGAAGTTTAATGGCACCTACTGCTTTGCAAAACGATGATGCAGGTCTTCAAGTAAAGAAAAAGGCCTGTAGTAGTGTTTAGGGCTACAGAGTGGTGAAAGAGTCAGGCCTGTAGGCATAGCATTTTGTGGCAGAAGTGTGACTAGCTCAGCCTCCTGGTTTTGAGGACACACTGAGGGCACGTGCCCTTAGATTATAAGATGCTACTACTGTTGGAGGAAGAAAATCACGTTGCTTATGTAGAAGTCATGGGAGAAAGGCAGGGATCTCTCCTCAGAATAAAATCAGTTCAGAATTTTTCTTTCTTAAAGGACAGTCCCTTTTGCATATCCCAGGGTCAGAGTGAACCAGATTTTTCCACGGTGTAGCTCAAATGATCTGCTCAGTTTACTCCAAAGACAGATTTTGACTGTAATCCTTGGCTTGACTTCAGTCTCACGTGGCTTTCTTGCTGTTTCTGGCAAAGGAGCCAAAACCTGGAGCACGTGTGAGTGACTGACTGCAAATGGTTCCTGCCAGGCTGCTGCAACACTGTGCCTGCTCTGCACAGCTCTAAAACAAAGCTGGGTAGACAAAGTCACCAGTGATCAAACTAGACAGCCTGAAGGAGGAGAGAAAACAGCATAGAGAGGCCGAAAAGCTTTCAGCTACTGAACAATACCAACAACACAAAATTAAGGCTACCAAGAGCAGTTCTCAGTCCCTGCCTTGAAAATAACTAAATTTAGTAAATTTATGCTTGTTGAACACGTTTTCTTTTTTGCAGCAGCCAGCGAGCCACTGCAAACAATCTGCAATAGTATCTGAAAGGCAGCTGCTTTTATGGGATTATTCAGAAACCTTCAGGCCTCTTAGCTAACCGTCACCTTTTCCTCACAGATTTTCCTAAGGATCAGAAAATGTGTTCTCAAACTTTTACTGTAATGTCTGGTAATGTCCTGGGCATAAAACAAGGTGGGAGAGTTATTGCATTTGTTACACTAAAGAACAGGATAAGAGGGGAGGGATCCTGTGGCTCAGGTTCATGCAGATGTGGTGTGGAGGAAACCTTGGCTCCATCTGTTCACCTTCTCCCATGCCATGCCTGTTACCAGTGGGCAAAAGCAGCAGGGTAAGAAAGGGCAGAAGCCCTTTCCAAGGCTCCCACTAGTTTCTGCCCACCCTCTCTGACCACAGCTGCTTCCCAGGAGTTCAGAGGAGCCCTTGTAAAATTCTACTAAAATAAAACCCTTTGTCAGAATACTCACCAATTCCATAATACTCCACAACCAGAAAATGTAGTTTATGTAAAGGTCCTCTTGCATCATCTAAGTTATTCATCATGTGACTAGAGAAAGCTCTTTGCTGTAAGGAGCTTTCTCTCCTTGGTCCTGGATATAGCACCAGCAGTTAAAACAGAGGTAAAGTTGCTTCAGAGTGGTGCAGCACTTCTGTTGGAACACAGGGATAGGGCACTTGGGAGTTGTCTTCTCTCCCCCAGTCACATCTTGTTTTTGAAATGAGCTCTGAAAGCTCAAGCTTGCTGTAGTGCGGGGGTACTGCTCAAAAATGTGACCTGATCCTCTGTAGGCTCAGGTGACCCAACAAAGAAGTGAGTGTTGCCTGCTGTGCTGGATTGTGGCCCTGTGTTCCTGAATTTATTTAGAACCATAGGTCATGAAATCACAGTTTTGCTCGATCCTCCTTCCAAAACACTGCCATGCTGAATTTCCTAGACATGCTATGCTTGTCCTCAAAGGAGGGAGACCCTTCCCAGAATTCAGCTTCCTGAAACATGTACTATACACATAAAGATACAAAACGGTGTAACTTTTTCAGAGAATGAAGCGGAAAGCTTTGCTATCTGCTTACAGTCATTAAAACAGCACTACCTACCTTTCCTCTCTTTTTTTAACACTGATCATCTCACTGAAAAAAAACCCCAAAAACCCTGAAACTTTTCGTAATGTTACAGACTTCGATCCTGAGGCACAAAGACCTGCTTCTGTGCTCTGTTTTTAAACTTTCTGTTTTCATTGCAGTGATGACTAAATGAGAAAGTTATGCAGACAGCAATGCAGCATAATCTACAGCAGTTCTATTGCTATGAACCGTGACAGCTATGACCAAAGATAAGGCAAACAAAAGTGAACTAAGGGGGAATTTCTCCTCTGTCTCTTTTCCTCCACCTCTTAACCTGGGTGGGAGAAGGCAATATATTACAAGAGACAGCACTGAGCACTATACCAAGCATACAAAATAGTGTAGATGATTTGACAGATCACTGCAGAGGAATATCTAAGCCAAATTTTACAAAAATGCACAATCCCTTTAAAAAATAATCAGTATACAATCACAATGCAAAAGGACATAAAGGGGCTTTTTCTGAATTCCACATATTCTGGCCACTCTTCCCTCCCATAAGTCCCTTCCTGCAAGCTCTGGGAAGTCCAGTTCTACATCCTCACACAGTAAGTGAATGGAGGTCTGCTAATTTATGAGATCCTGAAGCTCCTCGTCAGTCAGTTCGTTGACTTCCATGATCTTTTTCAAGTGTTCCATGTACCGGGCATGGTCTTGCAAAAAGTGTGGCACCCTCATGTTCTCAATCACAGCTAATCCTTTCAGGCGATCCACATCCTCATATGAGATCTGTAAGGAAGGACATGGGTCAGTTTAGCAGTACAGTCCCATTGCTTCTCTGCTGCTGCTATAAATTCTCTCCTGTAAATGAGAAAATATTTCAGAGAAGGGGAATTTAAAACCTTGGAGAACCGTTTGAAAACATGAGCAACTATGTGCTTCAGTGGAAGATGCAAAAGAAGTGCAAATTTAGCAAACCCCTTCGTAATTCCTGATTCTGCTTTTGATTCAATCAGTAAACAGACTTGTAGGAATGTGAATGAGAATCATCTGCAGAAGCTGCAGGAATAGAGAGGGAAAGGATGGAGCACATGTGAGTCCTGGAATATCTTCTCAACAAGGCAGAAAGATTTAAATGAGAATGGAAAAAACACTGTGCAAAATATTAGGGAACTAGAAATGGAGGCAGGAGAGGCACGGTACAGGAAACAGCTTGGGAAATGCATGGTGTCAGCTGACCTGAACTCTGCTGTTTCATTCTCACTAGCAAATGTGCTTATGCAAAGCTGAATTAAAATGCACCTCTAGTAACTCACTACAGCATGAACAATACCTAAGCATCCCAATTTTAGTCATTTTGTTTTCCCCATTAATAGTAGCATGGAGACTGGGTTTGGTTCATGACATCAGAGCCTTCTGGGTATTGGTGCTGAACTCTCATTTTGCAGCTCTTACAGGACCTGATAGCTTTTTTCCCTAAGAAAAATGGAAAGTCTTATGATTCTAAAACCTAGGACTTCTAATCACAAAAGCTCAAGATGCTGTGAATGATATTCCAGAAAGGATGAATGCTTTGGCTGGGCACAAGCTGCCATGGAAGCACAGAGCCGGACTCGTTGGGCAGCCGTCCAGTGTGATGAACTTTGTGTGGTTGCTGCTTTGTCTCCAAGCTGTGTTCTGGGCACCCTGCAGACAGCAGCATATGCACTGGCAAAGGCCACCAGCCTCCCTGTGCTTACTAACCCGCGCATCCTATTTCTTCACAGGAGGTTTGTGCCAGGTGGCTTCAGAGGAGCCTGCTCCTTCCAACCTTTTTGCCCCATGTCTCCTCTAAGGAGCTGAGCCCTGCAGAGTCTGCTTTCCCTGGAAGCAGCCTGCCCTCTTGGCAGGTGGTGGCTTCTACTCAGCAGCAATTCAAAGTGCACATGAAGGATTCACCAATGTGAAAGGGGCATGGAAGGGCCTTCTACAAAGACACGACAGTTTAATCCAGATTGCTAAAGCTGATCCATAGAAACAAGTGCATATCTCAGCGATGATAATTGGAACAAAGTCCACAAAGAGAATCAATGTGCGTCTGAGTACACAAGTGTGCTTTTCTAGTTGCAGGGACAAGATGCACCCAATTAAGAAAACGAACAGACACCCATGCCCAGGCTTATTCAAGTCACTAAGATATTGCTATTTGAAGATTGTGTGGCATTACACCTAATTAACTTACTTAGAAGAGGAGCTCTACAAAATCACACCATCTCAGTCTGGAAACACAGCACCACATGCAATTAAATTCGGCCTTTTTTCCTGCCTAAAGAAAGAAAAAGCATCCTTTCCCCCTCATATTTATGTTCAGAGGTTTCTGTTACTGCTGCAAACAAGAAACATGTGTTTATAATGTGAGATATGGTTTGAACGGGACATTTCCCCACTCCTTGCAATTGCTAAAAAATTACCAAATTTGACATCCTGAGGAGATCAAAAACATAATCCTATCCTAAGGCTGTGCTCCTTACCACATGTTATCAGTCATTGCACTAGATAAAACAGACTGAGGGTAAAACAGACTTATTTATGCTCTTCATTATGTGCTCATGTTTCTTGGGAAACACAAGAGTAGGTGATATTTTGCTGCTTTTACTTTTTCAGACTCTGGTAGTTATGCTATACTCAAGTGCACCCAATACCTACATTCTATTTCTCTTCGGCAATATTTGCATGCAATTACCACATGAGTATTTTGCAGTGCTTCCTGTATTTGATTCTTTCCTGCAAAGTTTTAAAACTGCACCTTTTAAGAAGCACCTTTTCTCAGGTTTCAAGTGTTTTCCTTAGTCACTTCTAAGTATGTTGAACATCTTGCATGTATCCACACCATGCTCTTCTACACTGTTAGCAACAGGAAGGCAGGACCTGGAAAATGTGCTAGCCAAGCTTAATGCTCCCTTTGGAACAACCTGATCCTATCACTCCACCCTAAAAAACAAATCTGCTATTTAAAGTGGCGATAAACCACTAGGCTAGATCCCAGTGCAAGTTCTGTACTTCTCTCTTTCATGAGAAGATACAGAGATACTGAAGTGAGCCCAGTGAAGGGTCACTAAGATGATTAAGGCACTGGAGCATCTCTCCTGTGAGGAAAGGCTAAGAGAGCTGGAACTGTTTAGCCTGGAGAAAAGCAAGTTCATAGGAATTGTCAGTGTGTACAAACACGGGAATGGAGCTCTTCTCACCAGCACACACTGGCAGAGCAAGAGCCAGTGGGCACCAGTTAAAACGAGCAAAATTCCATCTGAACAAAACCCACTTTTGCACAATGAGGGTGGAAAAACACTGGCACAGGCCCCCCAGAGGGGTTGTGGAGTTACCATCAGTGGAGATGTTCAAAGTCGAACTAGGCATGGTCCAGGGCAAACTGCTCTAGCTGACACTGCTTAAGCATGGAAGTCAGACTAGATGATGTTGAGAGATCACTGCAGACCTCAACTAATCTGTGATGCTGAGAGCAGGCATTGCCCTGATACACATATTTCCAGCTTGACTACATGTCTGAAACGAAACCATTTAGAATACATTTTAAGATCCCTTGATTTTAAAAGTTGTAAAGTCAAGAACTTATAAATTATCATACTGCTAGAAGTAATTTGCTTGTAGACCTTTAATGTGGGTGCCATGCAATGTGGATCACAGTGGAATCTGTAATTTTATGAGGAATGACTTAGTGTGGCCTGACAACCTGCAGACTCCCTGAAGAGAGACAGGCATAAAGCAGTAAAGGAACTGTATGTTCAGTGGTTTAGCAGGCAGAAGCTGTGTGGAGTTAAGCAGGCTTAAAGCAAAAGGAAATTTCAGAGAGAAAGTTGCAGACTTATTTGACAGTGTGATTCTATTTTCAAAGCTTCCTTACATGGTTCAGTTACCTAAATAGCTCTTGCTTATCAGCAAGGATGTTTCTGACAGTAAAGAGAAAACTCAAACGTGGACCGGAACTCTCTATAATAATATGCCCCTTCCCCTTATCACCCATTGGTTGCTAAGTAGGCAGAAATGTTGATATACCAACTTTAAATGCAAGCTGGAGTCCATTTGACTCCCTGTTTATGTATGAACCCTGCTTAACGAACTGTGAAAGCTTAACAAAGGATTTGGTTCAGGAAGTGTGACAAAATTTCTGCACTTCTTAGGATGATTTTAGAACAAACAAACCATGACAGTTAGAATGGACCTAAAATTCATTCACATTCTGTGAATGTAGAAATACAATTATTCTGGGGAAAAAAACCCTCCCCATTTTTGAAAAACATCTGACATCAGTGAGAGAACTTTGAGATGAAATACTCGTTTTCATGTGATGGAAGGGGTGATGCATTAATGTCAAATGGCTCATTTTATTTTCTGCTAGGACCACTGCCTTATCTAGTCCCTGTCTTGTTTGGCCAAGGCAGTCTGTTGTACTGCAAGTCAGGTAGTACCCTTAAGGGAGGAAAGTCTGAGAAACATGACCATAAAATCTTAACCTTATAAGTGAAGAATGAGGAAAAGCAGGTAGGAATTTTTAGGACCTCAAAATACTTGCAACTTGCACAATGTAATTGAAAGTTCTATACAGAGCAGAGAATTCTAGATCAAAGTAAAAGCACCATGACTCATAGCTCGTTACATGCAGGCTTGCTGAAATGGTAAAATTGTACCCTTGGAAATAATGAGTTCAATCACCTTTCCAAGGGCTGTCAGAAGATGGAAGTCAATGGAGTCCCTGTATCTCAGGATTCGGAGGATGCCATCCAAGTACACCTGGTCCTTATTGAAACAGCCTGAAAGGAATGGAGATACATTGGACTCTATCAGTGTTTAGTCAAAACATGTTTTCAGAAGCCATTATGGGCAGAACAATTTTATTTTTAAAAACTAGATATTTATATCCCTGACTTTGAAAACCTTTCCGAAAACTGTCTGGGAGGAAAAACCCACTAGCCAGAAGAAGAAATCAAACATAGAAAATACAGCCTGTGAATAACCACAGGCAACGTTACATCTGTAGAAAGCAGGTCAAACTGTGAGTATGAATTTTTTCAAGGTTTTGCATTTAAGTTTCACTTCCACCAAAAAAAAAAAAATCTTTACTGATTCAGCTTGAAGGTGTCACTCATGAACACCTTCAGCCTTGTTTTCCACAGCAGAATTCCTGAGACCCCGTTTCAGAAAGTGTGGAGTCCAATTTCTCCCTTTCGCAAAGGTTTTACTGTGTGTCATGATTAGGGAGCTCTGTGCATGTTCTGAAAACCTCCCCCAAGTACAAAACAAGAGAACACAAATGGGGAACCCACCTGGTTGTGAAGTGTCAGTCCACCCTCTCTTGGCCCGTACGCAGTAATCCCACCTAGTATTGGGGTCCTTGACAAATTTCCCCACATCCTGGAAAAGCTGACTGAAGGACATTTGGCTGGCCTGGTACACTGTGTAGTAGAGCAGGGCAGCTCTCCAAAGCAAAGGGTCTTTGCGGAACAGGACGCTGTGAATGCTCGCTAGCCCCTCTTCTGTAGGGTTGATTGGTTTTAACCCATGTTTTCTACGTCCATTACGGTTGCACCAAGGCTGGCTGTTGTTGTTAAAACCCCGAAAATAATGAGTTCCTGAAAAAAAACCAAATAAAAGGACTCAGTGGCACTTAGAACAGTAGCATCCAAAATCAACAAAACATTATGAAATATATAAGGAGATAACCATTTCAGAATTCTGAGCTGGTAGCACTGGGCACAAGGAAAACTGATGACTTTAGCCTTGTCTACAACAGAGAATTTTGTTAGAGATATGCCCACTATGCAAATATTCGCCTGCTGACTGCAAGTGAAATTCCTGAAAATGCTTAAGGAATGCAACTATCAGGAGGACTTGACTTTCTAAATCTGTGAAAAGGATTTTCTGAAGTCTTACAAGCTGAATTGTCTCTGGCATAGGCTAGGCATTGTAGAGAATAGCAGGAAGGAAAATCAAGGTAAAAGGGCAGAAATACTGCCTCCTGAAAGTGATTAAACAGCACTACTGCAGCCTTGGAAGATGTTGTGTCCCTCAAAATGTGAGTAACAGTGGCTCTAGGCAATTGCAAGGCTTATTCTTCAGTTGATATTCAGGCACCAGCCAAGTTTATCCATTTATGTACTTAGTAGAAACAGATGCACTGAAAAATTTGTAGAAATTTTCCACAGGGCTGGGCCAACCTTGTGTAATGCAAAACCACAGCAATTTTACACCAGTTCAGGGATCACTGGGTAAAATCTTCATACCTAAAGCATGCCTACATTTGCAAGCAGTGCAGCATGACAGGAGCAGGTTTATAAAGTGACACGGCTGGAGCCAAGGTTGAATGGTCACACCATTTTTGTTTCCCCCTTTTTTTTTAATTCTAGAGTAGTTAAAAAAAAATTGCTCTCATGAGCAAAACATCTCCGAGCAGTGACAGCACAGAAGGTATGCCCTGGAGCAGAGCCTCTGGGCTAGCATCATCTGAAAGGATTACTCTTTGCCTACTCTAACATTCTTTTGGCATGGGAACTTCAGTGCTGTAAGTGGGACTAGCTGGTAGGCTTACTTCAAAAGCTTGCTCTGAATCTGACCTAAAATGCTAACGTCCATGAACCCAGGAATCCTTTCACTGCATGCTGCAGTAATAAAAAGGTTTCTCCTTCCCTTTAGCACATCTCCATCTTCTTTGGATAGGGATGTTCCCTCTTTCTGCATCTGTCCAGTGCCTGGCCCATCAGTGTGCTGTTAAGTAAGAATGCATGCAAGTACTCCCCTCTGCCTGCAGAAGGGACGTCATGCTCATACCAATTTCGTGTCTCAGCATCCCCTCCAGCCAGTGCTCTCGCGCAGTGGAGACATTGATGGTGAGCGTGGGGCGGCCGTTCACCACGGTCATGGAGGCTCGGGACAGCAGGTCCTCCGTGAGATGGACCACAATCTGAAGAGGAGAGAGTTCAGGTAGAACTGAAAGAGCTCTCTTCCCCCTCCTGTTCCTGCTTTTCCCTCTGGCCCTTCCATTATTTAATTTCTCTTTGATCCCTTGCCCTCCACAACTCTGTCTTGTGATCAGCAATCACCTGAGAGAGCCTTCTCAATGAGTTTATCCTCCTCACCCCTGTGCTACTGAGAGAACCTCAGACGTTATGGGGTGAGTGAGGGTGAAGACAGACCAACATGAGACATGAAAAGTTCAGTATGGTAACACTGACTAGACTCAGAGGGCAGGGAGCAATTGCATGCACAGTACATGTGAGAAAAATCCAGTTTTTGAAATGTGTTGAATTATCTTAGTATTACTGAGAACTGAAAAATACTAGATAAGAACACGTTAATTCACTAGGTACCAATATAATTGCTGTCTGAAGGCATTTCAGTTGCAGTTCTAAAGCCACTTGAATGAGAAGGGGAAGGAAGTACTGTGTACTTTTTCTCCTATTACATGATGCAGACTTGAAATACTGAAATACTGGTATTGTTTTGTTCTATACAGCAAAATAGTTCTTGCTTTCCTGTTCTCTCTTGGCAAACTGGTAATCAAAACAAAAACTGGCAGAGAAGGAAACTAATGCATGTTGATACATTTTATTATTTGACTCAAAAAGCCTTTTTAAACAAGTGACTGAGAGGGAAAAGTGAAACTCTTGAAGATTAAGCACCTTTCCCTCCTCATGTAAAGCCTAAAGAAACAGTACCGCTCAGAAGAGTATAAGGGAGACTACTTTAAAGAAAGATTACTTTTTCAGTATACAAAAAAAAAAGGAGCTAGGGATCAAAGGCATCAATAGAACACTTCCCTGTACTCAAAACTCACCATTCAACTTCAAGTTCAACAGCAAATGGTCGGTCCCATAAAACTTGCATTTAAGAGCTAGGAAAAATAGGTAAATCCCAAAGCATTGAGATTTAAGGGTGCCACTTAGCTTTATTAACACGTCTTGATCTGGAGAGAGTACGTTCATATTTTAGACCATCCTAAATGTGATGTATTAACCCTATTTTCACAGAAAAATCAAAGCATTTCATTAAGAAGGTCATGGGTTGCTGGATGAGGATGTAGGATCCAGCTGCCACAAAGTCAAACTAAGCCAAAAATGACAAGGGAGATAAAAGCACATGAAAAAACAAAACATGCAAATTTTTTCTGCTTGCTCTAAACTGCAGTTTATAAATCCCTCTCTTAGAAACAAAGGTAAAGTCTGGTCATCAGTGTCAAATCATAGTCTCACAAAGATGTGTGATGAGTTCAGCAGTTTTTCCTAGTAATATTATGTTTACCAATTAAACCTAGCTTCTGGGAAATTAATTTTTGTCTCATGATTTCAGACTCTTCTTGCTCGCTGCCAGTGTTCTCATCCAAGTCTTTGACTCTGTCATCTGGTGATTTCATTTGGATTAATCCTTTTTTTATACATTCAATTTCATCTGACTTTTCCAAGCAATTTCATGTAACTTCATCAAACTGGTCTTCTAAAATTCTGAACATAGAAAGTAAGTTTTTTCACAGGTCTCTAAAAAATTAGATGGTGAAAGCCAGGAAAAAAACAGCACTCAAACCAACTCAACAAGCTCTTTCAGACATTTTTATTCACTTATGTCACTTTCATTTGTGCTGCTTCTTATAAATCACTCTCTCGGGCAGCTGCTTATTTTTCTTGGCCTTTTCTTAACTCTTTCCTTTGGTGTAAATAATTTGATACAGGAGAACAGATGGCAGAACTGATGAATATATGGAAATGTGCTGGTCTCCAAGTAGCTGAAAAAAGGAGGGAAGGAAGGGTGTCGTTCTTGGGTACTCCCAAAAGAAGAGAGTTAAAGAACAAGCATATATGAATCAGGAAACAGATTCAGAGAGATGACTGAAGCGTTCACAATGAATTTGTGTCGTTTCAATTGTTCAAACATTAGACTGGGCTTAGCCATGAGAAAAGTATGATTAAAGGAACATTCTTGTAACCATGGAGGAAAGGCCTCCCATGGTCTCTTGGGTCCATCCATGTGTAATGTCTAAGGTCTACATAAGTGTTCCTTTCCTGATCCAGTGCAGGACTTACCTCACCAAGACAGCCTTCCTTCACCATGTACTTCCTGACGTGATTCCAGATGCGACTTTTGGTCAGCAAGCTGCCTCCAGTGGCCTGTTCAAATTTCTCATAGCTTCCATATTTCTGCAATGTCCGCCTCATAATATTAATGGACTATAAAATGAAAAAGCACAGAAAATATCAGTGGAGTTAAAATCCCTGTGTCAGACTGACACTTGTATTCTTTCTCTCTTCAATCTCTCTTTTTTTCTTAAAGTCTTTCTTTTCTTAACTCACTGGCAGTCACTAACAGGCTGTACTTGTTTAATACATGCTTACATGCTCTGCAATGAAGTTATACCACCTTCAGATGTACATTAACGCCAAAGTACTGAAAAAGGACTCTGATCAATTCATCTTAGACCCACATACATCAGTGTGATGATGAGATGATCATCAGACTAGTGAGGTAATACGCATTTTCTCTTTAATTTCGGTAATGTTGTACAACTGTCCTGTAAAACAGATGTAAGAGGTCTCCAGGACATTTGCAGTTTGACAGCATGTGTCTTTTTATGTTTTTCCAAAGAATTTGAAAAATATCAACTATTACTGTCATCTCAATTCATTTCTTGGCATTTTCTAATGTAGGAACACTGAACCATGATTAAGCAGATGTGTAACTATAATTTTAACAATACTTCTACCAAAAATGTCTCCTTACAATCAGATCTCTTGTACCATGGTTGTCTGTGTGAGAAAGGAGGAGAGAGAGTAGGAACTTTTATTTACAGAACTTTCATTTAAACTTTTCATTTAGACCACAGTACTTCTTTACAACCCCCCAAAATGAAGGCCTATTTCATGAGATAAATAGAGTGCTTTCAAAAATTCTCCTGTGAATTGCTGCTAGAAGTCCCTTGTAGGTGCAAAGCTTAGCATGATGCCCACAACCATGATCTGAACTATGCATATTGAAGATTTTATTGGTGGGGTGTGAAATGCTCATCCCCAGTTATCTGCTTTCCAGAATGTAATTTCACAAGCTTAAAAGAAAATGTGGTATGGAATAACTTCTTTCCCAGCAACACTCCAGCTACAGGGAATAGCTTTTTGTCATAGACTTGGTAACAGAAGCTGCTGGCACTACCTTAAAAAATTTATGCTCTTGCTAAGAAAATACCACTAACAATAAAGGTGAAAATCTGGCAGACTGAACCCTTTTTTATATTATACACTTATCTCCTTTCATGAACATGTTTGTCTCCAGCTATGTGGCAGACTGACTGATTTGCCACAAAAATTGGATTAATTTTTTATCTCTCATAGCTACCAACAATCCTTCTCTAATGTTTTTCAAGTTGAAACTAAGCAACCATGAGTAATTGCTGCTGAAACCCATAAACGACAGCTAGACATATTCTTAAAGTCCAATAGCTCTTTGATGAGGGAAATGTCACTTACCTGAATGCCAAAGAAATATTGCACCTAATGTTCAGGATTTGTCCTGTATATTTTTCCAAACCATTTCCCCCCTTTTTTTTCACTACCTATGAATTTTATCTTCCAAAAACATCATCTGTTTTATTATTTTTTTCAGCATCTGCACATGCTGAGGCATTTGCCTGCCTTATATAAAATCCTTGGTTAAAGAAGTAACCTCAATATTCCCACCACTTTCCCAGGGAGTTTATTCTCAGCCAGCAGCCTGAACAATTCATGATAACAGTTCTTCAGTCTCCCTTGCCAAGTGCCAGATCCTTAAGATATTTATGTCACCTACTAGTTGTTTGGTATATCGGTTTATTTATTTGTTCACTCTGGAAAGAGTCATCTCTCAATCAGTCTTCTAGCATGAAATTTGTATTGTTGATATTAAATTCCAATTAAATCTGTAAGACTAAACACTACATACCCACTTAAATTTTAGGATGCCTAAGTTCATTTGAAATTAAATCCCAGAGGATTCTCTGACCTTAGCTGGAGTGCAGGCATTTTCTAAAACCACCTCATCACAACAAATGGTGAGAAAATGAGCACTGAACACACCAAACCTCCTGCTTGGCTGTCTACAATAGCAAAATCCCTGGAGCTGAGACCTCCATGCTACAGGAGGCAGCATGATTTTGGGTGTCAGGAGACCCAAGTTAGTCTAGCTCCTCCTGCCTGCCTGCAGGCACCTTCCTGGACTGTTGAAGACTTTCCTAAATGCTGTGAAACACTTGAATCAACAGCACAATACAAATAGCAGGGTTTCAGACACAGGTCCTCCTGAAGAAACACAGACCCACTCCAACCTCTCCTACCTCAACCTGACAAAGTTCACAGCTTCAAGCAGAAACTTTATATGCCATGCTAGGTAACCCAGATCCTGGCATTCCATCCACATCCGGACAGGTGTTTCAAGTTTGAACACCTACATGCTCAGAAAGTCATTAAGCTTAAGCCTCATTGCTGAACAGATATTCAGAAATTACTAAGAAGGGTGCTCACCCCCATCACCTTCCCTCTTGACTCTGTTTCAAGTGAAACAGAAAAAAGTCCTGCAAATTCTTTCCAAGCAGGCAGGTGTGGCTGGAAGCACCAAAACAACAGGGAGAGTCATCACACACAGACACATTGCGCACAAATCTCTGGGGAGTGGCAGATGGCCCTGACACTGAGATGAGCCCCATCGCCAGTGATGTTCCTGGTTTGGACACTTCTTGTCACAACCATTCTCATTGGGGGAAGAGATATGGGAAATGTTTGGTTTCCAGGCACTGATTACAACGCCAAGCCCTTAATTTGGGATTCTGTGCCTGCCTCCAAGGTGAGATGACTCAGTCAGGTGTTGCAAAAACTTGCTTGGAAAGGGGAAAATCCAGAAGAGCGTGCCAGCTGCTGCTTACTGCAGCATCCAACTGTGAGCTTACTTTCCAGCCTTAAGGACAGCAGAACACTGGTACTAAGGCCAAACTGTAAACTCTTCAGCAACAAGTAAAAAAATGGAAGAAGAACTATGAAGCTGTACCAAGTTACTGGTTAGGAGTAACAACTCCTGTTTATTTTCAATATTACCTGCTTATCCCTCTGATCACTACCAGAGAGTGCCAAAAGAAGTAGCAATCCCAAGACAAGCCCTCTTGCACAGCAAACTCTACTGATGGTCAAGAAAGCAATGACACAGAAGCACTAACAAGAGCAAGGCAAGGCTTTTTAATTGACTGGTTTAGGTTATGGTGGTGTTGGCTTTTTAAACAAATTATTTACAGCCAAGTAGGTCTCTGTATCCAAAGTCACCCATGTTCAGCAACACAGCTCAGTGGCTGAGAGTTATTGTAGAAATACGTACTGGTAAGACTTCTTGTGAGCAGTATGAGGTAAGAAAGTCAGAGAGGGGTATCAATGATCTAGGAGCAAGCCCCCTATTTGAGTCAGCTCATCCTGCATTCAGAAGCAGCTCTGCTGCAAAGGGCTTGTTGCAGTCTCTGCTGAGATTTGTAAGACAGACAAGGTAGACACACACCATTGCTCTTCTTCCTGCATAACATCTGCTGGGGGAAAAAAAGCTTCCAAGGTGCATCATTAGCCAACACTTAGTACCAGGCTGAGCTCCTCAGTCTAATCAACAGCCATAAAATGGTGGCTGGTTGGTTCAAGAGGAATGGAGGGGGGAAGGTGAGTGTACATTTTTGAGGCTAGTTCTCTCACGCTGTAGTATTTTGGGTTTTATTCAGTGTCTGTAGGGGCTTTTCCTTTGCCAGCTTGTTCTTAGTGGTATAAAGGTCACACTTAAATAATTTAGAGTGGGTAGAAACATTTTCAATTAAAAACTTTTGAATTACTTTGGAAAGAATTTGAAGTTAATACTCACTGGGTTTTTGTATGAGACTGTTCTGAAGTAAATCTACCTGCCTACTGTGGTATCACCAGAAGTGATCTACTAGTGTCTTCTAGGGGAAGAGAGACCATGTCAGACCCTGAGAATCTGTGCCACTTGGATGGCCTGATGTGCTTTGTGTTATGTATTAGCACACCTTATCTATAAATCTTAGTTAACAAGGGAATTTGTTACTAGTGGAGAATGAAGTGCTTTACAATTAAGTGCTTTTTTATAGACAGTATCATGTTTTTGAATCTCCTACATGCCTAAGCTGTGACATCACTTGGACATAGCAAAGGATTACTCAGTGTTGAATGCCATGTTGTTTTGTCTTCCAGTTCCATCTAAATTTTTTCCAAACATCTGATAAATTTGCTAATTGTAGGCTGCTTTTATTGTTGCCTTAAAAGGTGTCACACAAACACTTGCAATGTGGGATAACTGGTTTATTTATGAACTCAAAACTGCTATACTCTTATGACTACAAGGAAAGAGGATGTGTAACTCTTTTGGGGAGGGGATAATTACTCATTCAATGATGGTTAGGTTTGGTTTTCTTTTTTTTTGTTTGTTTTTTGTTTTTTTGTATTTTTTTTAATGTATACAGAAATAGAATTCTTGCTGCCTTGTACAGTTCAAAGAAACAGGTTACTCAAAATTGCAACTTGCTGATTTTGGTTCAGCAGATTATAACTTTTAAGTTCATCTGTTCTGCAAACACTGGGAACAATTATTTCTAAGTAAATATTGCCACCTCTAGCATCTGAGCAAAAATAACAAACACTTTGTGTGCTAGGAATGAGGGATAAATAGTTTGAGCCAGAAAACTTGTAGAGCACAGAGCTGCTGCAGTGACCTTGAAACATGTTGGTAAGAGAATTAACTTCTCTAATATCAGATATGATAACCACTGTGAAGAGTGCAAATCTGCATGCTATTTTCTATTCTCCAGTTTACTTCCCAAAAAGCACCTTATTGTGTGACTCATGAAAAAACCTTATTATGAAGAAAATATCGTAAAGTAGGAAAAGAGAAACAGACAACAGTATGACAAGAAATACACTAAAATTAGCATTTTTCAAATGCATTAATAACTCAACAATGTTTTCTCTGTGTCTGTGAAAAGTCAATCAATAAAAGTGTTGGGCTGTGCCCAACGTTTAAAAGCCTTGATTTAAGAAGAGGCATGGGGTAAAGTGGGTGCTCACAAGCCTGTGTGTTCTCCACTGCACCACTGCTGGGTTAATGGTTTGCAATTCTTCAGTGCTCTTTGCCTTTAAAAAAATAAATAAATGGGGCAGAGGGTGATTTGTCCTCCAGACATATTTCAGTAATGCTGTATTAACCAATTTCATAGACATGCACAAATGCAGAAAGGGCAATAAGAAAACAAAATCTGTTTTAATTTCCTAGCAAGCTATGCACAGCTGTGGGTAAAAAGATTTTTGACATGACTGAAAAATTGTCTAAAATTCTGAATTGTCAGGTTTTGAGCTCATTTCACTTAGGTATCCTAAAAGCCCCCTCTAAAACTGGTGGGTTCAGTCAGTAAGAGCTGAGTGTATGAGCTTTTTACTCATAAAAGACCATGAGCTGAGAGTATGAGCTTTTTACTCATAAAAGAGCAAGCAAGAGTAAGTTGCCATGAGCACATTTCGCAAGAAAAAATAGGAATAAGTCTGTTCACAGTTACCAAGGCTTTCTAAAATAAGTGGAGCAATAAACAGAAGCCAAATGTGCCTCAAATAAAACTCTAACAAAACTGAATTGAACCTTTTTGTAGCAAAAAGGATGACTACACACAGTTGTATTTTTACTGCAAACCCAGCTCTTGATACTGTGAGTACTTTTTTTGCCACTGAAGTCATCCTTTCTGATCTGAACTTCCTGTAAGATACCTAAGTGTTTCTTCTGACAAGTAAAATCTGAATGGAAAAAAAAATAGCAATGAGGAAAAGCAAGTGCTCCTACAATACTTGCTGATTAAAATTTTGATTAATGCTGCTTTTTCTGGGTAGTAAATTTGCATGAAATTAAATTCAAATCTGCGTGGAGATGAAAAATTCTAAAGCTAGTTGTAGATTAAAGAGAGAGAGAGACACCTGCTGGGCTTAGAGCTGCGTTAACACTGCTGGTTTGGGCACTTTCAAGTGCAAGGTATTTCTGTTTGGTATTTTTCAGGAGCTGAACTTTGAATACATGCTTTTCTAGTGACTCAAACTAAATTTTGTGAAACAATTTGTATCTTCCTTGTTAACTATCAGAAATATCATACTTCCTTGAATATTAAATCCTTTACTGCCTTTTATAAAGTTGTTACAGAGCCTTTATTTTCTCATACTTTTTATGGACAGGGAAAAACGCAGAGTTACAAATCTGAGTAACATTGAGGAATCATTTGTTATTAAAATACTCAGTATTTGGGCTTAGGGGGTTTTGTTAAAAGAAGGGTAAACCAAAGACAAGCTTGCTCCGGAAAAATTGTCATGCATAAAAGGAGTTTTAAGGCTCTGCTAGCCCTCTCTAAAAGGGATAATTTGTACTAAATCTGGTTTGTCAAATCAGTAGTTATTGATTCACTGTAACCTATGTTGCTAATATTGCTAAAAAAAAATCAAAGGAAAAAACCTATTAAAAAGCTCTAGTCAAGGAGCAGTTTTATTTGGTGTCATTATGATTTAGTTGGTTGTTTGGAAGCATGGAAGAAAACTTTAAGAATAGAACAGCTGTTCCCTTTTCTCATAAAGAAAGTAAATTTTTAATGAAAACCCAGAAACTGAGTTGTTAAAATATACAGATATATATTTTCAATGTGAAAAGAGAGACTATCAATACAATGATGTAATGGGTAATAACACTTTTGTACATTCTTGGATTTAGAAAAAAAAAAAATCAGTCTGTTCACAAGTCAGGGACCAGTTCTTACAATCCCTAGTCCTTTTAGTTCATGTATCTTTTCCACCAGGACTTTTCGTTTTAAGTGAAATACTCATATCACAAAAAAGTGAAACTCATGGAATGGCAGGATGTCTTCTCAAGTTAAGCGTCACCTGAAAACACAAGTCTCTATTTAGAAAAGGTTGTCAGACTTAAATAAGATCTAAACCATTTAAAAATAGCCAAAGTGGGAGGAGTACTGCTTCTGCTACTGTACAGGTAAGTACTGGGTTTTGCAACTTAGGCCAAAGGTGAAAACAAGGCTTTTGTTTAGTTTTTTTTTGTAACTCAGGTAGGAAGCCAAACCAGTTACATGGAATGGAAATGTCTGTAGCTATGTTACCAGTATGGCTGCATGTTATGAAAAACCAAAATTATCTTCTTAAAATTTACCTCTCTCTGGAATGGAATTGACAGCTGCTTGATTGAGTCTAATGTATATTCAAATACCCTTTCAAAGTTGATTAAAACAAGGAACATCAACATATGCTTATCCAATAATGGTGACCTCAATTAATTGCTATGTCCTCCCAATCCCTGTGTCACCAAGAGGATTGGCAGGCAGAGGATTGCTACATTGCCTTATTTCTCTGCCTGTTTAGGCACAGTATTTTTCCTGTGCTGGACCCTGCTTCATTGCCTAAAAAGCTTTATTGCTTTAAATTATGTTTCACGTAAACCCATTTAGAAGGAAGTGTACCTTTATCCTTTAAACTCCTGTAAATTTTAGAAAGGTTTTATTTTTTTAACAAATAAGATTTTATTTCAGTTCTACTAGTGCATTCTCATCTTTGATGCATTTTTCAAACAGCATGGGAGAATAAGGAGAAACTACTTGCTACAAACAAAGCCAAATACCATGTAAGTGTAGGAAGAAACAATCATTGGAAATGGAGGGGGATAAAAGTAACTATACCTGCTTCAGAAATCTGTCCGATGCATGGCTGTGCTTAGCTAACACATTTGGCAGAGCAGGGTTTTCATACTCGAACTGGGGGTTGTACGTGAAATCCGAGTTGAAAAATTTAACCTTCTCTTTCTCCACGTTGGACGGCTTGATTGCGGTCAGCAAACAGAGCTTTTGGCCAGCGGCATCGCCCTCCTTCCCGCGGCTTTTTGCGGACTGGGGTTGCTTTGGCTTGGTGAGCCCGCAGTGCTTTTTGGTTCTGCTCCTGGGCCGCGGTGCCGGGGCGGCGGCGCTGGCCGCGGCCGCGGCGCTGCCGCCGAGCCTGAGGGCCGCGGCCCCGGGGCCGGCGCCGAGCAGGGGCGGCTGCCCGGGCCCGCAGCAGCGCCCGCCCGGCGCGGGCAGCGGCGCCCTCGGCCGCCGGGGCTCGCCGCCCCGCCAGCCGCAGCAGCACTTGGCGCCCTTCCTGTGCTTCTTGTGGTGGGCGGACGGCTGCTTCTGAGCGTGGTGCTTCTTCTCCTCTTTGCTCTGCAGAAGGACGTTGTAGCTGCTGGTTCCTGTTGTGAAAATGTCCTTAAGGATGCCGGAAGGTGGATGCTGGAGGCTGTTTTCATTATTAATGTTCAGCTTATGTACTTCCAGACTCAGGACTGATTTCCTAGAAAGCTCTGTCTTAGGCCAGTGAAGTTTTTCTGCATTTAGGAGAAAAAACAATATGAGGACAAACTTGATTTTCGCACAGTGATAATAATCGTAAGGACTCAAAACTGCAGCATAAAGGAAACACAGAATATCAACTGCAGTCACATCACATTAATCCTGAGTTCTATGCGTAAGGGAGAACTGAGGGTGTATATCACTTTTAAACCATTAGACTGGGACTAGTAAGATCCAGATGAACAAGTATTTATTCTTACATCTCCATGCACAACTACTGCTGGCAGGTAAGAACTTAGTTGTTTAAAAAAAGACTCTGCAGGACTTCACAAATATTTACATTAACATCCACATTGCTCCATTAACAAATGTATAGTTTTGAGCTGACTGATCTGTATCATGCAAGGACGGCCTTCTGTAAGGATAAAGAATAACTTAACAAATAGGAAACTGTATAGGAGCATATGAGCAGTGTTTACAGTGAAGTCCCACTGGGACCTGTGCTGCCATACAAGCAGTCTGGTGTGATCTCATCTGCAAAATCTGACTCACGGAATTTACTCTCAGAAAAGGGTGAGAACACTGGAAAGGGCCTGCACTGTGAACAATTTACAACAGCATATGGATAGTAATATAGATTTAAAAGACTTCAGTTTCACAATAAGCCATATTCAAAGAGGCGAGAGAGATCAGCTAGTTATACTCCTGAAAAGCCTTAAGACAACACTGGCTATTTCATCTAATCAAAGCTGTTCTACAATTAACAGCTGGCTTAAAAAATGAGAAGAAATACTGTAAACTGAACTAAGTGGAAGACGCAAATAATATTTCTTTAATGAGTGAACCCTATTTTCTTGCTCTGACCCCTGGCAGAGCCTTCAGGGGAGACTGGTCCCTGGTGCAGAGCAGCTGCATGGAAAAGTCATTGAGGATTAAAACTGAATTTAACATTTGTGCTGGCTTGTTTGAGAGAAGTGACCTCGCTTCACTGGTTCGAACTATTCCCTTGTCTCGACAACCAGTTCCTCCTAGAACATTAGGTGAGCTGAAACTACTGGTACAAATAAATTGTGCCACAGTGAAATGTTTCCTACTTCTGTATCTAAAATAAAAGAATTCACAGAAGAGGAGGCATGGCTGAAGCATGATTAAAGCCTACAAAAGGGATTTGAGCTTCATCACAAAGTTTTACATAATTGAGCTGTAATTACTTTACATACAGTAATTATACTCTGAATGTAATGTAGCAAGAGATCATTAAATGCCTCCAAGGTGGAAAAAAATCAACAATGGCCGAATTTCAGCTTTATTTTCACAGTAAAATTTGGTTTTGCTCCCAACATGAGCACCATGACAATGTATTTCATGCTGTTAGGCCTCTGTCAGATCCATATCAACCTGTGTTCCTCAGTTCTCCCAAACATCCTCTCCTAAAAAACATGAAGACCAGAGGTCCTATTTGCAGGAACATACGATGGGTGTTCTACAGCCTGGGTGTTTTCTCCACTGGAAAGAAGAGAGATAGAAGCATTAGATTATTACCTTTTACTAAAGCATGTGTATCCTATGCAAACTCATTTTTCTTCCATGGTAAGTTTGTGAATTCCCTTTCTACACTTGGCACAGGAATGTGCTCCTTGGCATTCTTGTTCAAATTCTGTCAGATCATTCTCATCACATACATGACAGCCTGCCTACATGACTTATCTTGCTTTCCCATGAGCTGTCGTGGTGAGAAACCAGTTTCCCATCACTAGGAGAACAACATCAAACTAAATACATAAAAGAGGTGCATTTTTTGAACAACAGAATAGGATGGCCACTCTCATATTCCAGGGCAAGTATTTGAGATTGACTTCAGACCTGCATCAACTATTACAGTATGAGAATCCTTACTTTTAAGAAGAGTAAATGAAAACTAAGTTTTCCAGAATGTTTGAACACATATTAAATTTCTGAGCACACAACTTTGCTTAGGTAGACAAAACTGGAATTGGAAATTACACAGCTACTTCTTAAAATATAGACAAAGAAATAACATATAACTAGAATCATTAACACTTCACCTTCTCTACTAATCAGCTCTGAAAAGCCACAAGGAACACAGAAGCCTTAAATTGCTGCTATAATGGAACAATTTGAACAAATATCAAACATGTATCTAAGAAGTGATAAATAGGAAAGAAAAAAACCCCAGAAATTTAATTCAAGGAAACAACTCAAAATGACCTTAAACCACTCATTCCCTCCCTCCCCCAACATTTGTGTCAATGTAATACCAAAAACTCATGACAGCAAGCTGTTAGAGCTAAGAGGTACAGTTGGCCAGTAATAAGTGCTTTTATATGTAGACAGTCGTTGAATGCCGTAAATCAAAATTCTCCTGGAAGTGTCACAAATGGTGGTTGAGTGCTGAACATGCACTGGCAGGTTTCACATGCACATGGCTCATATCAAAAATAGTTTTTCCCAATCTGTAGTTACTTTATCAGCACAATCTCATAGCAAAGTGATTTTTCAGCTGCCAAACTAAGTGTGGCAGCTGAAAAATTTAATATTCTTCTGACTAAAGGATACTGTTCCATGCCTGTTTGTGCTGGAAACCTAGAACCAACAGCTAATCTGGCACATCTGAAATATTATAATAGATAACACAGCAGTTTTTGCAGAAGTCATTTAACTGCTGTTCTAAAATTTTGTACAGGTCTTCTGAATATCATTACCAAATAAATTAGAAAATAATATGTGAGACTGCCAAAATCATGGTGCAAAACACTAAATTTAAAGTTCTAGAAAGTACATTTGTTTAAGCTATAACATTTTAAATTCACATCTGTAAATCAGACAGCATCAACCAAAGAATACAGTGTCTTCTAGGAAACTTATTTTACTGTATCCAAGAGTTTCCAATGATTAGCAATGCCTGGTGATCAAAAAAGAGATCTAGCACTCAATATAAAACAAATTCATTGCACAGCCTGCCTTCTGAAAACCTGCTTCACCATTTCTAAAGTACTGAGTTACCGTGCTGCTATAAAGTAGCCAGTTGGAATGGATTATCAACCCAGATTAATTGCATGGATTGCTTGGCAGTGATTTCCAGCTTTTAAATTCTGGATACCATTGGACAGATGACTGGGGATTACTTCTAAAAGATACGAAAAAAGCAAATTGAAAACAATCATTCTATGGTGTAACGCTACCCTGCATACCAGGATACAGGCATCACACTACAGATTCCATAGGTTTTATCTTTTGTCTCATGCACATGTGCTGCATGTGTTCTCAGAAGTACAAATCTGAATTTCCTGGCTTGACTTATTTCTGTTTTTGCAGTAGAAAACTGTCAAAGAACACATGCCCAGGGCTCGTTACCTTTCAGAATCTCCCTCATGTCATTTATGTACAAGGATTCTTTTCATTGTGTACTTCCAAACACTCAACAGCCACAAAGGCACAAGTACTTCAGCACGTAAGAAAAAAACCCAAACGTGATAGTGTGTTCCCCAAACCCTGCTCCTTGTTCCAGAATGTCCCACTCAGTCCTCTCTTGAACCAACCCCCTGCCCAAACTCCTCCTTTACCCTGCCTCCTAATGCTGTTAATCCATGGCCAACCCTGTCTCCCAGTCCAGAAGTTTCCATATTCCTCGACACCCCGTTGGTCCTCTCAAGTTGCACCCTCCCTCCACGTTCCCCCACTGGTCACTGTTTTGTCAGTGCCTCCTTGAGCTCCTCCCCTGTTTGTTCCTGTATTGTGCCCGCCCCTTGTTCCGCCCCCATTTAAGAGCGAGTGCAGGGCTCTGTGTAGTCTCAGTCTGCTGTCCCTGACTCCTTTGAGGAATAAGCGTCCTTGAGAGTAATGCAGAAGGCTCTCCCTGTTCTCTTATCCTGATCCTTGGCGCTGATACACCTAGAGCTGTGGGGAACAGAAGCAGCCCTCACCATCCAAGTACCTCAGTGGTCAGGGGCGTGGTGTGGTGTTGGCCAGGGCGAGGGGCTAGCCAGGGGATCCCCCTGGTTGCATCACTTAAACCCACAACAAAGTTAATATAGTCTCTTCCTAAAAGATTCTCCATCATGTTTACTTGCATTTATTTATGTCTTGTTCATTTTCTTCAGCAACACATTAATAAAAACAAGGCCCTAGAGACACAGGTGAAATACTACATGCAACAATCTGCCACATTTACAATGCAAGGCAATGGCAAGTGGTAAGCAAGGAGGGGACACAAGGGCTGCCTGACCCCATTTTGTCATAATTAGGGTACCAAAGAACAGAAAACCCTCCTGTTAATGGCAGCTTGGTCTGTCTTGGGACAGAGAAGAGCTCTACCCCTGTTAAGCACCACAGTGTTTGGTGTCTGTTGTCCCATAAGCTGGGCTAGCAGGGCAGCCAGCCAGCCAAAGGTAACTACCCCTGTGAGTCTAAAGAATCTCACAAGACATTAGGTTTTGCCCTAGCCAAAATCCCATTGTCAAGACATCAGTTGGAACTGACGCTACTAGACTTACTCCATCCTGCAGACACAAGTGTACTATGTGTCATGGAACAATTCAAAATACCAGGCTTGATTTTGCAAAAAGAGGAGTTTTATCTGTAACTTACATTTATATACAGGTAGCTATTCCACTGTCACAGCAGTACTGGACAAGGGATGGAGTCCATGAGCGCTAAGAGAGAATATGTGGGAACCACAAATTTCATAACAATTCTGCACTAATGAAACACTTTCCATGTATAAATTGCACCCCAGTCACTAGCCTTGAACTTTTCACCACTGCAGACACTGCCTAATCTTGTCAGAGGTTACTTGTCAGAAAAATGTTAGATTTTATGTTACATTCAGGAGCTGGATTATGTTACTCCTCTCTGTTCTTCAGAAACTGATGGATTGAGCTAGTAAGTCAAAAATATGCATGGTAAAATCTCAATGTAAGCATTTTTCTACCTTTGGAGAGTGTTGTATAAATAATACCTTCCTCTAGGTTCCAGGACAGCTACTATTTTAAGTTGCTTCTTAAATACCTGTTCTATAGGTGGAATGAGGTTAATGACAGGTATTTGTGGCACAGATATCTCTGTCTGGGTAGCCTTGCTCTAAAATAGCAGAGAGATCCTGCAGTTTTTGAGCAGATGTCACTCAGGTTATAGATGCACAATGAACAAATCCTGTCCAAACTCCAAGTGTGACTAAGGTGCTTAGCAAACATATTTGTGGAGTATTTCCTCCTGTCCCAGGGATGTAATGGCCCGAGCCACTACTTTTGTTTTTCAGATTACCATTGCCATGTTAGAATATGGCTGAGTTCCTTTTTGCTCTAAATCAGAAATCATTTCAAGGCAGACTTGAATTTTCAGATTTATAGGAATGGAAATAATGTATGTGATCTGTCTACAAGCAATAGTTGAGTTTGAAACTGTGAGATGAAAAGGAACTACACAGATGTGACAAGTAAGATACTTCTTTGACACACCGTGCAAAGGTACAATTACATTACAAAGAAATGTTTATCTCCAATATTCGGACAATTTGAATAGATTCACAACACTCTGTAGTTTATGGGCTCTAGACGGTATGGTTCGTGTGTGCAGAGGGCTGTAGAAAGAACATTGTGAAAAAACCATGAAGTATTATATATAAACCTGTAATGCTCCACTGCCTCTCAAACACTGCAGGCTTGTATTTGTGGAATAACAGAATCTGACCACAATCCTATATTCTATTTCCTCACCACTAGAAACACCTTTAAAGTTTAAAAACACTCCAGTTTTGAAAAGAAGCTGTCAGGCAGCTTGAACTAGAATGCACTGGAAGCTCTATCTATAATGACTGAACATGGTTTAGCAGCAGAATAAGCAATGAGTTTCTGTAAAAACGCTGACACTGAGTTCTATTTTCACAAGCATCTTAGTTATTAACTACAGCCTGTACGATATTGGGAACTTTGACATTTAACCTAACACTCTTCTTTCCCCCCCAGTATATCCACCTATTTACTTTTATCCTGTAGAGGTGTTACCTGTCATCCAGCTTTTAATTCTGAGCTTCAAAACCAAGAGCAGGTTTCAGCTATCAGCCAACTTGTATATCTAATTCATTAGCTGCCAGTATTTGTAAGTAACTGTGCTTTTCTAGGGCTGATTGGCAGTTTGGATTTTCTTCTTTAAAATGACAGTGCTATTTGAGATGTACTCTTTCTACCTTAAAAAGAAAAAAGGTACGCACTGACTTGCAAGCAGTTTCCTGCACGTTTACTTCTATATTGAAATGCAGTATTATGTAACTGACTCCAAATTCATGCCCTTCAAATTAAATTACATGGGCACAGTAATAATCAGTAAAAGTGAAGACCTGGCTCTAATGA
The DNA here is from genome assembly GCF_021018805.1 of Prinia subflava. Taxonomy (NCBI): domain Eukaryota; kingdom Metazoa; phylum Chordata; class Aves; order Passeriformes; family Cisticolidae; genus Prinia; species Prinia subflava. Next base: position 106,704,030 of record NC_086247.1, on the reverse strand, counting down.
AATCAAGCAACAAACTCCCACTGATGTAATTAATTCAGGATATAATCACAGAGCACTGATTTATAGGCAGACCTGCACAGGGTGAAATTCTCATCCAAGCGGGTCTCTGGCTTGTTCTACTGCAGCACAGGTGCAGTCAGGAATATTTGATGGAAGGATATGGACTCAAAATAACTATTCCTCACAAAATCTCATCCTTTAAGATGGCAGTGGCTATTGCACATCTCCAGGGATGCTCTGATGGATCCTATGAACTTTATTTCTGTTCCCATTATCAGAAGTAACACTCTAGTCATATCCATGCACAGATGGAACAGCATATCAATTATGCAGAAGAAGAGTAGCTGTAAGAGATCTTCTTTATGATTGCAAGGATACTGAATGAGGGCACATTAAGACACCTCCAGCATATTTCTTGTAGATAGACTTCCCCATGGAAAAGTAACATTGGCTTGAGCAGCTGAAGTAATGACACATGAAAGGATGTCAAATTTAAACAAGGAAAACATCTGTTTTCAAGCAGCAACTGTATTGTAGGTTTTCTTGCATTCCACACGTACAAAGCACAGAAGATAGCTATTTTGCGTGGCACGAAGTACCTGTCTGTATTATCGTTACACAGTCATAATACAGGTTTTTATACACACATACTACAAGGATTTGTTAATTTGTCTGAGAACACAGCAAAGGGTAGAGCCAAAGCGTGCAAGACACCAGATATAATCAGCAATGGTTTTATTGGCATTCTTCCTTGCATGGTCTGTGCCTCGCTCCAGCGGAGCGGGTGCCACCTCCGCACTCCGCCGTGTCCCGGGGCAGGGTCAGGGCCCGCTCAATCCCCATTCACCGAGGGGGCTCCTGCTCCTGGAGCCAGGCAGGTGTGGAGCCCCTCCCCCGTCCCCAGGTGACACCCGCGGCGCCGCCCGGGCGATGCTTCCCCGCCGGGCAGGGAAGAGCTGGCGGCCCGCCGCCTGCCCCGGGCGCGGCGGGGACCGCGCCGCCCCCGCTCCCGCTCCTCACCGGTGACACAGATGGACTCCAGCATGGTGCTCCGCCGGGCAGCGCGCCGCTCTGCTCCGCCGGCTGCCCCCTGCGCGGCGGGCTCCCGGCTGCTGGGCGGGGAGCCCTGAGGGGAGGCAGCGCCGGGCGCCGCGGAATGTGCCCGCCTCGCCGCCTCGGCGGATCCGGGGAGCGCGGCTGGCCCCGGGCCGGTAGGCGGGAGCCGCGCCGGCAGAGCCCCCGCCCGCCCGCCTCTGCAGACTACAAGTCCCGCCGGGCTCCGCGCGGCCCGAGCGCTGGCGGAGGCGGGGCGCGGGCGCGCTGCACCTTGGGATCTGTAGTGCAGCGGTCGGTGTCCCGGGGTGCCACCCCGCCGACGCCACCCAGGAACACGGGCAGCAACTGACGAAACGAGAGAACACAGTCTTAAGCTGCTCCAAGAAAAATGTAGGTTGGATGTTAGGAAACAGTTTTTTACAGAAAGGGTGATAAAGTATTGTAATGGTCTGCCCAGGGAGGTGGTGGAGTCACCATCCCTGGATGTGTTTAAAAAAAGACTGCATGTGGTGCTGGGTACCATGGTTTAGTTGAGGTGTTAGGGCTAGGTTAGACTCGATGATCTTGGGGGTCTCTTCCAACCTAGGGATTTTGTGATTCCAATAAAAAACATCAGCCCACTGCATCCCAACAGCGTAGGTGAGGCTGTAGTGTCATCCTTTGCAGGAGTCAAGCAACCATAATTCACAGAGTCCAGGGTTGCAGTCCTCTGATAATCATCAGCTACCGTCATCCCTGCAGTTGGTAATAGCTGGTGTGATTGGTAATTTTATCTGCTGGATCTGTGGCGGGCAGAGGAAGGATTCCATGGGACAAGGGTGCTTAGCAAGCTATGTGCCACCTTGGGAGATGGGTCACATGCTCGGGGATGTCCTATGTAAAGAGAATGGAGGAACTGCATCAGGGCAATGGTTTAGGGCTGTAACTGATAGTTACCATACACTGATAAGTAGTAAATAGAATTTAAAGTAGAAGACAGACTTTATATTACACCCTCCTGTCACCTTACTTGTGCAATCTGTTGCTTTGCTTGTGAAACCTTTCAGTCCTTGAAATACAATCTGTGCGTTTTAAAATTGAACATCAAATAGGAACAAGTTATTTTATCTTAGCAATCATGGTTGTGTAATCCATAAATGTAGGCACAATGTAAGAAGATTCAGTACTCTTCATGCAGGCTTAAGGGGACTACTGAAGTCAGATTACACATCAATACATTTTACTGTGTTAATAAAGCATTTACTTTTCTTAAATGGTCAACATTTATTGGAGAGAGCAATTTAATTGAAAGTGACTTACTAGCACCATTGGGTTTAACACAGACTATGTGAGTGTAGTGATCTCCCAGGGAGGGGAGAGCTGGGAAGTTGTGTGGTTCTTTAGTTGAGTATCTTAAATATCTGCCACATTTTCTCCCATCAATAAATCTATATCTTCAGTGTGCTCTACACAGAAATTCCCCCCATAGCACCATCCAATAAGACCTGGCTGTATCATCAGGTAGCAGTGGAGGAAATTCTTCGGATCACAGCCTGTTGATACTTCAGAGAATGCCTTTTTGTGTCCTACCTGGAAAAGTTTTACTGAGTTTCATGAATTCATCTTAACAGACACGCATACTTCCAAGTATGCAATCACAAGACTCAGTAAACACTGCTCAGATAGCTCTGTCTGCTTTCATGTTAGTCTTCACAGGCAATATTAAAAACAAAACAAAACAACAAAAAAACAAAACAACAACAACAAAACCCCACAAAATTAAAGTTTTAAAGCAAATATTTTTGTTTTCTACTGCCTCACACACAGTCAAACCCAGGTACTCTTAAGACCAGCCATGAAAAGACCAAGGTGTCATTTTTCTCAGTTGGCTAATGAGGAGGCAGCACTGAGACACACATCTGCTTAGCTGACAAATTTGATGTCCCTTTTAACTTAAATTCTTTGAAGATCCAAAAAGATATATGCTGTCAACATGTCCAAGTTTAACCTAAAATACCCTCTAAACTATTTTGCTAACAATGTAGCATCTGGAACTTGCAGGCTTGTCTCCAAATCTTAAACTGCAGGAACTGAATAAACACTTTTAAATTTAGAGAGACAAAGCTATCCCTAATGGGTTAGAGTTTGCTTGTGATACATGGCAATTACAGGAAAAAAACCCCAAACAAATACAGTTAATCGGTTCAAGCACTGGAAGTAATTAGCACAGCTGAGGAAGAAATGATAGACAACTGCTAAAATACAAAGTCAATGTACCATTTTGCTGTAACTTCCCAGTGGTTTTGCTGCATAGACCCTAATTCTCCTTCTAGAGATACTCTTACATATATACTTGGATGCCATATCAATGAAAACTATTTTGTGTATTGTACACATCTACCTCCTCTCCTTGCTCCATCCAGAGGATGCCTTCTCTCCATCTCTCTCATCTCCTGTCTGCTTCTCCCTGGTGTCCATGAGTCCTTTTCCCCTGAGTGCTTGGGCAGTCAGTCACCCCTGAATCTGCAGCCTCTACTTTTTTTTTTTAAATTTTCCTGCCAGCCTTTTCCTTTGCAGGATGGCATGAAGGTTTTTTTAGGTCATACTAGCTCTTGGCTGTAGCAAGAGGATGCCAAAAGCAATAGCAGCAGAAGGCACAGAAGAGGGATGCTAAAAGGCCACCTGTCCCTGCTTTCTGCTTCCTCTCCAAGCAAGCTTGGTCATGTTTGTTGATTTAAAGCATAACATGGAAAGGTCAGTTGAGAAAAACATTACTGAGTATCTCATGACAAAAATGCTACACACACACACATACACACATATATAATATATATATATATATGTGTATGTATGTATGTATGTATGTATGTATGTATGTATGTATGTATAGTGTACCTCTAGCAGGTCTGACCTTAAAGACATCTTAGCTTGCAGGTCTATCTGGAAAGACAGCAGGGAAAGACACAAGCTACTCTGTCATGAAAAAATTCCTGGAGGCTATCAGTGCAGCTGGCAGTGATCACAGTGTAGCAAGATGAGGGACCACAGGGACAAATTGTGATGTTTAGATGAGCCACGCTGTGAAATATAGCTTCAGTGACACAGTTCCACTCTCCAAATGGATCTATACCCATTGTTAGGAGCCAGAATTAAAGGTGACATTCATCTGGTATTTCAGTTTTAATGTAACATTAATTCCAGAGATAATTTCAGATTTACCTGGTCATGCCTTCAGAGATAATGTCATAATCACTTGGTCAAAAATACTGCAATGTTTTGCACGTAGAGGAGTATCTTTATAGGAATATTAGCATCAATAAGCTCTGTAATGTGTACAGTCTGGAAGATCATTTTATTGATCTCTGTATCTGCCAGAAGCTAACACTGCAAAATTCAAACACACGCATATATAAATGCACATTTATATGTAGATGTATATATAAATATATATGCTATATGTGCCTTTGGATTTTAAATATGTGTATGTGTATATATGTGTGTGTATATATATATAAGTATACTTGTTTTAACATCAGTTTTATTTGGTTCCTTCCTCATATTCACACTATCTTTCTGCCACTTCTCTATGACAACAAAGAATCACTGATGAACTATGAAAGCTGAGAATGAGAGTCCTTAACTAACTCTGCATAATTTGGCGCAGCTTCAGGCTCTTCAGAGTGGCAAGGTCAGCCTTCCCTCCCTGCTTAATGACTCTTCGCTGGCTGACTATTTCCTGACCAAACAATTTCACTGACCAAGTGACTCCAACTGACTGTCCTTCTGTATTCTTTCTAGAAGCTCCTTCAGAAATGTCTGACATTGCCTTCTGATTCCAGCTGGGTCCTACACTCCTAGTAAACAACAAATGCAGCACACGCTCGTGGGAGCTGTTACTCATACACTTATTCAATGGGACTGCTATTTTAAAATGTGCAGCTTGACACATCTCCAGTATTCAGTTTGATTTCTCCACTGAATTTGTTCACGCTTTATCCTAAGGAGGCTCAAAACCATAGGCATACATATATTTGAGATACTCAAGTAAAGAACCACACAACTTCCCAGCTCACCTCTCCCTGGGAGATCACTACACTCACAAAATATATGTTAAGCACTATGGTGCTGGTAAAGTCACTTTCAATTAAATTGCTCTCTCAAAAAATTGTTGACCATTTAAGAAAAGTAAATGCAACAAGGGCAAACAAAATGTAGGCAAACTGTGCAGTAAATTACAGAGAAGTAATGTGAACCTATGATTGCATGTGACTGTTGTCTGCTGTCATAAGAGGAAAGAAACCTTAGATGTCTGCTGTCACACACAAATGTACTTATACTTACTAATGAAAGAGAGTCTGCTTTCCTGAGGCAGAAAAGTGGGTTATAAAAACATAATAATCAAAGTAAAGCATGTACCTCCTTCAGTATGGACTGATGGATCAACAAACCCCTCTTGACCTTTCCTCCTCTTAACTGTTTGTCCACTTTGGCAGCAATGCTCCATGGTCTTGGAAAGATGTACTTGGGATGCTCCAAAGCAGCTGGAGATTGCTGAGGCTGCAGGGCCGTAGTCAGGCCAAGGCAGCGAGTGTGGCATGGCTCAAATCCCTGGCCATGCCCGGCAGCCTTTCACAGCGGAACCCTCTGTGTGGCAGTGCATGTTTTTTGAGTTTACTGTTTTATGTAAGATTTAGTTGTAAAGGTTCAGTTCTATGTATCCCTACCTTCCCCCCCTAATTAATATTCCTTTGTCCCTCTCCTCCATCACGAGGTGTCTGCACCTGTTCCCTTCGGTTAATTGTCAGTTATCTTTCCCGCCTTGAGTTTTCCCCTCCCAGTTATCTTTAATTGGTACGAAGCACCCTTTTCCCCCTCTGTTCTCCCTAGAGATTGTACACCATTGGCTGGAGGCGGCCAACCCCACCCCCTTTTTCCCGCTTTCTCTGCTCCCCTTAAAACCCTGTGTTGATTCAAAGTCTGGGTCCAGAAAACGGCTCAGAGTTGAGTTAATAAACTCTCTGCTGCTCTATTCGCTGGATCCTCCTTTCCTTCCTCTGCCTCGCCACTTTTCCACCCCCTCTCAAGCTCCTACGGGGTGTAGCACCTGCCGGAGCTGACTGTCCCACGCGGCGTGCGGCTGGCTTCAGAGTGCGCCTTGTCCCGGTGCTTGGGCTGGCTCGGGGTGACCCCCAGTGGTTCTTTAGAGGCACCGCGGCAAAGCGTCTGGCGCCCACCGTGCGGGGCGACGGACGGACCCCCCCCACGGACGGAGTTACCGGGGCTCGGACTAGGAGCCGACCCCTCGAAAAGAACTCCTGGCCGTCACGCAGCCTCGGCGTGAGCTGCCTCTTCAGAGGACGTGCTCCCCGAGGACGGGAAGGCAGCACCCTGTATTGCACTCATACACGGTGTCTTCCCACCGCAGAGGAACCCCCGAAGACCGGCTTTTCGCACCCGCGCCGGGTTTGGTAAGTATAAAACCCCCTTTTACCGCGAGGGGGCGCTTTCGGTAAAGCAGTTCCGTGTGGGCTAAGCCCGCGGGCTGTGGTCGCGCAACCCTGGCAGCTGGGTTTTGGGGCTCTTCTTCCCGGTTTGGAAACCCCTGGTGTTTTGCGGTTTTTTTTACTTTCGGTTTTGTTTTTTTGCGATCGGAGGTAGTTTTGAAGTTCGTGCCGTGCCCCGGTGGTTTTGCGGTTGCTAGTGAGTGTGTTTTTGTTTGCCGGTTTTTAAGCACGTGGCAGTTTACTTTTTCTTTGTGATCTTTACTTTGTCTGGTCTTTGGAGTGTGCAGATTCTGCTAACTTAAAGAGAATGGGTGCGTCTCTGAGCTCTGCACAGAAAGGAGTTTATTACGTTTGTGTTTCAATGTTACAAGTTCAGAAAGTTCAGTTTTCTAAGGGTTGTTTAAAGAGATTGATTCTGTGGCTTTTCTTGCACCTTCCAAATACTTCTGAGGTGGCAGTTCGCAGCTCCCAGTTCTGGGAGGCTGCAGAGAGAAAATTAGTTCAAGCAGAAAGTTCAAAAGATAAAAAGGTACAAGATCTCATGTTTTTAATCTCGCAGCTAAAGTTCATTACAAAACAAAAAAAGGGGCAAGAAAAGCCACGGGTTAAGGAATCTACCCCAGTTCCCCCTCACCCCAGTACCAGTCCCTCTGTCCCTAAAAAAGGAATTTTGAAGAGGGCTGCTAGCCCAGACTCTCTACAAAATTCCTTGCCGTCTAGACTCAGCAGTCTTGGCCAGACTGCTGAGGATTCCTCGAGGCACCATGGCCACGTGGCTCGAGGATCTTACCTTCCCCCATCTTCCCCTACAGTTAAGCCCAGAGTTAAGTTTGCTTTGAGTGAGTCACAGGCTCCACAAAATGGTGCCTGTGATCCACAAAATGGCGGCAGTCGATCTTCAGGGTCGACATCTTCTTCTTCTCCCCTGAATCCTTTCTCTCCTACCCCCCCTCCCCTTCATTCCAACCCCTTCTATCCCCCCTCCCCTCACTACCCACCCAACCCCTTTCTTTCCCCAACTCCTCCCACAACCCCTCCCCTTCTCCAAAAGTTCTCGCCCTCTCGTCCCGCCCCTGTTCCTCCCCCTACTCCTCCTACTACTCCTCCCACCTCCTGGCAAGCCCCTCCCACTCATCCCGCCTCAACTCCTCCCACTACCCCTCCCATTTCCCACAGCGCTCCACCCCATTCTCGCTCCGCCCATCACTCCACCCCTAGGGCGGAGCCGGCTGCATCTCCCCGCCCTGGAAGGAGGCCATCTTGGCAGCAAAATTCCCACGCTTTTTCTTCTGGTTCCCACAATTCGGAACCAGTAGATAATAGTGATGGGAATAAGGAAGTACACCTCTCTGCAGCGCCAGTCACCTACAGAAAGACACGGGGGGGTGACATTCAAAAAGCTAATTGGCAACCTTTTTCCCAAAACATAATTAGAGAGCTCTGCAAGGCGCACAAAGAATTTGGCAGAGAGAGCCAGTATTTCCGTGGCCTCCTAACCGCAGATTTGGCAGGGGTCACAGTGATCCCTGCAGATCTGCGACAGCTCTTTACTTGTTTGATGAGTGGCACAGAGTTCACACTCTGGGAAGCTGCCTTCAAACAAGCACTGCGGGAAGCCATGCCAACGTTGCCGTTCCCGGCAATTGATGAACAGGGGAATCCCCTCTCTGTGGAGTTACTCAGCGGGGAGGGCTCCTTCAGTTCCCCTGACGCGCAGATCCTTTTACGCCCTCCTTCAGTTCTACCCACAATTAAGGACATTGCCTGCAAGGCCTTTTTCACCTTACAGCCACACGCACCCTTACCACCCTTCACTACCATCAAGCAGGGGCCATCTGAACCTTTCATAGACTTTGTAGAAAAGCTTTCCAGGGCACTTGAAGTGCAGATTCCAGATGAGAGCGCGCGGGAAAAGATTAGGGATAATCTGGTGTTTGTCAATGCTAACTATTTGTGTAAGCAGGCCATCCTTAGCCTTCCGTTAGACCCTCCACGCACTCTCCAGAGTATGCTACAAGTCTGTCAAGTGAAGGTCCCGTTCCTCGCGCAGCAGAGTCACCCTGCTCCTGCTCCACCTACTATTCCCGTGAGGACCGTGCGTGTGGCAGAGCATCCCAACCAACGAACTCAGGCACAAAACTACCCAGCTCGGCGCGGAAGCTATTTCCTCTGCAAGGAAGAGGGACATTTCGCGCACGAGTGTCCAAAGAAGCCGAGAGGGAAGAGGAATGCTACACCACCGGGAACGCCACAGCCTTCCCGCAACGAACCAAAAAACTAAAGGGGGAGTGCGGGTCCACCCGGCGTGAAGACCCCAACAGGGTGGACCACAGAGGGGGAGATGTTTTTGGAGGTCGTTGGACTGACACAAATATACCGGACTGGACACTTTTGAATCCTGCTTGAGACTCAGCCGAACCTGTTTTAACCACTTCTTCTCTCTTCAAACCTTACAGGTTACACCTCACGAGGAGCCTCCACCTACGGGACAGGGATTGGCATCAGGTCACCTTAAATCCAAAGGAGCTGAAAGACTGGCCACTGGCGAAGGAAGGTAAGTTCATCGTCGTCGGTGACTGTAAACACACTCCGCAGGAGATTGAGGTTCTCCCTGGGACAATTTATAACAATCCCAGGGCCCTCATGATCTGGCTGCGCACGACTCATCCCCCGACATTTGTCCCGAAAGGACAAATTGTTGCGCAGGCTATTCCATACGGAGATCCAAGCCACTACTCCTTCTCCGTGGGTACTGTGCAACACATTACCACACAAAAGCCCATAATATGGTGCAAAATGACCATACGGGATGAGTCAGTCCACACACCACTGCTTTTTGACACAGGGGCATATGTGACATTAGTCCCCATTAAGGACTGGCCATCACATTGGGCGTTAGAGGACGTGCCTGCAAGTATCCATGGTGTAGGGGGGTTTAAATCGGCTAAACAATCGAAAAGCGTGGTTAAATTCGAGGGACTGAAAGGACAATTGGCTTGTACACGTCCTTTTGTTTTGGATTATGAACGGCCCTTGTTTGGAAGGGATCTCATGTCTCAGTGGGGGGTCACAATTTGCATTCCAGACCCCCCACAGGATTTTTCCATAGTGGTCACTGAGAAGCGCCCGGCCCAAAAGCTGAATTGGAAAACAGATGAGCCAGTATGGGTCGAACAGTGGCCGCTGTCGAAAGATAAATTAAAGGCGCTTGAGGAGCTCGTGGAGGAGCAGTTACGTAAAGGGCACATAGTTGAGACCAGCTCCCCATGGAACTCGCCAGTTTTTGTCATTCGTAAGAGTGACAAAAAACGATGGCGCCTCCTTCACGATCTCCGACAAATTAATAACGTGATAGAACACATGGGGTCCCTACAACCAGGAATGCCGTCCCCCACCATGCTGCCCCAAAATTGGAATTTGGCTGTGATTGATATTAAGGATTGTTTCTTCCAAATTCCACTACACCCGGACGACGCACCACGTTTCGCCTTCTCGGTTCCCTCCATCAACCGAGCGGCCCCAAGGAAGAGATATCACTGGAGAGTTCTCCCTCAGGGAATGAAGGCCTCTCCAGTGATGTGTCAGCAGTTTGTCTCTTCCTTGCTGCACCCTGTGCACGCAGCCGCGGAGGGGGTTATCATCCATCATTACATGGATGACATCCTCGTTTGCGCGCCGACAGATGAACTGTCACGAACGCTTGACCTGGTAACAAGTTCGTTAGTTGCTGCAGGGTTCGAGCTGCAAGAAGACAAGATTCAAAAGATGCCGCCTTGGAAGTACCTGGGCCTGGAAATCGGAAAGAGGACCATTGTTCCTCAGAAATTGGACATTCGGACAGACGTCCGTACCCTTGCCGATGCCCATCAGCTCTGCGGTGCTTTGAATTGGGTAAGGCCCTGGCTAGGTCTGACCACCGAGGATCTGGCACCCCTTTTCGATTTGTTGAAAGGGGGAGAGGAGCTTAGTTCTCCCAGGGTACTTACTGCAGAGGCAAAAGCAGCGTTGGAGAAAGTCCAAGAGGCAATGTCATCAAGGCAAGCACACAGGTGTGATCCCAAGCTTCCCTTTAGATTCATCATAATGGGTAAGCTGCCACACCTCTATGGGATCATCTTTCAATGGGACTCAGAGACATCACACAATTCTAAGGGCCAAGGCAGGGGAGATCCCCTTCTCATCATAGAGTGGGTCTTTCTCAGCCACCATTGGACCAAGAGGATGACACAGCCGCAGGAGCTCATGGCTGAGCTGATCCGCAAAGCGAGAACGCGGATGCGGGATCTGGCCGGTTGTGACTTCGAGTGCATTCACATACCAATTAGCTTGTCAACGGGCCAATTAACCAAAATTATGTTAGAACACCTGCTTCAAGAAAATGAAGCATTGCAATTTGCTCTAGATTCCTTCACGGGTCAAATTTCAATTCATCGGCAGGCCCACAAATTATTTAATTCGGAGGTGACTTTTAAATTGGCATTAAAAAGTGTCTGGAGCAAGAGACCCCTTGATGCTCTGACCGTTTTTACCGACGCGTCCGGGGCTTCTCACAAGTCGGTAATGACTTGGGAGGATCCCAAAACTCGGCAGTGGGATGCAGATATTGAAATTGTTGAGGGTTCTCCTCAGATTGCCGAGTTGGCCGCTGTCGTCAGAGCCTTTGAGAGGTTCCCCGGACCCTTCAATTTAGTTACCGACTCCGCATACGTTGCGGGGGTGGTATCTAGAGCTGATCAGGCCATTTTGCAACAGGTGTCTAACACAGCTCCATATGAGCAGCTCTCGAAGCTAGTCAAGCTTGTATCCCACCGAGAGCATCCTTTCTATGTGATGCATACGAGGTCACATACTGATTTGCCTGGGTTCGTTGCCAAGGGAAACAGAAGGGCTGATGCCCTTGCTGCCCCAGTGGCAGTAACCCCCTTGCCTGATGTTTTTGAGCAGGCAAAACTCAGCCATCAGCTATTCCATCAGAATGCGCCTAGTCTTGCTCGACGCTTTCACCTCACACGTCAGCAGGCTAAGGCGATTGTCGGCTCGTGCCCATCCTGTCAGTCCCATGCAGTGCCGACATTGCATGCCGGAGTCAACCCCAGAGGGTTAGAGAGCTGTGAGCTCTGGCAAATGGACGTCACCCACGTTACATCATTTGGAAAGCTTAAATACGTCCATGTTTCAGTGGACACTTTCTCCGGTGCTGTCTATGCCTCTGCGCACGCAGGGGAGAGAGCCCATCATGTGATTCAGCACTTGCTCCAGGCTTTCTCATTCATGGGCATCCCCAAGGGGATCAAAACTGACAACGCCCGGTGTACAAATCCAGGGAACTTGCAGATTTCCTGCAGCAATGGGGAGTGGAACATAAGACAGGCATCCCTCACTCCCCCACAGGCCAGGCGATCGTGGAGAGGACCCACCAGAACATCAAGCGGGTTCTCCAACAACAGCAGCAGGTTTTAAAGAATGAAATACCTTCCGTCAGGTTGGCCAGGGCTTTGTACATGATCAATTTTCTCAATTGCTCCTTTGAAAATCCCAATCCGCCCATCGTTAGGCACTTCCAGTGTAACTCAGACTGGAAGGCGGAACGCCACCCGCCTGTCCTGGTGAGGTCTCCTGACTCTGGCAAAGTTGAGGGTCCCTTTGCCCTAGCGACGTGGGGGCGTGGGTACGCCTGCGTCCTCACTGATGGGGGGCTAAAGTGGATCCCAGCTAAATGGGTTAAGCCCTTTGTCCAGAAACGAAGAGAGAGGGAAGGAAAGGTCTCGCAGGTAGCTTCAGCAGCATTGCGCCGTCGGAGAAAGTGCTCCAGGACACCCCCATTTGAGACAATATGGGAATGGGAGAACGACTCCCCCTCTACTTATTTCATGAACCCTCATGATTTGTGTTTTTAAGTTTGTTTTGTAGGTCCTACCCATCCCAAGCCAACATGCAGACCATCCACCTCATCATCGTGATCACTAGCCTCCTGACAACCAGTCAAGCCTGGCTTGTGCCACAGCCCGATGCGAATGTGTGGACCACGCTGGCGCGGTCCTTAGACCAGGATCACATCTGCCTCAACCAGGCCAGTGCCTCGGACCCGATCTCCTCCTGCCTCGTGGGGATCCCTTTTCAAAAACATGAATTGCCCGAGAAGCTGCTTTATTATGCCCGCCGTTTAGATAATATCAAGCCCCGTGTGAGTCCTTTTATTAGTTGGAGGAAATTCTTTTTTCCGTTTAGAAAATTCAAAAGATGAACCCCAGGAGCTGGAACTCCTTGGTTCAGCCAAAGCCCGGTTTTGCATCCACTTCACCAATGAGGCAAATGCCCTTAACCCCAAGACAAAAAATGTAGTTCAGTCAAATTCCCTATATCACGCCAGATCGTGGTGTCAGGGAATGGAGCACTCCCCCCTCAAGTTTACAATAACCCCCAAAAATTGCCAAAAGGTGTTTTTTTGATTTGCGGGACCCATGCTTGGGCAGGCATCCCCTCTCACCTTTCAGGAGGTCCGTGCACCTTAGGGAAATTGGGACTGTTTTCACCTAACAAAACCCAAATTATGGATTGGAAGCAAAAGAAAAACGGTGCACATAAATCGGCTATTTCTAAAAGAGATTTGAAGAATTTGGACCCAAACTGCGATTCGGAAATTGTACATTGGAGTAAGTCTAAAGGAGTCGCAGTTACTATATTTGCCCCCTGGGTTTCAATTGCCAAGAATATGGGGGAATTGGCACCCTTAGGGCAAACAGTCAAAGTTGACTTCCAAGGCCCTATATAACCTCCTGCAAGATGAGGATTTAACGAGGCAGGCCACCCTCCAAAATCGGGCGGCCATAGATTACCTCTTGCTCCTCCACGGGCATACCTGTGAGGAGTTCGAGGGTCTATGTTGTTTTAACTTGTCGAGCCGGGCTGAGGACACTAAGCAGATCTTGCGACAGATGCAAGATACGGTCGGGCAGATAAAAAAAGAAACATCAGACTGATTAACTAACATCTTCAGTGGCTGGGGGCTCTCTGGGTGGTTAGGATCCATCTTAAGGACCATTTTGTTATTTATGTTCATCATTTTATTAATCCTGGTGGCCTTCAGACTAATTAGAAAGATGATGTTTAAATTGATTTCCAGTGCCACTTCTTCCCCCTCTCCAGAAGTTAATTTCACAGCGGTGTCAGATGACCCTGAAGAAATGGACTTAGAAGGCTCCGAAGGCTATCCGGAGTCCGAATACCTTCCTGACCCACCGCAGCCTTTTTCATCTTAATTAAAAGGGGGAGATGTGGCAGTGCATGTTTTTTGAGTTTACTGTTTTATGTAAGATTTAGTTGTAAAGGTTCAGTTCTATGTATCCCTACCTTCCCCCCCTAATTAATATTCCTTTGTCCCTCTCCTCCATCATGAGGTGTCTGCACCTGTTCCCTTCGGTTAATTGTCAGTTATCTTTCCCACCTTGAGTTTTCCCCTCCCAGTTATCTTTAATTGGTACGAAGCACCCTTTTCCCCCTCTGTTCTCCCTAGAGATTGTACACCATTGGCTGGAGGCGGCCAACCCCACCCCCTTTTTCCCGCTTTCTCTGCTCCCCTTAAAACCCTGTGTTGATTCAAAGTCTGGGTCCAGAAAACGGCTCAGAGTTGCGTTAATAAACTCTCTGCTGCTCTGTTCGCTGGATCCTCCTTTCCTTCCTCTGCCTTGCCGCTTTTCCACCCCCTCTCAAGCTCCTACGGAGTGTAGCACCTGCTGGAGCTGACTGTCCTGCGCAGCGCGCGGCTGGCTTCGGAGTGTGCCTTGTCCCGGTGCTTGGGCTGGCTCGGGGCGACCCCCAGTGGTTCTTTAGAGGCACCGCGGCACCTCTGGAAGTGGGATGGGGCAGGCCCGGGCTTGTGGGCTTCTAGCCCCTTGTTATGATCTGCTGATTAAAATGATCAGAAATGCCTCTGGCCAAATGAAGGTGCAGAGGACATGGCATGCCCAAGCCAATAGGATGGGTTTTCCTGAAGAGTAAATGAGAGAGAAGGACAGAAAGAGAAAAAGAGTGATGAAGGCAGATGAAGCAGAAAACCTCAGTGCCCTGTGGATCCCAGGGGCATCCCATTGATGCTGTGCACCAGATCTTCTTGGTGGTGAGGGTCCCCCTAAAACCAAGAGTTGAGTGTCTTGATCAACATTTGGGCCAGGTGTGAACGCCCAGGTACCTCCCATGGCAGGGCCAAGTTTGACAGAGTCTCTTGCAACAGCCTCTGGATCGGTTGCATGCCTTTGCATGATGTGCAAAGAAATGTGCGGTAGAGAGATAGAAAGAAGTAGGAAAGAGGTCTGAGAGAGAGAGCAAGAGAGCAGAAGGTAGTCAAGTGAAGAACTAGACGATCTTTAAGGCCCTTCCCAACCCAAACCATTGCGTGCTTGTAGATGACGTGTGGATGTGAATTTTATCTTGATATTACTCTTACTATTCTTATTATTATCATTACACTTCTTTATTCACTACTACTCCTATTTCATCTTCTCGTCGTCTTCTTGTTATTCTTCCTTTTCCATGACTTCTTATTTTTCATTATTTCCTACTTCTACAATTTCTTCTTCCTATTATTCTACTTCTACTTCTTCTTCTACTTTTTCTACTTCTTCTACGTGTTCTACATATTCTTCTTATTCTACATATTCTTCTTATACTACTTTTTCTTCTTATTCTACTTCTACTTCTTCTACGTATTCTACATATTCTTCTTATACTACGTTTTCTTATTCTACTTCTACTTCTCCTACTTATTCTTACTCTACTGTTTCTTCTTATTCTACTTCTTCTTCTATGTATTCTACATATTCTTATTCTACTTTTTCTTCTTATTCTACTTCTACTTATTCTACTTTTTCTGATTCTTCTATGTATTCTACATATTCTTCTAATTCTACTTTTTCTTCTTACTCTACTTCTTCTTCTTAATCATTTTTCTCTACTTCTCCTTCTTACTCTTCTTATTCTATGGCTGGCCCTGTGGGTAACCTGTGGTCTTGGGGAGCTGCGCTTGGGATGCTCCAAAGCAGCTGGGGATTGCTGAGGCTGCAGGGCCGTGGCCAGGCCAAGGCAGCGCGTGTGGCTCCCTCAGGACGGTGGGCAGGCTGCGGGCCAGCCGGCACCTGCGGGGCTGTGCTGGTGCCAGCAGCGGGCACTAATCGTGGGGCCGTGGGGCCAGGCAGGGGCAGCGGAAGAGGCTGCGCAGCGCCCACAGCGCCCGCCTGAAGCGGGAGGGACGTTTCTTGCGGGGGGCCACTGCTGGCTGAGGGCCTGGGCTTCCACCTGGGGAGGGGAGGCCCAGCGTGGCCCTTGGGAGCACGGCTCAAATGCCTGGTGCTCAACCCAAGCCTCCCGAGGGATGGGCGGAGGGAGGCCGTCTCCTGCAAAACCTCCCTCTGTTCGCCCTCTGGCTTCTTGTTCAAAGAGCTCGAGGATGCTGATTTCATCCCACTCGTCTTCCTCCCGCAGAAGGGACTTGACCGCGACACTGTGGGTGGTCACACTTCCCCAGGTGTCCTGCTCGAGCTCCTTGTCACTGTCATCCTCCCAGCTTGACTGCACGGAGGGCCAGTTACAATTCCCTTTGGACTCCCAATGGCCAAGGGAGTCTTCCCAGTCGGACACTTCTTGGTAACTGCCGACTTCTTTGTGCCACAGCTCTTGTTCACTGTATTCTTCCCAGTCAGAGAATGCGGCAGACCTAAGGACTTCTCCATGGGAAAGCCCTTGCTCCCAGCCTTCTTCCCATTCCGAGAGTTCTTCGCAGCTGCTGGCTTCTCCTAGG
The DNA here is from genome assembly GCF_021018805.1 of Prinia subflava. NCBI lineage: Eukaryota > Metazoa > Chordata > Aves > Passeriformes > Cisticolidae > Prinia > Prinia subflava. The sequence goes on along the minus strand of NC_086247.1, from coordinate 106,687,698 downwards.
GACAGCTCTTGCTGGTTGCATTCATCCCAGTCAGAGAGCTCATGAGTGCTACTGGCTTCTCCTAGGGATAGCTCTTGCTCACTGCAGGCTTCCCCTTTGGACACATCATCATATCTACTGGCATCTCCATGGAGCAGCTCTGTGAATTCATCATTGCACTGGGAAAGCGTAGGATCTGTAGACAAAACTCACTACTCACTCATCTGCTTTGCCCAGACCGAACCAACCTCTGCCTCCTCCTCCACCTTCTCACTAAGAGCTTGGGCTGGCAGCGGGCTGGGTAAGGGGCTGGAGTGGCAGCTGGGGCTGTGTGGGGTAGAGATTGGGACCAAGTCCTTTTCTACTGGAGCTGCTGCTTCTAATTCTGCAGCCGTGCTTTGCTCCAGATCCCTCTGCTCCTCTGGCTGCTGGAGAGATTTCTGCATCTCCAGCAAAGCATGGCTCCTAGCCTCAGAGCTCATGTTCTGGGCTAAGTTTAGCTGAGACTGGCTGCAGCTTGTGCTGGAAGCAGGGGCAGAGATTGGGACCAATTCCTGTTCTCCTGGAGCTGCTGCTATGCTTTGCACCAGGTCCCTCTGTTCCCCTGGCTTCTGGACTAGGTCCTGCATCTCTAGCAAAGCCTGGCCTTGAGAAGGTGGTCTTCCGGTAAACCCTGTTTTCAAGGAGAAACACTGACTCAGTGAGTGGCAGAACCCAAGGCATAAACTCCCTCTCTTTTTCCGGTTTGCAATTATATGCCTGGCACTGCTATTGAGCTTTACTTTGCGGATTTCCATGTAATTTCTGAGGTTAAATGGGGCTATAAAACACCTGAGGCTATTTAATTTACTCCATGAGGAATCACATCTTCCAAGTGGTATCAGTGAGAAATCCAGCCAACGGAAATAGTGTTCAGTAGTGTTGGGGAAAAGTGTAAACAAAAACCAGAGTTTTGGTTTTTAGACTTTATTTGCCTCCACCTCCTGGCTGTTTTTTGAGATTCCCTGACTATCTCTTTGCCATGGTGTTGATAGAGTTCTAGACTTGGAGCTGCAGCATCTCTGAGATAGGGACAGTGCAGGCAAACACTCTTACCTTGTTGCAGACCTTCCAAGTTCAAAAGAGATTTTGGATTAGACATTTAAGAAGACAAGTTGTCCATATCAACCCACTTGCAAACAGCTGTTAGGGAGCAGCAGCTATCTTCTCAGCCCAAGATCTGCACCACCTCCATGTGGGCTCTGGCTCAAGGCAGGCAAAGGCCCTACAGATGTAGAGAGATATGTTCAGAGTTCACACAATTCTCCTCACCATGGGAAGAATGAAGGAAGAATCATTTAAAATAACCTCTTGGCTATTGCCATTCCCTTTGCCTTCTTTCATGCTTTATTGTAAGGTGAGGCAACCTTTTGTCCTATCACACCCAGGCATTCAGGAACACTGCGTTTGTACTATAGACTGCTAATTTAGGTTTTATTCCATCAGATGCTTCTGTCCTCATTAATGAAGAGCCATGCATCTTATTTTTATATCCTGTTAGTTAGTGTATTTTCTGTGTCATAGCAGTTTGTTAAGCAAAAGCAGATTGAAATATTCAGGATATTTACTCATCTCTAGCACATCCTCAGCATAATTATATATGTAGTTTGTACTGAAACTGAGATGGCACAAGAGACCAGTCTCCCTCTTGGGTATATGTGTGGAAAGTATCATTTCAGTTATGTTTATTTAAATTTCAGTAGAATTTGTCCCATAAAAAACATCTGCTTCTTATTTGAGATGTGCATTTTTTCTGAATGTTGAAAAAGGGATTTCTGTCGCGGTGCCACTAGAGACCACAGTCTCTCTGCCTGCCAGGCTAGCTCAGGCACCGGCAGCAGTTGTCTGAGGATCAGCCAGAGAGACGCGCAGGCTGGGCTGATTCCTGTGGGTCCTTGGCTCCTGAGAGCTTCAGTGGCTGGTGTAGGTGCGCTGACCACGACGGAGGAAAGAAAGGAGGAGCCAGCTGAGTGAACCAACAGGGGATTTACTGAGAGGTAGGAAGCAACCTCCTCCCCACCTGCAGGACAGCTTCAGCTAGCCACTAAGGCTACTCTGACACAGGGTTTTATACCAGGTGGTGAGGGGCGTGGTGAGGTGGCATTGACCAATAAGCTTGGGCTCAGGGGGTGGTACAACAGTGGGGTGATCTTACACAGACCAACCGGGGATAAGTAGGAGAGGTTTACATAGATAGAGGGGGAAGATTGCAGTTATATAACTTAGGGAATTTCCAGACTGAACCAACTGGGAAAATGGGGTACATGGAACAAACCATTACAATAAACTTAATAAACTTAACAATCTTAATTTTGCACCACCACAGATTTCCATAGCAAGACACTGAGCAGCCTAAAATCCTGTCCAAATAGCACCCTCTAGTGTAAATATGCTACTTTTGCAGAAAGGATTTCATGATACTGTTATGGTTGTTTTTTTCTAAAGAACTGACATAGGAAGTAAAAAAAATAACCGGGAACTCATGTAAAACCCATTTCATATCCTTATCATATACTTTCCCTATTTAGCAAAGCATATAAACTACACTTAATTTGAAGGACCTATTTTGGTTTTCAAAAGTTCAAGGTGATTTTGTAGGTAACATTTTTAGCCTTCCTTAAAAATAATTTATTTTATGTGTGTCCTCTAGTTTCATTTATTTAAAATATGAGAATAAGATGGCAAGAGGTCAGAAAATTATCACCTATTAAGCTTAAAGCCTACTGAGTCTTAAAAAAAAAGAAAAAGCTAAAGTGACAAAACATTTTGTTAGTGAAAAATGGCATCAAAACAAGAATGTCCTAATTTTTCCATTGTTCAGAAAAATATTCCAAGAACATAAAATGCGATATAATTTGGCTGGTGAAATTGCTGATGTGATTATGTGATTACTCCATCTGCACTATGTTGCAAATGCAAGTAAGTCTCAGGTACTGAGAGTAATATCCTGGTCTAAATTAACATAGCAGCACTTAAATACTCTCATTCCCTTTGCTTAATTTCAGATTTTTTATGTCAGGAAATGGTACATCTGTACCATATGGATAAAGAAAGAAAAGGGAGTATTTTACCTTGAGACACAAAAGAAGGAATTCTAATTCTCCTTTTCCTGTGTAAATCAGTTAGGAGACCTCAGTGAACAGCCCTGAGAAACTTTCTGTGATTTAGTAATACAAATGCAATATTATACTGACTAAAGACAATAAATCTTTTGAGAGCGCATGAAACGCAAATATTTCTTAACTCCCACAGCCTTGTAGAAAAACAGAGTTCAACCATCCAGAGATATTTTTCTGGAACTGATATTGTATTTTTAGATGCTACTGCACACTGATGCTGTGCTGTTTGCAAATAAGACGCTGAGAAGATTTTTTTAATGAGGGACAATTAGAAGAGTGATGGTTTGTTTAACAAAATAAAGACTGAAAGAAAAAAAGACTGCTGCCTATAAATAATCAAAAAGGTGAGAAGCACAGCACTAGTGAAGAAGGGCATTCATGCAAGGTAATGAACACTATTTGCATAGGAGCAAAAAGGTCTTAAGAAGTGCCAGCATGTATGGATAGACTGGAAATTTGACAAGATTTATCCATTTGGGCAGGCAAGCCTATAGCAGCCTCCCAATGGCAATAGCAGATATGAAAAAAAACAAGCTATGTTTGTGATTATGCTGAAAACATATATGCGAAGCATGTTTGGAGTGGTGCATGAATAGCGAAGACTGAACCTCAGCAACCACTGGGTCTCTGCTAATTCCACATTCACTGAGAAAGGTGTGCCAGTGAAATAGTGCAGGGGACAGCTGTATGAAGTGGTGGGTGAGATTTCATGAGGCCCACAGGCTGTAGCACAAGGAAAAACTCAAGATCATGAAAAGGATCCACAATTTTCACAGCTGCACTGAGGTATCCTCTGTATTTATTGCATCACAAAAAAATCATGTTTTCTGATGACATCTCCGTGTCAATGCTAGGTGAAAAATGAATCTTCCAGTGAAAAAGGGTCAGGGCACACTCCCACTGAGCAGCTGCAGCAAGATGTGTGATCAACCAGGCACTATTGCTCTACTCGCCTGTAAAATAGGCAAAAGCCTCTTAATTTGAAAGGGCCTGTCAGCGAGGAGGAGCAGGAAGGTGAGGAGAAAAGGGACACAGATTTTAAGCTGTGCCAGGGGAGGTTTAGATTGGATATTAGGATGAATTTCTTCACAGAAGGAGTGATTAGCCTCTGGAATGTGCTGCCCGGGGAGGTGGCGGAGTCACCATCCCTGGAATGTTCGAGATTGGACGTTGCACTCAGTGCCATGGTCTGGTTTTATGGTGTGGTGTTCAGCCACAGGTTGGACTCCATGATCTCTGAGGTCTTTTCCAAATTCTGTGACAGAGCGGCCATGGCTGGATGGACTCCGGGCACGCAACACAAGGAAGCCCTGGGCGGCAGGGCCGCAGGCAGGCTCAGATGCACAACCCCGGCGGAGCAGCTCACGACTCCAGCCGCGACTCCAAGGCCGGGACAGAGATCCCGCCCTCCCGCGACGCCGCCGGGCCCCTCAGCTCCCTGAGACGGGCGGGAGGGCGCGCGCCGCAACCTGCAGCCGGATTGGGCGGCCTTCCTGTCAATCAGCGCCCGCGTGCGGGCACCGCCTCTCTTCCCGTCGTGCCTGCGCGCGGCGAGCGCTGAAATTCAAATCCCGGTAGCGGTTGGGGCGAGCGCACCCTGCGCAGGCAGCGGCGGCACCGGCACAGCCATGGACCCGTTCACCGAGGTGAGGGCACGGCCCGCCCCGGGCCCTCAGTTAGGGAGGGGGCGCAGCCGGGGAGGCGGCGGGTTGTCAGTGCCGGGTACCGCGGGGGCACGTCAGGCAAGGGGCCGGTTGGGGTCCGAAGGGCAGGGTCCGAGCTGCTCCTTGCGCCGCGCTCTCGGGGCGGGGTAGTTGCTCTTTGGCGAAGCCCTGTCAGCCACCCTCGTCCCCGCTAGCGGGGGGATTTGCGGGCTTGCAGCCACCCTCTTTTTCTGCAGCGGGGAGACCCTCGCTGCCTCGCCCCGCCTTGCTCCTGCCGGTGCCTCCGCTCCTGGAGCCGCCCGGGCTGTGTCAGATCCTGCGGGGAAAGGACACAGCACGGGGGATTGGCTCAAGGCTTTGCGGAGGAGAGGCCCTTTCCCAAGCCGGGCGTTTGCCTTTCATGCGTGTCTGGCAGATAAGATTTCCAGCGTGGACGGAAGGGACCCCGGCAGCAGACGGGAGCGCTGTTGACACTCAGTGCCTGCCATGTCTAGAGGTCGGATCATAAGTCTGTCCAAAGCGGAGACCATCTGATTAAAAAAATGCATCCTATTTGGCCCTATTGCCACCTGTGCTTGGTCACTTTCTTTGGCGGGCACAGTTCCTCTTTTTTCTTTTTTTTTTTTTTTTTTTGTTAAATGCTGTTAGTTGTTAGGGTGAATTGGCTGTGTGTGTGCTTAAGTTGTACAGAGGTAAGATTATAGTAAAATGAGGAATTGGCCACCTTGAATCTGTATGAAGGTTTCCTAAAGATGGTATGCTGTACTCTGATTTCACGTCAGAGATGTGAGGTTATAAAGCTGTCTTGTCACTGCTTTGAGAAATGTCACAGTAAAAAGGGCCTTCAGTCCACAGCCTGCATAAATAAAATCTGAACTACTTAAAAAAAATTCAAATCAGATACACTGATGAAATACTCTCTCCTCCCCTTGTTAACAATTTATCAAACTGGCATGCTTTAAGTAATTTGAGTGCCCAGAAAAGGTGACTGCACAGATCTGATTTTAAAGTAATCAACGTAAGGTGTTGATCTGAACAGGTTTACTAAATGTGCTATGCCAAGGCAGTTCTACCCTACCCCCATGTAAAGTCTTTTGCTAAGCATAAACATCTAAAGTCTCCTTCCTTAATTGGTAGTGAGTGGCATGATCCAACTCGTCTTAAGTAAACTTCAGGTCCGGACTACTGAATCAAATTTAAAACGGTTTTGCATGCTGGGAGATAGTCCAACCTGTACACACCCTTCTTGAACGTAGCTGACTTTGAAATGCTTTGAAAATGACCAACTGTGAGGCCGCTCCCCAGAGTAAACTTCATTCAAGTGTTAGCCAGTATTGCAGAGTACATAGAAAAGGCACCTTATCAAGAACATTTCTGCTGTGAAGGACATTCCTCTGATGTGAAAAATTCTGACTAATATTAGTGTCCTAGTATTGAAGTTTAGTAACTTTCCCCAATGTTCTGGGAAGAGAAAGCATTTCACCACCTATTTTTAAGTATGTATGTTCTGTGGTTTGTGTTGCCATTTTTTTTTCTTTTGATATAACCTTCCCTTAGTTTAGCTGTTTTCAGATAATATCTGTCTACAAATTACCATACTCTGTTACTTGCAGTAACCTGATGAGGCATTGTAAGTGTGGATTATGAAAAACAGTGTAATTTGGGCTTTAATTGGCCAAAGCATGCTGTTAATTCAGTGTATGCTGATCCCTTTGCAGTAGCAAATTTTGTCTCTTTGTCAATGAATTTAAGCTCAAATAAATCTTGCTGTTACATTCAGTGGAATGCTTTCAAATCAGTTCTGAAATACTGTTTATTTTGGTTAATCTTGCAAAAAAAAGCTAGTAACCTTCTGAATCTCAACCAAATTATTAATACAGATTGCGCGGAGGAGATGGTGCAGTGGGTACTTTTTCAGGATCACAATGAGCATACTATTTGTGACTGTGTCTAGCTGATTTTATAACTTACCTTTCTTGCACAAAAGGGTTTATGTTTGTTACTACAGAATATTAATAATAGTCTAGGGTATTTAGTACTTTGAAGTAGTTTTTACCATTCATGGAGGCAAGTATGATTTCCTAGCATGGAGGATGAGCTAAGAGAAATAAGGGATGTCGTTGTTCGGGGAAGATTTGCAAATGTGAGGTTTGAAGTTAACTATTCCTTCAATTGCTCCCTTTGCCCTATTCAGCTAGTAAAGCAGGGTAGTTAGAGCAATTTTTTTTAATCATGTATGGGCCTGAGTACATTCTCTAATATGTACTTTGAAACATACTTTTGAAAAACTGTGGTTGTCCATTAACATTTGAAGTGGGAAGGTTATTTTCTGATTCTTAGAAAGTGCTTTTGTAACACAATGATCCTCTTACTTTGACTCAGTAGTCCTCAGATTCCTTGATAAAATAAGTAATGGTCTCAGGCACATAATGTGGTTCTTGGGGCTGTTCTGTGCGGGGTCAGGAGTTGGACTTCCAGTGGGTTCCTTCCAACTGAGGATATTCCAGGTTTTTAGACTTCTATGATACTCTGAAACTTTGTCATCAGAACAGTTGGAGAATGTACTTGTAGAAAATACCCTGTTGATGAACTTGGAAAGCAAGCCTCAAGTTGTGGAGTGTGGCTTACTCATCGTGTGTAACAGCACTGTTGGAATTATGGCAGTTGAATGGAAAATTTTGAGATGCAAGAAGCCAATAGGAGCTGGAGCTGAACAACAGAGGCGTGCATTCTTGGGAAGTGACATCTCATTTGTGACAACTGAAACTCTCTTTTGCTCAGCTAACAAAACAGAAAGGAATGTGCCTCTATTTGAATAGAACTGTAGGAATACTGTTCTAAGACATATTCAACTTTTTGCTAGAAGGACTGTTAATTTAAATCGCCTTTAGGATTTTTTTTTAATGTAGGTATTACATGTGCTTTGTAGCTCTGCATTTTGGAAATAAGGAGAGTTGACTTGTGGACACAACTAGCATGGAACCTGCATTGAAGGCATTCATGGCATTTCATGCATTTTGGTTTTGGGATTTTTTTCCCAAATTCCTCCTCCTCTGTGCAAGCTAGAAAAGCTGAGATTTGCTTTCACAAAAAAACTGTTGAGATTGACATTCTATTTGTCCTATGTTGCCCTACAATGGAACATTGTTTAAGACTTCAGCCTTAGACAGTTAAAAATGTGAAATGTGTATTTAATTGCTGTGCAACAGGACAGATAATGGCTGGCACAGTTCTCACAATAATTTGTGCTACCAAACAAGTGCAGTTTATATGCTTGCCTTTAAAGGCCATAGTTCAGTGGCACAATTTCTTGTCTCAACCTCAAATCTTAGATCAAAAGAGTCATTAAGTATCCTTTAGATGTGGTCAGACTGGGTGATAATGACTCACAAATGCTATTTTTAAAACAAACCAACCACAATTTGTTTTAAACTTGAATACTGTAAGGAATCATTTTTTTAGTAGTGTGGAAGCTTTACTAAAACAGCTATTTTATATAGAATATAATCAGGATACTAGAATTTCCAATGGGTAGGGAATGAAAAAGAATATTATGTAGCTGAATTGGTGTTTCTTTGTTTTTCTGTATAGAGATATCTTAATAAACAGGCTATTTACCCTAATATAGCTAGGTATAATATCAGTCTAATCTTAAAATTAAAGCTTGAGGCAAAGAAATTTACCTTTTGATCTAGAAGGTGCAATAGCATTTTTTTTTTCTTAACATTGACAGCAGCACTTTTATTTGTTGAATTTTTGTATGACCTCTTGACAATTGCTTCAATGTTGTTTATTTTGTTAGAGGGTTAGTGCCAGTCAGGTGACTTCACCAGATGCTTTAGCAATGTGTCAGGAAACCCTGCTAGCAAGACTTGACAGATCAAGACTGTCATGTGGTGATTCAGAATTTAAAAAAATATAATTTTCAAATGTTTCTGAGGACTTCGAGACTATAGGAGACCTTCTTCTTTAATTTTGCCATTGCTTATGTCTCTTTAGCCTGATTTTCTTTCAGAGCCAAGCTAGTTGGAGACAACAGTTGATTTAATGGCTGAAATTTGGAACCTACTGGCTATATATGCTAAACAGAATTCCAACATCTTTTACTCTGAGCTGTTAGCAGTTAACACATTGCATTGTCTTGTAACATGTGACTTTACTGACCACTCAGAAACTCCTTGAAAGAACCCGTGCCAGGCGAGAGAACCTGCAGAGGAAAATGGCAGAGCGGCCCAAGGCGGGGGTGAGACCCACAATGCAGACCAAGAGGGCCAGAGAGCCTTTGGCAGAAACTGGTAACCAGGCACCTCTTCCCAGTGATGAAGGTATTGATACAAAGTCCCATCTTTTTTCCGAAGGGGAAGTGAAAACACTGAGTATTGATCTTGAACTATGCAGTGATAGATGCAGTTACCTGGCCACTAGGACTAGCTCATGTTTAGCTGGACCTGAAAGCAGATGTGCCAGGTCATTACTAAGCTATTTAGAAATAATTGCATAATGCCAAGGAGAGTGCCTTGTGCTTGGTGCATTTGGGAGGAAGTATACTTTTTGGGGCATTTTTTGGGGAAGTATATCAGGGTACTCATAAATCATAACTTTATTTGCACTACAGTTTTATGTTGTTGGAAAATATTTTAGATTGTTTGAATACTTATTTGCTTGAATACTCTATTTACCTGTCCAGTAAAACCAGATACAAAGCCATCACCATCAAAAAGGCTCTGCCCTAATGGTATAGAGACTCAAGCTTCTAGTTTGGAGAACTTACAGCCAGTTCCTTCAAGTTCTACAAGCCATGATTCTCATCAGATGACTTCAGAATCACATGAAACTTCTAACAGTGCTTCATTGGTTCAGCCTCTTGAGAAAGTAAAACCAAACACCAAGTCAGAAGCTCCTGCAGCCCTTTCAGTCAAAACACGTATGCAGAAGTTGGCAGAGCAGCGGCGCTGCTGGGATAGTGAGGGTACGTTTCACCGTGAAGCACCATTGGTGTCTCTCAGCATTTGCATTGATGATTGTTGGCTAGAAGAAGATAATCTTGTGTGTGGGAAAGTTAATGTTTTCTTAAAGAATTATAAGACAATACTAGGGCAGGCCTAATATATTAAAGCTGTTGTCTGCAGCTTAATTTTACCTTTTTTTTTTTTCTCTACTAGTCTGATGGCTTGCTCCTTACAACACTGACATAAAATTAGTAAACTGCTTGATTAAAAATGCCTGATTTGCTTAGTTTAACTGCTTTCAGGGCTAGTAGTTTGATTCTGTTGATGGCAGGAAAATCTAATTGTTGATAAACTCAATATATAGTATAATGCAAAAGATGCAACTACATTTCAATATATTTTATTAGCAAAATAAATGTGTTTTCTTTTTTTCCAGATCCCTCTGAATGTGTTCCTCTGTCTCCTCTCCAGTCAAAGGATCTGTCTGTTTCTCCACCTAAGCAGACATCTAATGCCCTGGCAAGTGAAACCCCTATTGGGAGAAGAGGCCGTTTAGCTAACCTTGCTGCTACAATTGGTTCCTGGGAAGATGACCTAAGTCATCCATCTGCAAAGCAAAACAATGCACAAGAACAGCCTGGCACTACTTGTTTATCCAAATTGTCCACTACAAGTGGAGCATCTGCTAGAATCAATAGTAGCAGTGTAAAGCAGGAAGCTGCATCCTGTTCTCAAAGGCTTGTTGAGGCCTCTATTAATAAACCAGCGAACTCAAAGAGAGCGGTGAGTGTCTGATTTAGTTGCAGATTAAAAAATGATTTGAGTATTGTATTGGGGCGGTTAAATGTTGGCACATAACTGTTTAATCTGAATTTAAAGATTTGGTGTGAGCAGTCGGTCTATTTACAACTTCTGCTTTATTACAATCCCACATGCCCTTTTTTTGTAATAGCAGATCTTAAACAGCTTAGAATTCCTTTTATTGAGACTTAAAGATGAAAGTACTTATGTGTTTTGTTGATGTCAATGTACTTGATTGCTGTTCTTGACCATCAGGAGGGGGGCTTGTTACAGAGATACTCGGTTTCACTCTAACTTCATGAAGTTGATTAGAAGTGTAAATGTTATTGCTGTATGAAGACTCAATCAGAATCATGAAATAAGTAGTACCAGACACTTATTGTTCAATTTAGGCAATTTCTTCGATGACAATATCTGCCATGTGCTTTCTTGTTTAGGGAAATGTAGGATAGTACTGAAATAGCTGGCAAGAGCACCTGGAATCAAACGCTGAAATGACTTAAAATACTGCATTAAAAAAAGTCTGTTAAAAGTTTAACACTTCTTCTTGGCCTTTTCTTTTGTTGAAGGAATAGGTGTATTAGGTGATAGAATGCTATACAGAGTGCTTTCATTCTCTTCCTTTTGAAAGAATAAGAACATAAGTCTCATCTTTCTTTTTTTTCTTTTTCCCTTTTTAAGGATCCAAACAACTTTTTAGCACAATCCTCAAGAGTCACTGCTCCCTGTTCTAAAGGATCTGAAGTACAACAGCGGCCAACAGAGAATCCCTGCAGTCCTCGGAAAACTGAGGAGTGTACACAAACAGCGAAGTCAGCTTTGCCTCAACCAGTTCAGTCCAAAGCAGAGCCAGTCAAAGGAACACATGTGCAACTTGAACCTAAGGGTAAACCCACAACACCAGGTAGGCTTCAGGAAATATTATTAAATTAGGCCTGTGTGTGCTGTGTTGAAAACTACATATTAGTTAAGAATTTAAGATAACATATCAGATAATGCCTATGTGCAGCTGTAACTTGAGTAAAATGCTGATGAGTTCTGTGATAATTATTGCAAGTTGCACAGCTTCTGTATTTTGCAGGGGACATTTTCTTGAACATGGTTTTAGTAACTCTTAAGAGCAAAAGCAGCCTAACATGTTAATTGAGATTATTCAAAGCTTATTTCAGATTGTTGGATACTATGTGTATCCATTTGATATAATGTTAAGAGCCTGCATATTTAGCATAAATCCAAGCTTGTTGCCACATAGGTGCTCTAACTTTGTAGTGCCTTTATTTTCAGTGATAGCATTGATGTCAAAACAAGTGAACATCCTCAGTTTTAATTTCAACTGTTTATTATGTCATAAACCTGGACTAACAGCTTGAACTCTTAAAAATGATGGCCAGAAAAGCAAGTTTTAGATATGCTGACAGTAAAAGATAAGCTCAGTCAAGCAGGGCAGATGCCAAACAACATGTCCTCCTCATGTACTAGAATGCTTATTTTTGTGAAGGATATAAGTGAGGCTGATTGTAGAAGAAATTTGGAAAAGGCAAACCAGTTTAAATAACTGGTGTGTTACATGTGGACTGTAGTAAGAGAGAGACATCTACTTGCTTTGCTTTATTGTTTTATTAACATCACTTCTACAATTTGCATTTCAGGTTCAGTTTGTATAAAGTATAATGGAGTAAGAGCTGTAAAGGAGACAGCTTCATTGCTTCCCTGAGAATCTTCATCAGGATACAAAATTGCGGTGATTTCTTTAATTTTGAGAGTTTCTTTCAAGGCAAATCAATTGTTCTTGTAGGGGGATCAGGAATTAAGCCCTTCCTGGAACGCTTTGGGGAGCGCTGTCAAGAGCGTAGCGCACGCAGCCCTGCTACGAATACTGCCGGGTGCAGAACACCCATTGTTACTCCAAACACAAGGACAATCCAAGAGAGGCTTCTCAAACAAAATGAAAATTCCTCTACTGCCAGTTTAGCGCTTCAGCTTAAACAGGTAGGACATGTTACATTCCTAGCTACCTTACCAGCTTGGGGAAGGTTATTACTGTTCTGCACCTACCCAAGGAATCTGAAATGTTGTGACATCTTAAAGCTGTCAGCTTTTCTCCCATTTCCCTTCATTCCTTTAGGAACGTGAGCGAGAACTTGCGTGCCTTCGTGGCCGATTTGATAGGGGCAATCTGTGGAGTGCGGAGAAAAGTGACACTTCAAAGAGGAAGCTTCCAGAAGCTAAAATGGTAATGTGTTACCTTGTCAATCAAAATACGATAATCTGAATTATTTCAATATATTCTGAATACAGAGTTAGATGTGGAAGTGTATATAAGGGATAAAAACCTATGCTTTGGGAGTGCCTGGGCTGCGTAAGACCGCTTGTCAAGTGATTTGTATGATTATTAACAAATTACTAGTTTTGTTACCTCCTGTAGAATCAACTAAGACAAGTGATACTGCTTTGAGTCGATGGATTTATTTACTTTTTGATGATATTAAGTGGGGAGGCATTTATCTTCTATAACTGCAAAAGAACTCTTCACACGAACATTTAATATTTACTACTTCAGTTAAATATCTTAGATAAATAAACAGGGTTCTGGTTAGGTGCCCTCTTTTTCCTAGCAGATGTTAAAATGTGTTTCTTTCTGGTACTTTTTTTAGTAACTTTGAACATTACCTCCTGAATCCATTCTGTTTTTATTTTTGCCAGGAAAGCCAATCTCAAGCTAGTCCAAAACATCCTCCTAGTTCAGATACTTCTGCTCTTGGATCATCAGAAGACACATCAGCAGGTGACAGGCCAGCAAAGTCTCCCAGCGTGGAGTCTTCAGGTGAGAACTGTCACAGTTTGCCTGTGACTAGTGCTGAACAGGAGCACTGCACTCGATAGTCATGAGCAGAGAAAGAGGCCAGCAACACTGATGTGTGGAACTGGGCCTCTCCTTTGGTCACTGATTATCTTATCTAAATCTTTTCGTATGGTAGTAGTACTCTGTACTCCTGTACCACTTGGAAGGATGGTAAGGCAAGGTTGTCTTTTTGATTTTCAGTGAGCATACCTATGTTCCAAACTTTAATGGAGGTTAAATGCAAGGAACGGAGTGAGATTTGTCAGTTACATATTTAGTCTATCCTGTACCTGAATATCCAAATTGCCACCAGAAGCTAATGGGAGGGAACTCTTCCCATATCAGTATCCCTTCATGATATTAATTTTTATGATAGGACACATGGAAAGATTTGTGAGGTGCTCCTAACATCCTTTCTGGTGCTTGCAGTGTGGAAGAATCTTCATCTCTCTTTGAAAAAAGTGTGAACTTGTTTAACACTCTTGGTAGCCTGTTTACTTCTAAATCTGTCAAATGTCCTTCTGGAAAAATTGGGTTTGAGTGCAGTGGTTTCTGTGTAGTAGATTTTTTTGTTTGTCTTTAAAATTTTCCCTTTTTGTTCTTTAGTGTCTGCACTCCACTATGGTTTCAGCATTATTTCTTGTGATATCACTTTGATAAGATAGAAGTCTAGATGTACAGGTTGTGGAGAGTATTCTAATGGGGTTTTTTCTGACATGTAGCTAACTAGAATATTTAATCTCGTGGTCTTTTTGTTAGTAAAACTTCTAAAATTCAGTAAGTAGAACAATGGCTAGATATAATACTTCTTTTCTTTATAAACCCCTTAGATACTTCTAAATGTGAAGAAGCTGATAAACTCAGTCCTCTGAAAACTGCTGAGCCAAAGAGCCCTGTAAAAGTGATGTCTGTCTCAAAACTTGAACAACTTGATGAGAAACCAAAAGGTTTGTATTTAGTAGACATATTAATGACTTAGCTCTCTGTTGCCACTTGTCGAGGACAGTGTTAATGTCCTTCAAGTCTGAACAATGAATTCACCATCTGCTTGCTGACCCCCATGTGTTTTGTAATGATAAAAAACAAATTAGGAAACTACTTTTATCATACATAACCCTTCTCTCTTGACATTCAAGTCTTCAAAGAATATTAAAAAGCTGATACTAAAAGTTCATTGGGAAAGGACAGAAATGACTGCTCAACTGTTGGACTTGCAGTTAAGTTTCAGATGTACTTAAACTAAAAGGTTGAAATTTGTCTAAAATGTATGTCTTTTCATTCCCTTTCTGCATTGTTTATGCTGTATATGTAAAAATAGTATATTAAAATAGCCAGGGAAGTGTAATATTCAGAGTCTATATGCCCAACTGTAAGAAGTGATTTTTAATCAAAGTTGCTTGAAAAGCAAAATGAGTTTGCTTCTCTGTTTAATGAGAATGTTTATGCTACTATATTTAAAAATGTTACCCCTCAGATGAAGTATACGAAGGCAAAATGCCTGTGGATGAGGAGATGAATAGCTCAAAAGTGATAAATGAGATTTTTGAAATTCTTCAAGAGGATGGTCCAGACATAGAAAAGCTGAAGAAAGAAATGAGCATGAGCCTGGAAGGCGAAAGTGATGAGGATGAGCAGGAAGAGTCACTGAACATTTCATCAATGTCTCTGTTAACACCTCTAGTGGAATCTGTTGGTTCAGAGGTGAGAATTCAGGGAGCTGGGGAAGGGCTTGTTTATCACACAGAGATGTCCCATTGGTTTGTGAGCTCTGATACTTTGTAGTAATAGGATATCTGGGCAAAGAAAGAAGTTACAAGTGATATTTTACTAATGAAGTATAATGAGGCAAAGTTATTTTTCTCTGAAAATAGTGCAGCATATTGGATGCTCTGCTAAACAAGCGTTCTTCTGCTGATTGTTACTAGTACTGGACTTGCAGTGGTATACATGCATTCAGTGGAGTGGCTGCTGATTAAAAATCTGAAGAGAAATAATTATGTAGCTGTACTGATTTGGAAATGAAAGGTCACATCTCATTGAGTTCAATCATCTATTAGTAACCTTAAATAAATAAACTTGTTCTATGTCCATATTTGTAAAATATGTTGTATTTTATGTACATAAATACATAAAATGTAAAATATGAAAAACAGACTATGTTAAATAGTATTAAGCAAATTTACTGGTTTTATGTAAAAGAAGTAAAGGAGAGGCAGAATAAAACAGATCATTATTATTCTTATGTGAACAGATATCTATAATGTTTTCTTTTCCTCAGGCCTTTGGTTCTCCTTCTAAGTCAACTGGGGAAGGTAGCAGTATCAGTGATGTAAGTCTGAAGTCTGAGAAGTTCCAGAGGACTAGAGTTCCCAGGGCAGAATCTGGAGACAGCATTGGCTCCATGTCGGAAGATCGCAACCTTCCTTACAGGTAATAAACACAACTCCCCACCCTGATTCTGTAAGTGTGCAACTTAAAACACTGGCTTTTTTAAGTCTTCTGATGGTGCATACTGCTCACACTCAGACTACAAATGAAGCTTTTTTTTTTTTTTTTTTGCAAGATCTCAGCCTTTATCAAAGATTGTGTAGTCATTTATGTTGCTTGAACTTAAAATCAGCTGATAGAATGCTTTCTTTAAAGCAACCTTTAAAGCAAATGCTTTCATTTAGGTAAGTTGGAAAATGTCAATATTTAATACATAGCTGTGTATATATTAAAAAGAGCTTGGCACACCTGTGAAACATTTTGTGGGGTTTTGTTTTTTAAAAGTGTCGATGCGTACAGATCCCAGAGATTTAAGGAAACTGACCGTCCTTCAATAAAGCAAATAATTGTTCGGAAAGAAGATGTTGCTTCCAAACTAGAAATGAGAAGAAATGGCCCATCTGATCAAGTTAATATCAAAAAGAAAATGCAGGTACCTAATATGCTTCTTTAAATCCTTTTTCTAATCTGCTGTTTCCAAATTTAATTGCCCCAGTGAATGTCCAGGACATTAACATACTGCTTAAAACTGCAAAATTAGGTTGTTTAGCATAAATATCTTAATGCTAGGGAATGATGATGTGTAATTTTAACAGCTAATGTTCCTCTTAAAAGGATCATGTTATAGATTAAGTCTGTAGAGAACAAGCCATTATTTTGAGAAGGAGACAGAGAATCTATCTTAGCACTATCTTTGAATAGGCAGAATTTGTAACTACCTACTTTCATTAGGTCATTTTCTGATCTCTGCTAGTGCTTCGTTCATCTGTATTGCTGAACTTTTGGTTAATACTGCTTCCCCTGGTGAAGGGAAGATGAGACAGGATATGAAACATAAAATATTGGAGTCTTTCACTCCCCACCATACCTCTGAGATCAAAAAAAAGTTGTGCTGCAATGTTCTTTTGCCAAAGTAAGGGTAAACTGCAAGGCTTTTGTAGCCTGCTGTCTAAAGGATCTGATTTTCTTCTGAAGCATTGCCACCCAAAAATGTTCATCTTGGGACATTTCCTTGTTTGAACGCAACACTAAATCTCTCTTTTTTTGTAATTATTTTTATTATTGCTTTACTCTAGGAACTGAACAATGAGATCAACATGCAACAGACAGTGATTTATCAAGCCAGTCAAGCTCTGAACTGCTGTTTTGATGAGGAACATGGAAAAGGGTCACAAGAAGAAGCAGAAGCAGAGAGACTTCTTCTCTTTGCAAGTAGGCTTTTATACTCAAGTTCAATTCTTGTAATGAACATTTAGAGAGGGTTCATAACTTCTTCCCCACACATTTATTGTGTTACATTGTGGCCATTTATTAATAGTTTGTCACTTGGGAAAAAAACAGGATAACATCTGTCTCAGCTCTTTCTAAAAGCAAGAGGATGTTTTTAGTCTCTATCTTGACCCTTATATTCCTACTACACTGTAAAATGATTAACGTTTAAGTTGCATTTTACATATTTATGGGAGAAAAAAATTGTTCGGTACTTTTTTTCTGTAGAACTATAATTAATTTCTTAATGCAGCTGAGAAGAGAACTGCTTTATTGGAAGAATTGAATAAACTGAAGAGTGAGGGACCACATAAGAGAAATAAATCTGCTTCTACATCAGCTGAATTTGCTCCTTCCAGGGGATCTGTTTCCATTTCAGAAATTCGTCTACCTCTAAAAGCAGACTTTGTATGTGGTACAGTTCAAAAGCCAGGTAAAACTAGCAAATAGTCTTTATTTCTTTTCTACTCCTTCCTTATTCTCCCAACATATATTTGTGGTTCAAACAAAGCTCCTTGGGCTTTGGTGGGTTTTTTTTGTCTTCTGCACTGATGTTCTCAGTTATCTAGGGATAATGAAAATTTAGCTATTGCATTCAGTTCATCTGCTTCTGACTAATTTTTCAATGTTTCAATGAAAGCTGATGTGTCATTAAGCTGGCAGACCTAAGGAGTGTGAAAAACAAAGATTATCTGCTGATCTGACTGAAAGTTCTTCCTCTCCCCTTTCACACACTGGTTAGTGTAGGTCTGGCCTGAGATAACCCAGGCAGTAAAGCAGTTGCTGTGGGGACAATTTTACTAGTAGATATACAGCATACAGAAAAATCGAAAACCACTTTAAGTTGGGTGAAACAGAGATGTGCTTAATAGCAATGAAGTACTTGAGGGATTTTTTTTTTTTTTTTTTTTTTTTTTTTTTTTTTTTTTTTTTTTTTTTGGTACTTGGAGTCCTCTGGATAACTAAACCTTCTGATGTGTTACAGAAGCAGGAAATTACTACTATGTAATAATACTGAGATCTGGGGGAGAAAACATGGTTGCAACTCCATTAGCAAGTACTGCCAGTTCCCTGAATGGTGATGCTCTTACTTTTACTACGACATTTACTATGTAAGTATAAAGAAACTCTTTTTTTGAACCGGTTTTAACTCTGATGATGGAGCATGCATAAAAAACATTTAAAGTCAGTTATAAAAATGTCATATTCTGCAAAAAAAGTATAGGGAGATTTTGTGGTATAGCTATTTCCTTCTTCAAAAAATAGCTGGAAGGCATTTGTCTTAGGAAAGCAACCTAGACTTATTCAACCATCCATCAGCTATTTCATCTCTTGCATTTTCTGCCTTTTGTTCTTTCCTGGAACACCTGCAATGACAGATGGATTCCTGTGCTTGAGATGTGTTTTTCTCTTTTGCAGCAACTAACATTTCATATAGCTATTTGGTTTTGGTATATGGAAAAATAATGCTCTTACAACTATAACTTCAACTCTCACATGTCAGCTAAAAAGGTATTGTGAGTTCAAATGGCTGTTTGTTAGTAAGTCTTCAAAATAAATAAACTCTGTTTTTAAAGTTCAGTTGTACTGGAATTTTCACTTAAGGCTATTTACTCAAAAACCCCAATCTGTGACAGGGGAAAGTGCAAGCTGAGAAATAATAGAGGCATGTTATCTGCCCCATGTCCTCCCCTCCCCTTTTCTTCTCTGAGTTCTGGAAAATATTTTTAAATAGTAATACACTAAAATTTTCTTGCTCCCTGGACAGTTATAAGGAGCAAAAGGAGGGAAGAAGTAAAGAGTAACTTATAAACCAACAAAACAAACCCCCAAAACCCTGCCACAAACCAAAACAAAAGCCTTTTTGCTTAAGTGTGTTTGTTTTTTTCTTCTTCCCTTTTAGGCACGATGTGTCAAATGACTTTGAAATAAATGTAGAAGTTTACAGTTGGGTATGTATCAGTTCCTGTCAAGATGAGGTGTAAGGGAGAATGATGTGCTGTACTTTCTCAATATCTTCTTGCCTCACAGGTGCAGAGAAAAGAAGTTACAAGCACTGATAAAAGGAAAAAGACAAATAAATCTAAGGTAAATGAAACCTGAAAATCAGCATGTAATGCTTCAACAGAAGGTGCACTAGGAAAACTGACTGATAGTCTTAGACAATCTGTTGCTTGCTTTTACTCCCTTCTTGGAACATCTGCCATGACAGATGGATTATGGAGACCCACAACAATTAGTAGATTGGACCTGCAGCACTTGGTTGAGTCTGAAATATATTGGTGGGGAAGAAGTCTTTCTACTTCTGCAAAATGCTATGCTTTGTAAACCTGTATTTATTAGGTGTGGGGCCTCCAATAGGGATTTTTACCCTTTTTCTCCAGTTAAACTATGACAGTCAATATGTCCTAGCCTAGAGTTTGGTTTGTCTTAAAGGTTTTATTGATCAACTAAAAACTCCTCTTTCTTCCCAGTATTAACTATAAGCACTAGATGCATACTTTTTAAAGCAAACACTGTTTTAATTAAGGGTGGCATATCAAGTGTTTATGCTTTATTAAGGATATGTAAACCTAAACAAGCCTTTCTGCAGGTGATTTTTTTTGGTGGTGGTTTGTTTATTTTGGGTTTTTTTGGGGGTGGGTGGGTGTATTTTTCTTTTTGTTATAATAGAGAACACAGTAAATTAGTGGCTTCAGGTCTCATTTCCTCCTTGACACAATATCTGTCACTTGGTAAAAACAAGAAACTTGAGTGTCTTTCAAAACAATTGGAATGAGTACTTAAGTCCTGTGTCTCCAAGCAGAAATAGGAAATGTCTTTACTCTTTGTTTTGGCACAGTGAAAACTTCCCACAGTGAAAGCTAACACTTTATTCTCTAATAAAAGTTCCACATCCCAGGGTTTAATTCACTCCTGTGCTGTAGTTTAAAGGAATTTTTACTTGAAACTGAATGATGTTGTACTATTGTAGGTAAGTTGCTGATGCAAGGTTTGCCAATGGCATCCTCTATCTGCTTTTTGACAAGTTGCTTAGACTTGTCATTCAGCCTCAATAGGAGTACATAATTTCAGTTTGTGTTTAATATACAGTCTCACTTAAACTTCAAGATTTTAATTTGAAAATAATAATGTATAATAGCAGTATATTGAACATATCTGTACTTTTATTGTCAACTCTTACCTTTAGTTAAGCAAAAGTAACATTGAAATCCCATTACACAGGTAAAAAGGCCTACTAAGATTGGTTTTCTCAAATATGCTACTCATTGCAAGTTAATGTGTGCTTTAACTTTTCTGCAGTAATGATTTTTGATATGTAGCATTTCTTCCACTGAGATATATTACGTCCAGTCAAAATCCAAGACTTAGTCATAGTAATGAGTACCCATTCAAAATTTGAGATAAGCCTTCACTAGTTTTACTGTCTAGTTGTCATGCAAATGCATTTATCTTCTTGCTTTTTGTAGGTTATTACTCCAAAGAGATTATTAACATCTATTACCTCGGTAAGTATGAATGTAGTATTGTAGCAAGATCTGACTAAGAGCCCTTCCAAAGGCCATGTTCTCACACAGATTAAGGCTGTGCCCATAACAGGTTCTTTCTGTTCCTTACATAAGGCTCTATAAATTGTCCAGTTTTCTGCCAAATTTTTCAGTCGTCAGCTCAAGAAACAGCTCTGTTACATATGTAATGCTGGAAATAAGCTGTTATTACACATTTATTTGGACTTTCTTTTCTATTTTTTTCCTATTTGATTGGGCTTTTAAAAATTGGGCTTCAACTCTAATTTATTTTTAGCTTGGCTTTGTCTTCTGTAGAAACTGTCAGAAGTACTTTTTCACTAAGCTTTTATTTCTCTCTCTTTCTAGAAGAGCAACCTTCTTACTCCAGGTAAGTAAAGTCTAAACATCTTATGCCAGGATGAATAATCTACACTTGCTGTCAAAACTACTCTATTGATAAATAATACTTGTAACAGATGACAATTTGTGAGTAATAAACACCAAATTTTCCAGCCCAGTAACTGACCCTGTGCTTGTATCTGACTTACCATTATGTTTAACAGAGGATATCTTTACAAAATCAAAACCAAAATCTGGTATCAGATACCCATGGTTTACTTTTTTCCCTGAAAGTATGAATTCAAACTACTTCAGTGATTTTTAAAGTAGACAACTAGAGTCTGCTGTCAGCGAAGTAATACAGGATAATTGGAGAATATGAACAGATCCTGCAATATTGCTTGTGTACTGTTTTGTATATATAGATATGTAAAAGACATGTATAAACTTGTTTTTGTATTTCTGACTCTTGACAGGGAAAAACAGCATCTCTAAGTGTTTTTCTAAGTATATAAAAATATTATACACTTCTCTGACAAAAGTATGAGATACTTGAGCTAGCTTTAGCAGAAATCACAGCAATAAGGAGCTCATGAACTAAATCTGGAATATGTATCATCCTGCTGCAACCAGCAAGATCCCAGAACCTGAGCTACAGTGTGTGTTTCTCTTGATGTAAGCGCAAAGGAAAGGCATACAAATTTCGGAAGATTGCAGTGTGTCACTGGAGAAGAGGTTGAGAGATTGAAAAATTGAGAGATTGTACCGAACTACTGCAGGGCATGTGTGCTTTGTAGTGTGCCCCAGCATGCTCTCCATCCCTCATAGACTTAAAATGCTTTGTTTTCTCCTTTATGGATATTTTCAAAGCTTCTTTCTGAAAGAAAAACTCTACTGAGGAGGAATGGTGTGTACTGAGATTCCCTCTGAATGTGCTGCTGGGCTGCACTGCCAACAGCGCTTCTCCTGGAGTTCTGAGTAGTGCATGCATTCAGCAGTGCAAATAAAGTACTTCTTTTTAAGCCTTGCAGCATCATGATTATGTATTTTGTTATGACTTCACTTTAATTCTTCTCCACAGCCATGGCCAGTCCAGGTGGCCCAAATGCCATACGCAGTACGAATTTCATCCTTGTTGGATCCCACAAGTTATCACTGTCTTCTGTAGGAAATACCAAATTTGCACTGGACAAGGTAATGGAAATTATTGGTTACTAATACAAATGTAATTGCATACTCCTAGAAAAATGAATGAGTCTCGGTTTACTTTTCAGGTGAAAGTACCATCCTAGAAATGAAACATATATATTGGATTATAGATATGTTATTTACATAGATATGAAAAATTTTTGCACAATTGTTACTTTCATATTATTTCATATGAATTAAATGTAATTTTGAGATAAACAGGGAGACATTACTATGCTAGATGCGCTTTCATTTCTGCAGCTCAGTATAAGATATAGTTATGCAAATGATGGAATTTAATTATGGATTTGCTTTCACTGAAAATATTGATGTATGCAGTTGGCATCTCTATACATGGTCTTCATATTGTTGCTCCTAGTCTTGCAGTTATCACTAAAGAAGGCATTTAGTGTGTTTTAATGATAATGAAGTATTTGAATTTTTCTGTACTTCACCAACCTAAAAATTGCCATTTGAATATATTTAGGAATATGAGTTTTTCCTTTCATATCCCAATTAAATTTGTGGAAGTAAATTATCTTAATTTTTTGAGAGCTATTACTGAGGTTTATGCCATTAGTTCCTTGTCTAAACAGAATTTTTATTGGCTTTTGCTGTGAGAAGTTTAAAAACCACATTCTTCCATTCATTGTAATCTCTAACCTTGTAATATCTAATACCTAAAACCTATTTTAATAGATGTTTATGCCGGCAGCTATCCTAAGCTAGTTTAAGTTAATTCAAATGTTACTACAGTTTATGGTAGTACTAAATCACAGCTTTAGCTACCCAAACAGCAGCATAAAAATAATTCTTTGTTTTAGCTAATCAAGTCTTACTGTGATGATAGTATTATTGCAATTACAACTTCTCATGAGAGATGAGAAAACAAGAACTAGTTGTGTTTGTGTATAAGCCTTAAAACAAAATATCCCAATAATCCTAAATTGCATTTTAGAAGTTTTACTTTTTGTAGATAGAAGCAGATTCCTTTACTGAAACAGCTGGCAGAACTTAATGGTTAGATTGCACTTTTGTTACTATGTGTATTTCAGAAGTAGCATTTTTGGTTCTTCAGCATAAATATTCCTCTAAACTAGAACTATATGCAGAAATCTTTGTGTATACCTTCCTTATTGGAAACTCCTTGTTCTTGCAGTTAATGGAATCAGCTGTTGCATTATATTCAGCAGTGTGAGTTTTGACTTATTTGGGTTACATTGTATGACAGGATACTGGACTGGACTAGTGAAATAGAGCAAAAGCAGAATGTTTAAAAAGAATTCCAGGGAAACTATCACTTGGTTTATTTTTTTCAGATGCAGTCTTATCTGGCGAAAAGGGGAATTCTTATTCATGACATGTTTGGGTGTTTTTTTGTTTTTTTTTTTTTGTTAAATTACTACTTCAGTAAAATTTCAGTTTTGACTTGGCCCATGGCTGTACTGAATAACTGCTTTTTAACTTGTTTCATGCATTTCTAATATGGAACAAACTGATGCCACAGTGGTGTTTTGTTTTGTTTTGTTTTGTTTTTTGAATGTCATTCCTCTCTTTTACATATATACTGTTAAAATTGAGGGTATAAAGGACCAAGATATACTCATGTATAAGTGTATCCTTTTTTCTTCTAGACCATAACTTTACACTAATTGCATTGAGCATGTTTCTTTTTTCCCTAGATAAATTTTGAAGGGGAGGAAAAAGAACTGTTGAGCTATTTGTTCCAGGACAAGGTTGCTATGATCCTTTAGTTATAAACTAATTTAGTTTCAAATGGGAAACTGCTTCCTAGTGCATGTTGCTCATTTCTGTCTGGCCTTTTTGCAGCTTTTTTAAAAATTCTTCTGAGAAAAATGCTTACAAAGATTTACTGACTAAACACAAGATACTAGGAGCCTTTAAGACTTGCATAATTCTACCCCTTGTCTTTCACAATAATAAACATGCTGCTAGAACTCAGTTATTTAGGTTGCCTAGGGTTTTTCCTAAACGAGCATGTTTCTCTTCCTAGATCATTAGAGGAGGGTGTTTCTTGCTTCAGAACAAATCAATGTGTTTCTTGAAGATTTCTAGTCAGGAAATTTGAGCCAGCTTCTTCATGCAGTACACAGAACATTGAGTCAGCTGCTGTGCTGATAAAAACCTGAGAAAAATGCCTGTCAGCCTAAATGTTGGTTTAACTCAACTTGCTGCTGCTGAAGAAAACTCAAATCTCTCAGGACCTAAATAATCTTGCTTCTTATTCTAACCTTGTTCTGACAAGACATATCAAGACATTTGGTTTTTTAATCAAAAAGTTTTGAAAATACTAAGCATGTCAAAAAAACAAAGTCCTTACTTGTACACAAATGCGCACTTAAAATATTTTGGTTGGTATATATGTTTTAGGCTTTAGAAATGATGTGAATTGATATCCTTAACAGAAATAATTTGTCTTTAACCTATGAAAATAATTTTATCTCGTTAATAGTTTACTTGAGTCCTGCAGAAGTAAGTGTTTTAGGTGAATTTTCATGTTTTCTTTCAAAATTAAGAAAGTGATAATTTTAGTACCTATCATCTCCTATTTTTAATCAAAAGTCTCCTAAGGAACAAGTTTTTCAAATTCTTGAGTTATCTTGAGACCCTTTACAGATAATCGTCTATGACAGTGAGCTGTGTTCCTGTGGCAAATACCTGAATGAACACACCAGAATGGAAGATAGTCTAGTTATGGGCTTTAGTTTTCTCTTTGTCTAGTTGGATATTTGTCAAACTGCTTTATTTCCATCACCTTTAACCCTTTGAAGGAGATATATTAAGTAGAATTCAATATTTTCTCCTTTTGTGTACAGGAGGGTGTTTTGAGACCTGCTTTAGTAATTAGTAATGGTGTTGTAGGCTCTGCAAGACTGTGTTGTGTTTGTTCTACAACGTCCTTGCTTTGCTTGTCACACAGTTCTTCACTGGTAAACTTCATAAATTGGATTCTTCTGATGTAAAGCTTAAAGGGGATGCAAAACCCATAAACTTGAAGTGGGGAATGGCCAAACGTCTTTGAGGCCCTCATTCATAAATGGGTTTTACTGTGCTTTTTTTAGCGTTAAATGCCATTATTCCCTGGTGTAGCATGTAGGGTTATAGTCTTTGCTGATAAGTTGCATCAGTCATGGAATTTTAATTTTTGTTATGTGGAAATGTTTTACTATTTTTTGCTTCTCAAGGGGTCAGGCAGACTCCTACCTAATGCTTAGAATTGTTCTGTGGTATACCTGTTGAGTACAGGAGCAAACCATGCATGCTGTGTTAGTTGAGTAGATCTAACATATAGTAATGATTTGATCATCTGCTTGTGCCTGTGTGTCTTATGTCTGGGAGGAAGCTGCAGGGTGTCTGTAATTCAAAGGTGATCAGTTTCTAACCACAACACCTATTTTGGTTCTGCAGGACTCACTGAGGCCCACAGATGAGCACTTGTAGCTACTGAGGGTTGTTCCTGTTCATCTTAACTACTAGCAAAATTTAGTTCCATTTGATTTGCATTGATTGCATAGTCCTGAAAGCTGTTTTATTACTGTGTTCACATGTCTGTGCCTATTCCCTGCAAACAGTTCATTATTTGTATTTGAGTAGCAGCTTTGACCTTCCTTGTTTTTCTAGTAATACAAAAAATGAGTATTTCTGGTTCTTTTGTCAATTTCTTCTCAAGATTCTTAGCAGTGTTGCTTATTCAGAATAGCAATAAAAAATATGGTGTGTGGAATGCTGTGCAGGTCATCATTTGCTTGTTGAATTAGCAGATTGCCTCAGTTTCCTTGTCGGGGGGGTGGATAAAAAAGAAGGGGATGTGATTCCATGGGAGTAGTCAAAGTGATGAGGCATTATGTGGAGAAGGATTGGGGGAAGCTCAAAGGCAGACCCTTATTGCATGCTCTTCCTCAAAACTCTTGACATCAAGTAGCTGTTTAACTGACCTCTGGTACAGTAATGAAGCTGCTATTTTTTTTCCAGTGGCAAAAGATAGGACTGGGAACCTTTTCTGATAGAAATTACTTAACAGATGTCTCTAACACCTTGAATGCCAGTTGGGAACAGTTTTCATTACTTTCCCCCTTTCTAGGTTTTCTTTTATAACAAAAATTTATCTGAGTAGGCACTACTAGATCAGTATCTGCCAAAACTGCTTATGGTATCCAAGTACCATTCCTGTTTAAGCTCACTTTGATATTTTCCAAACAACTTGGTGTCAAACTGAGGCAGAAGCTTGAAAGGTGTGGACTGATGCCTTCTGTTGTTTCTAACCATGCTTGGAGTGCCTGTTTTTTATAGCAGGGAGTGCATGTTTATATATATCTGTCCTGAGCAAACTAATAAATAATTCTTGGAAAGCTTCTAAATGAACTTGAAACCAAAAGTGATTATTATTGTCTTGCTTGAGCCTTGACTGACTGCTTCTTTCCGGCTGAAGATCCTAAGAACAAGACAGTGCTAACATCTTGGTGCAGGTGGCTTGCTTGAACTGATAAGACTTAGTCGACAAATGTCAAAATTAAATTATTGTTTTACATTTTGCAGGTTCCCTTTTTGTCTCCTTTGGAAGGTCATATATATCTGAAGTTGAAATGCCAAGTGGACTCTTTGGTGGAGGAGAAAGGGTTCTTGGTAAGGTATTTACTGTATTCACTTCAAACTCCTGCCTTGGAAATTACAGGTCCTATTAAATGTAGTAATTTTTTGATGTCACTCCTGTGTTAGAAGTTCAAAACTGGTTTGTTGTTTTTTTTTTCATCTCTGAACCAGACCACAAATGTTTGTTTAGAAGATAAACATGTCTAAGTTAAAGCTACCTTTTAAGAGATTGTGTATCTCTCTTCTAAACACTTGTTTATGTGTTATTTTGAACTTCAGTGAACCTTCTCTTACTAAAATATGTGATTTTAGAAGAGATTTTAATTTCCATGGCGGAAAATTTTACAGGACTCTCTTTGTGTGTTCTAATAAAAAGGGTTTTTATTAGGATTAGGGTTTTTCCACTGTGTTCTCACAGCCTTTCAAAATGACAAAGAAACAACAGTGATTTTTTTTTTTTTTTTGAGAAACATCTTGTGCAGTTCTCTCTAAAACTGAACCTAGAAAATGCAGCTGGTACTTGGATGTAAGAGCTGGAACTGTTGAAATGTGTGGGAACTGGATTTCTGTGGGAAATGTCCACAAGATGGCAGTAAATGTGCTATGAAAATGAAACATTACTATTTGCTGTTATTTTGGTGTTTCCAGAAATCACGATTTCCTTTAGACTCTTTCTAAACACTGCTTTCTGTCTCCTTTCCCTTTACTTAATTGAAGCTGAACAGATTTCATTAGATGCAAACATTTCACTTGCTTATGGTATTTGCTGTCCTATGTTTCTGTGTTCTAATTTGAGAAAGTCCATATTTGCTTCTACTATACAATATGTAAAACCTGAAGGATGGTGTACATGCGTACTGAATTTGTTCAGAGTAAGGGTTTGGAAACTCCCTGCACCATTACAAATTATAATCTGAATTGTGAAGAGTGAGAATCACAATACACCAATTAATTGGAAAAAAGTTCTGTAGAAGTTCAGTAGGTATCAGGAACAGAAGTCAGATACCAAACTCTCCATTCTAGTACTAAGGAAATGGGGCTTGAAATTGATGAAATCCAGCATCCTATAGAAGAACTGCCAACACAAACATTTAAAAATCAATTTCTAATTTCCTTTGAACTGACTGGACTCTCTTGAGTGTGGTCTCTTGAAAAACTGCATGTTTTTTAATCCTGATTTGTAAGTCAAAAATTACTCAAATATCTAATAATAATAAATTGGTTATTGAACATGTTTTGTGAACCATTCATACTGGATATTCTATAAACTCTTCTTTACCTTAAAATAATGGGAATACTTGTCACATCAAAATGAAAATCTGATCATTTTAAACAGCAGTGATAGGTGCCTTTTTGCAGAAGGCTGCAAATCTGAGAATGATGATGTGAGCTAATTTGCTGTGCTATCTGGAAAATAAATATACTGTCTGAGTAGAAGCCTCTCTCAATATAATTCTTTCTTTCTATTTCATTTAGCCCCACGAAGGGTTGCAATTACAAAACCATTCTGGTAGAAAAATAGTCAAGTACAGACCAAGCTCAAGGTACAAAGTTACCCCATTTAATTTTTTGTTTTTAAGACTATGTTTGAAGATGTCAGTGGATTTGGAGCGTGGCATAGGCGCTGGTGTGTGCTGTCTGGAAATTGTATCTCCTATTGGACATACCCAGATGATGAGAAACGAAAGGTAATGCTGTTTGGTAAAGCATAAGCCTAAATTTCTGTAGTACCCAACACAAATAGCTGTCCATTTTTAAGGACAGTAATGTTTAGGCTTTAGACTGGTAAAGCATGGGATTCAAGCTCCTAAATTTTCCTTGGGGAATGGTGAGGACTTGTCTTCATAAAGCTGACCTAACTCAGGGCAAACATAGAAACTGCCTTCCCTGTCTAGTAGGAAAAGGGGAAAAGTGATGGAAGATCCATATTTAATTTCCCCTTTAGTCTTAAGGCCTTCTGCTGTGCTCATCAAATCACTATTTATTTAATTGAAATTGATTGCACTTGTAGGGCTTGATAAGCAGACAATATCTAGTTGCCTTAAGTTTTGGACAAAATGATGACTAACACTTAACATGGTAAAAAATTAGAGTGGTCAATTCTTGTATATTGTAGAAGCATAGCTATGATTATTTATCTTATTTGAAGTCCTTGTCTTCTTGAAGCTCCTTTCGTAGCTGGAACTGGTGCTTCTTAAATGGCTCTCACAGAAACCTAAGTTCTTGTTCAGTTAATGAGACAAATCAGAGGTTCATCTGTCACTGAGGTGAACATTCTTGTCTCCTTAGTGTGTTGCTGAAGTGTTCTAAAATGTTTCCAGCTTCTTTTAAAGATTGCTTTCAGGAGGGTTTTTCTGACTCACTGAAGTTATTTATCATTAAACACTTTCTTGTTTATTGGTAGAATGTTTTCTTTCCCAAATTCCATGGCAAACTCTGGTCCTTTTGGGACTTCTATGCCAATCCAGATGCCTGAATTTAGTTTCTTCCCTGCTAACAGAGGAAGACCATATGCTGATAGTTGACATTGCCAAAATATGTCAATGTACTTTCTTTCCTTGCCAGGAGGGAGGGAAAAATCTCTGCCTACTGTAAGATAAGATAGTAAAAAAAAAAAAAAAACCCACAAAAAAACAAAAAACAAATAACAACAACAACCACAAAAAAAAAAAAAAAAAAAAAAAAAAAAAAAAAAAAAAACAAACTAGCTAAGCAAGAGGAAGGTTCCTATTTTGCTTTTGTCTCAAGGAAGAAACTGGTTTGTTTTCCAGATTCTGTTCTGGAAAGTCTTCTAGACTTGTTTCACTGTTCTGAGAGAGTCAACTGTATTTTGGTGATCTACAGAAATATAACACTTATTAAATGCATCCCATGGCCCCTACTATATCTGTTCCATTGTGCAGAGATGTAGCTCATAAATATCTGTATTAGGCCATGATTACTTTAAATTGTGTAGTTCTTTTTAAAATAAATTTCTTACAGCTGCACATATATCACCTTTTTGTATGGAGTAACTGAGGGAAGGTGTGTTCACTGAATATCATCAAAGTTGTCAAAGCATATGTGGTTCAGAATTACTCTTGATTGTAGTGTCTTGACCGAGGAATTGATTTCACTTTCAGCATCCTTTGGGCCGGATAAACTTGGCTAACTGCACTAATCATCGGATTGAACCCGCCAACAGGGAGTTCTGTGCCCGTCCCAACACTTTTGAACTAATAACTGTCCGACCTCAGAGAGAGGATGACCGAGAGACTCTTGTCAGCCAATGCAGGGACACACTCTGTGTTACAAAGTGAGTGCATAAAATCAAGGAGGTTGTGGGAGGGTATTTTACCTCATGTGATAGTTTTAGTAATGTAGGAGCTTTACAGATTTGTCATAATGATGCAAAGGTCATTTAAATGCTAAGATTTTGGGTGGCACTTGAACTATTTTGTTCACTTTTAGTCCTAACTTCTTCCTAGAAGTGGAAAGTGCCAGGTGGCTCTGGTAGCAGGATTGTGGAGTGTTTGACTTAATTTTTAACCCTGCTTCTATGGTTGATCAGCTTGACAGTTATCACAATAATTAATTGGAGGTGGAGAATAATCTATGGGGTTCCTTGCCTTCTAGGAACTGGCTGTCTGCTGATACTAAAGAGGAGCGTAATCTTTGGATGCAAAAGCTCAACCAAGTCCTCGTTGACCTTCGCATGTGGCAGCCTGATGCCTGCTACAAACCTACTGGAAAGCTTTAAACTCGGGAAAGGAACTGCACAAGAAAAGAATTAAAATGAAAATGTGGGGAGTCCTCTGGGTCACTTATGCTTTAAGTTTGAGAGAGTATTTAACATTATACAGGACTATGTTATGCAGTATTTTTATTTCACTTAAAAGTTTTTAAAACCTTTTTACTTCCTAGTTTTGAGTATGGTAGGAGGCAATTAGCTGTTTCTAAATGTGCTAAATATTTATATAACTCCTTTTTTGGAAGTCCAGCTAGGTGTGTTCTCTTTTATAAACAGCTAAATTATTGCAGGAAATCACACTTCAGGGCAGGAAGGGAGGCACTAGCTAGTGAAAGACAACCTTCCTGGATAACTCAACTTCCTGAAAAACTATATTTCAAAGTACTCTTAACAAGGATGCTGCTGAAGCACAAGATTTGATGTTGTGGCATTTGTTGGGTTTCTTTTGTAATGATCAGGCATAGAAGTAACCAGTCAATTTTATTCTACAACATGCAGTATAGATAATTCTGCTTCTACAGCATCCTTGTTGTCAGAACAAAAGACATGCACAAGATATTCATACTACTTTTGCAATTTTCATGCAAACTAGAATGGATAAGTGCATGGCGTGTACACGATGTGGTTTGCAGATGTGGAATTACGTATGCAGTATATTGCACTTTGATAGAAATTGAAGGTCTTGAATATTTTTGTTAGGACTATTATATAAAAAAGAATCAAACAGAAAAAAATTAGGTTTAGGGTTGTATACATCAGTATTTCCTGGGACTTGTGTATTTTACAATCTAGAATTCTCCATTTGAGAACCAGGAATAGGTTAATAGGTTGTAAAAGTCCCCATTTTTTGGTTTTGTTTAATAATAGGACTTCACAAAGCTGCTATGGACTGACTAGTACTCCACTAGCTGAAAGAATGGGTCATCTTCCCCTTGGTAAAACATGTCCACAAATGCATATAAAACCAGTACTTCAGACCCATCATGAAAATGGCAACATTCTCAGTTAAAACTTGCAGTTTTCACAGCTTTGCACTGCGCATATTGAAATACCAACTCATTACTTCACTAGGAAGGCAGTAGTGGAAAACTTAAGATTGCTATTGCTGTTATATATTCACACTCGAAACACTAAATTCTGTTACTTGATACTGTTTCCATCGTGCCCCTTTTGTACTTGCTTTTAAATCTTATTTTCTTTTCTGATGTCTTTAAATATCTCCAAACTATGTATTGAGATTTATTTTATTCATCTAAAATAAAAAGTAAAACCCTTCCTGCTTCTTTCATAATCTAAGCATTTGAGATACTAATTTGTAGGCTGAAGGCTGGACTCTACACAGTGTTTAAGGAAGAGTTCTATTCTGTATATGTATCCCAGAATTCCACTTGATAATGTGAAGACTTGGATGAAGCTAGCACTGAATTTTGTAGTGGGAGGCCAGATTGTCCGTGTGCAGCAGCTCATCAAAAATGAAGAGGAGAGATGCTTCCTTTTTTTTTGTGACTGAGACATGGCAGCAGAATAACACAACATGGACACTGCAAGAGCAGATTTCAGCAGTGGATGTGTGGTAGGCTGTCGTCTTAAACTCCCAAGTGAGTGTTACAAATCATTAAATTTTTAATTATAAAATAAGTCTACAGAAAGGGGTTAAGAACAGAACTGGATGATAGTCAAGGGAACATTTTTATTTAGGCTAATTGGACTATTATCCCTTGTAGAAACCAATCTGTGTTTGTTCATTGCCCAAGAAGCTCTCCTCATAAAGGAAAAGGTATAAAGTCCAACAGGTGGAGTTAAGTTAGAAAAGCTGCCCTGTGTGGTGACTTGGCACAAGCTGTGAGTGGTGAAGACATGGGCTCCTGCTGCCAGCAGAAGCACAGGATGCAGGCTTAGCAGGAAGCCTGTTCCTAGGGCTCTCCTGGCTGGCACTGCTGGGTGCTGCCGCCTCCCCTCCCATGTTCCTCTGCTCTTTTGAGGCTTTGCAGTGAAAGAGTCGGCAACAGGGGTTACCTAGTTTTCCCACGTTTGGAGCAGATGCTTTGTGAAGGATCTCTGTGTGAATTCAAATAGCTTCAGGTAGGTTTAGACATTCTATACCTTGAAAAGAGTTCCTACTGTCTGATTTCAAGCAAAGCTTTAAGTTTTGTAAAAACTGCAGAATAACATCAAGAGAACCTTCCCATGTGCAGTCTGCTGGACCCAGCCAGTGACATAATCCCTCCTGTATTCATTCACATGCTCTGACTCTCCCCAAAAAAAGACCTTGACTGCAGACCATTCTTTCTAGAACTACATACTGCTAATAAACTTTGAATTGCAAGGAATTATAATTAGCTTTCCAAGAGAAAAGCCTTTTTTTCCCTGTTCCTCTTTTCCCTGTGCATTTTTCACCTTCAACCAGTTTAAGCACCAGGAGACAGTTAACCTAATGGAATAGACTAGAATGCATAGTTTGTCACTGCTTTAGCATAAGTAAGCTTTTTCAGCAGTGTTTTTAAATATAGGACATGTATTTTTAGAGTGGTATGGGTAAGTGATTGATGGTTGGGGGTGCAGATTTTCAGCTGGTTTTTGCATTTGAAATAATAGAGAGACATAGTGGTTGTAAAAGCTGATAGCTTAATAGTCCCAAAATTCATCTTTCTTTGCAGATAGTTACTGCATTAGTTACATACCAGGTTTCTGCATGCAGCTGGTTTTGGAGGTGCAGAGCTCACCTTGAGGCACAAGGGCATGTGCTTTGGGTAGCATGCCTTCAGCCAGGGGCAAGCCCGTTCCTTGGTGTCCCTCAGAGACCCTATATCCAGCATGGAACAGTTGTACTGGGCAAACTTTTGAGGGGGCTTTGCTTCAGGATTCAGCTGTGGAGGTTTCAGGTTGTCTTTGAAAAGATGTTCTAATCTTATAAGAAACTATTTTCCCCGTTGTTCAGAGATTCAAGAAGTTCACAAGAAAGTCTGTAAGAGAAAAATGCTTTGCTCTGGGCAATGAAGCTTGTTTTAGCTGAGGAAATTTCAGTTTTACTACTTTGTAAAACTCGTAATTGGTGTTGTTAAATCCCAACCTCAAATGAAATACAATAATTTGCAAAGAAATTGCTTTGAAAATTTGGCTTCCAAACATGAGTTCCTTCCCCCTTTTAATTGCTACACTTCTGTATGCTGATGTAGAGAAAATAATCTGATATTCTGTAATTATTGCCTGTGCTGTACTTGGGCTGTAGTAAAAACATGTGGATGCACTTGTTTCTGTCTTTGTGTTGTATTTAATGAATGGTAAGACTCCTGAATAGGTAATACAAAAATAGGAGGTGTTCTACCTGGCCAGGGTACATAGAATGTTAAGTTCTTTGAAGAGAATTTCTACAGGAAGCAGGGAGCTTTCCTTCTAATGCTAAATAGTCTTCCTCAGGCATGCCTCTCTGGAGTTGAAACTATTCCTTGGGAGACTGGATATTTAGGTAACATCTAAATGCCTTGAATGAATTAGGGCCTTATTAACAAGCATCATTCAATTAAGGAACATATTCCCTTCTGGTTTCCTAATGTAGGTGACTTGAATATTTACTTAAGTGTTAGCAGTCATCCCAAAGGAATTTTTATCTTAATTTCTATCCTAATATCTTAATAAAAGACCCACCATTGACTGTACTCTATGAAAAGGATCAGGATCTAGGAAAGCAGTAATACATGCTTCAATCAAAATAGAATCAGCCAAGTCCTCCTCTGCCTGTTCAAAATACTGAGTGTGTGCATGTCCTACAGCCAGGCCCTATCCTTGGGTTTGGACCACAGCCTAAGAGCTGCCTCACCTGTGACACAGCCTTGTACAAGGGCTGTGCTCAGAACAAGGAGTAGAGCAACTCTACCTGAGCTTTGGGCTGTTGGGGTAGGTTTTAGTCATGTCAGGTTAATGCTTGCTATTTACGAGATCTTTTCCACCCATATTTGTCATTTTATGCTCTCTGATCCCTCCATCGTCAGTAAGGTTGTGATT
This sequence comes from Prinia subflava, assembly GCF_021018805.1. Taxonomy (NCBI): domain Eukaryota; kingdom Metazoa; phylum Chordata; class Aves; order Passeriformes; family Cisticolidae; genus Prinia; species Prinia subflava. The sequence goes on along the minus strand of NC_086247.1, from coordinate 106,653,170 downwards.
AGGGTAGAGATGTCTCTAATTTGTGAACATTTCTTTATTTTGCTAAGAGCATTGGATGAGTTGGTGAAAAAACACAGTAATTTTGAATCTTCAAGTCTGCCTATGAAGTAAGGGCTGCCCAGTATTTTCAGTGATTGCCTGAACCATGCCTGTAAAAGACACAGGACTGGGTATATTATGTTTCTTAGGAAGAAAAAAAAAAAAAAAAAGGCAAAGATACATCACAGGTTGAAAAAGCAACCTGCTTTAAATACATGAAGTGTTGTCAACTTAATATCTTATTAATGGGAGAAGATTTTCTGTGCTCAGTCAGTCGGTGCTGATGCTGCCAGGCACATCAAAATTGTAGTGCCTTGTTATTCCTGGCACACTTTAATAAGCAAATAGCAGCTAAATAATGTATTGACAGTCAAGGCAATTACATATGCACAATTTATAGCAACATAATGAGTTTGGAGTCCCCCCCTCTCCTTTTGGGATCAGATTAACTGTTGAAACAGTATAAATAGCCAAAAAATGTTCTGCAGAAGGAAAAAAATTAGAAGTTTGCTATATATGGAGAAAAGATGGATTTTCAAACTGGAACAAGAAATGGTCTAGCTGGCAGCTATGCTTTGATTTTTATTTTTGTAGCTCCACAGAAAAAGCATAGCCTACTTGTGCAGGTGAGATACAAACTAAAAAGAATGCTCTTGTGTTATGTCCACTGCTACTGGCTCTGATAACTTCCCCATCCCCCCTTTTCTGTGTGTGTGTCTTTAATCATGCTGACTCGTGGAAGCGCTGCCATCAATCGCGTGAGGGTTCCGGCAGTTCGGAAGTCAGTATCCACCTTGATCCTTGAATATGGCTTCAATCTGGTCGTTGAATGGATTCTCCTTGCCAAGCACTTGAGGCCACTCGTGTAGTGCCTTCTGCCAGGTAATGCCTGTTCCAAGGGCTGCAGCAATCTGCAAACCACAAATGCTATCAGTTTCTTGTGCCTCTGCAATACAGTCATTTCATGCCAGAGTTTAGAAGACCCCCACTGTAAGGCAGACTGCCCAGTATAATCATATGATGGACTGTGACCTGTAACCAAAGGAAATACCCCATTCTAGCTGCTTGAGCAGGGCAAAATCCTTCTGAACAGTAAAAATAGGGTGAGGGCCATATATGTGCAACTCCCTGACCTGTTCATTTGTCTAATAATGGTAGTCGGTCTCCAACCACTTCCAGATGCCTATGGTATCTAGTCCATAAACTGCTATTTAAAAGCCCTAAAGTCTCATTTTTATTTTTTTTTCTCCTGTGAAACATTTTGAAAGTATGTCAAAAGCACTGCCTGGGTATAATGCATAAAAACTCTTGCAAGTCCGAAGGAATTCATGCTCCCAAATGCCTTTGGTACTTCTAATAAATGTTCTCTGTGCTCTCCTGGAAGGAAACCACAGGTGTTGAGGAAAAAGAGGCCCAATTATTTCTAGTTTCATAACTAACATTGTCTGATGATCTATTTTGCACCTGCTACTGGGTTGTCTTCAGAGTTTTTTTCCCCATGAGACCTGCAGAAATGGTAGAATAGCTTTTATCTTCAATATCACTCTCCCTCCAGCTTTCACAGAGGTTTTTGCCATAGAAGTTATGTACCAAAGAGAAATTTTATCTGCTGTATTGCCAGGGCGAAAAACATCAGTGGTAGCAGAAAGGGACAGACAGAAAAGCCTGAGTCTCCCTTATCCAAGTTTTTACACCCCTGTAAGGCATTTTTATTATACCTCTGACCTGCACTAATATTTGGCCTATATGGGAACTTTATTTTCAACCCAAACTTTTCAACACACTGATACTGATTGCAGTTATGAGGTTTAAATAAGGCTAACAAAGCCTTTTTTTTTTTTTTTTTTAAGGGCCAAGATGGGTTTATGAAATTGCACTATTTGAATACTGTTGTTTTTGAGTTTGGGAAAATACTGGAGCTTGTGGGGAATTTTTATGTGCTACTTTTTTAATCCTGTGCTTTAAAAGAAGCTCTAATGGTGGGCTAAAAGACAAAAATATTTCTTTTATTTAAGGGTTCATGTACAAAGAGTAACATTTGTGGGGTGGAAGCTCTTATACTCTAGTCACTCAAAGTCTCGTTAAGCTAATGGAGGAATTGGGAAGAGGGATAGTGAAGATTTGTTCATCAGAGTGTTTTCTCCTGGTTGCAGTTTCTGTTGTGACCAAAAGGTATTCTGGGACACCCTATGGCAGCCAGGGGGCTGAGACCCATCCCTGTCAGAGTGCTTCATTCTGGCATGGTAGTCTCCAAACCTCCTTCACGAACGTCCCTAAGCCTTGCATGTGTTTTTTAGTGGGATAGGTGGGGTTGGTTATTTGGCTGGGTGGTTTGAAAAACCCTACTGTCTTTACATGGTACACCCTTTGCAAAGGTATCACTGGAGGCATGATCTACAGTGCTCAGACTAATGCTGATTCTAATTTAAGGTATAGGTGCTTAGACTGCCCTAAATTGAATTAGGTTCTGCACACACATAATTTCTTGACATCCCGACGATTTCAGTAATTAACTCTGGATGAGTAGTTTAGCACAGAGAAGGGTTTGTGACTCTGGAAACTGCTTTCTTGCAGATCTTTTTTAAATTCCAAAATTCTTGTAGTTTGAAACATGGTATAATTTTTGTAAGCTTTGCAATTTGTTGTTGTTATTGTGAAGATGACAATCCCTAAGCAAGTTTTTAAAAGGAAGAATTATGCATTCCTCACAGAGCTCTGGGTGATTGTAACTGGGAGGCAGCTGAGGTTTTTCAGCAGCCTCTGGGTATCTGTTTTCCCCTTCTGCACCAAACAGGTGATAGGCATGATTCTCAGCAAAGTGTAAATACCCAGCTCATCTGATATGCATCACTTCAGCTTTTCCTTTTTATTTCTGGCTGGAACAGGCTTTGCTATGACTTAAGGAAGAAAAGGGAGAAGCTAATCACACTCAAGCTGTGCTTTCCTGCCTGTACATAAACATTAAGACTCTTCCAAGCATCTCAGGTTACGGTTTGTGATGCTCAGGGCTTTCACATTCTCCCTGGAAACATCATAAAAGCAAGAAATGAAGCCATTGCTGCAGGATCCTGTTGAAATGCATGGCCCTGTCATCCAAACAAAGCAATCGACTGTTCTAGAGGGAAGTGGTGTCCTTGAAGCCATCTGGCATTCACAAGGATTTGCAGTGTTGTAGTAAGGAGGAGATGCTGAAGAAAATCCCTGGGCTCCCTCTATAGTCACTGGGAGGAGAAATCTTAGTTGTCCTCAAATTTTTTCTGAGGACAACTAAGCTGGACTTTGGGGAATGGTGTCTCAAAAACAGCTCTAGAGGGAACTTGGGAGGACTGAGTGGATAACTTTGTTTTTAGATATTAAAAGTAAATAGTGGGAATTTCCTCCACTTCCATCTTGAGCTGCATGTTTTGGAAAAAAACTTTATGGAGGCAAGTTTTAGCTTTGAAACTTTACTGGAATGCAGTTATGCCAACTATGAGTGCTTTGTTTGCTCCCTCCTATTTTCCAACTTCAGAAAGACATGCAGGAAAACTCTTTTCCCACAAGAAATTTACAGGAAGGGAATGTGGTTCTGGGCCCAGCTCAACAAATCAGTACTTGGTATTTATCCCATCTTTCATTATATTTTCATATAAAATATTGCCTGGAGTGGGGACCATGGGGGCTAGTTTTTCCTGCCTGAGTGCCTAACCTAGCCTTTCTCCAACGCATGGAAAACTGCACTAGCTCTGATGGGACAGGACAAGTGTCCCAAGCCTTTTTTCTTATTCTCTTTTCCTTCTCCTTGCAAGGTATGCAAGTTTTAGGTAAAAGGGTTCAGTTCCCCCCCACGTTCCTCCAGAATGTCTGGACCTCAGGACTCCTGGATATACATGCTGACACCTGCTTCTGGCATGTTTTATATAAAAGACAACTCTTTTTTTTTTTTTTTTTTTCCAATTAAAATGGATAAACAGCAGGTGAAATTCAGGGGCTGACAACAGACACCAGCTTATCCTGCCCATTGCTGTACCACAGTGATTAGGGATCACCTAGTTATCACACTTGCCAGCTCAGCCTTGGGTTGAAAGGAGCACAGAGAGTGGTTCCTTCATCCCAAACTTCAAAATTTCTTTGCATTGAAAGCAAGAGCTAAGGTGTTTATGCGTCACTTGGAGTGCTTCTCAAGTCAAGAATTTGGAAATATTTTTCAGGTGCTTTGATATCTACAGAGGGAAAATTCAGCAGAAATGCTCTGGCTAGGTATCTTATCTGTTGTATTTATCAAGCTGCCTGTGAGGTGTGGGGAATAGCTGCAGGGATGGAAGTAAGAGCCTCTGTTTACTTGACAAGCTGCCTGGTATCAATCCTCTCCTGCTAGGCAGCTCTATGTGCTACAAAAACCATACCTGGCCAGAGGCTTTCATGTCAGGAGAAAGTAAAACTTTAAATAAAACTTGTATAAGGAGTGAGTGAATTGTTTATCATCTTCCTTAAGAATACTCTAAAATAGCAGTCTCTGCTCACATTTCCCCTTCTATTTATTAAGAGAAGTCACTCTTTGGGGCAGAGTGTCAGTCCAAATAGTAGTGTGTTGATAACAGACCTCTCTAACAGGAAAAGAAAAATGGATTTACAATGGTGGATGTTTGGATAAGGCTAATTAATAAATCCTAGAAGGACAAAAACTCACTTGAAGTGGGGCATATCTATAGCTGGCACCTTGACTGTAAGGGAAAATGTACCTATAAAAGCATTACTGTCATCCTAACAGCAGGAGGGAGAGATCATAACCACTACAGGATGCCAGGTCCAGAGGGAGTGAAATATGGCAGTGCTTGACTGCATCCTGTAGCTCAGCATTCTGGGGGTTGCAAGCAGGCTTGCAGCTGCCCTTCAATGTCCTTCTGTAATTTTCTTGTGGCTTAGGAACGATCCTGTTAAGATAAATATTTGGTGCCTTCAACTCTGTTCTACCTTGCAGCTGCTGTGGGTGTGGGTGTGGGCAGGAGGCTGGATGAAAAGCTGTGATATGAAAAGCCTGGCTCCCACAGTGGCCTGGTGCTGGCAGTTGCAAGAAACCTTAGGCCAGCCTCAGGCCAGAGAAATACAGAAAAATAATGCAAAGAAAATAATGCATAAATTTCCATTGCACTCCAGACTTTGTATTTCAGTTTCCCCAGACGGCAGGGTTGGGAATGGGGTTTGTTTCATCACTTGTTTTCACTCTCATTTCATTTGCCAGGTTTTCTCTAATTGCTTCCTTGTAAAAGGCCTGCAGCAAAAAATCAAGGCACACTTTCTCCACATCCCCAGGCTGTGAATTCATACATTCGTGCAGCTGTCTCCTGGTACTTTCATGGTAGACAGGCAGGAGTTTCTGCTATGTAGGAGTCCCTCTTTAAACAGGAGGATCTTTTAATTTGGCAAGGCTAAGCAAGGCACTGTATCATCCTGAGTGACTAACATGGGTGTAAAAGATACCACCTAAAGCATCTATTTTGCTTTTGGACTTCCCCCTGCAGGTCTCCCTTAGCTTGACTGACAGCACGGGCAATGGAGAAGCTGCTGAAATGCTGGAATCCATCAGCACTTGCAGCTCTCTCCTGTTGAAGTGCTTCTCCACTGGCTGTGTGACTCCACTGAGTGTGGTGAGCAGCATTGCACTGGCTTATATGGAGATGGGGTTATATGGAGATCAACACATGCAGGGTGACATCTCACAACATAAAACTGGCCCATAAAATCCCCTCATGATTCTGAGCAGGGGGAGCTACCAAGTGGCACTGCCAGGGCAGTGATTGTCCTCCTGTACTCAGCATTCGTGAGGCTGCACCTCAAATCCTGTGCTCAGTTTTGGGCCCCTCTCAACAAGAAAGACATTGAGATGCTGGAGCTTGTCCAGAGAAGAGCAACAGAGCTGGGGAAGGTTCTGGAGCACAGGACTTATTGGGGAGCAGCTGAGGGAACAGAAGTTTTTTAGCGCAGAGAATAGGAGGCTGAGGGGAGATCTTAGTGCTCTCTACAACCTAAAAAGAGGTTGTAATGAGGTGGGGGGGTTGTTATTTTTTTTTTTTTCTCCCATGAAACAATTAATATTACATCAAAAAATGACCTCAGACTGCACTGGAGAGGGGTTAGTTCAGATATTAGGAAACATTATTTCAGGGAGAGCATTTGACAAGCATTGGAACAGGCTGTCAAGGAAACCTGGGTGCATTATTATCACTGGAGGTATTTAACATGTGCTGCTTTGGGAGAGGGTTTACTGGTGGACCTGGCAGTGTTAGGTTAATGGTTGACCTCCACGATCTTAGAGGTCTTTCCAACCCAAATGATTCTTTGACACTCTCTCTTTTAAAATGGACAGGTTCCCCAAATCTGCATCCCTTTGGCATGCCAGCTGGATGCCTGGGGCAGCAATTGTCACTGGCATCCCACACGCCCCTGCACCCCACGTGCCCCCACATCCCCTGTGCTCCCGCCCGTCTCCTGGGGTCGGGTCTTTACCTGGCTGGGGTGGAAGCCATCGACTGGTTCGATCAGCTGCCAGGGCTCCCCTCCCATCTTGCGCCACTCCTCGGCCGCTGCAAAGAGCCCAAGCAGAGGGGTTTGTCACAGTGAGCACCAAGACGCCTCCCAGAGAGGCACCCCCTCCTCCTCAAAAGCACTGCTGGCTTTTTTAAGCACACGACAGCTCTGTGTGAAGATTATGATAATTCACATAGAGTTGTCAGAGCCAATAGTGTGTACAATCCCCTCTCCTTGGGGCAGTAGTTAAGCCTTTATTGTTATTTTTTTTCCTCTGCAATATTTATGCAAGGAAGCGCTTTGAACATAAATGATCGTAAAACAATTCACTTTCCCTCCCGACTACGATGGATGCTGTAGCAAGTAAAGCTGTAAATTATTTAATACTGATTTAATAATTTTGCATTTCCCATGTTAGTTGCATCTTCAGCAGTGCAAAAGAAAAAGTAGAGATAAAGAAAACAGTGCTTTTTAGAGAAAGAGATGGTAAGAGAATATTCACATTGGCTGAAGTCTGCATGAACAGACTGTCATTTTTGGTTACTTATCTTCCGAGTGGTCTTTTTCAGCTCCAACAAAATAACCTTTTGAATTACATAAGCGTGACATTCAATGCAAATGATGCTGTGCTGTAAGCCCTCGAGCCATTAGAGAAGTAAAAAGCTTTCTCTCCTCAAAAGGGCTGCAGAGTGATCAAACATGGGACTAGTGCATATGACATTAACAGACTGTAAATCCAATATTTCCTTTCATAATGACAGATTAAGAATTCTTAATAGCATTATGCAAGCATCCTGTCAGGAGGAAAATGTTCTCCATTCAAGTGCCACAGTTTGATCTGGTCTCACTGCTGCTTTTTAGACCCTGGCTATTGTGTCAAAAAGTGATGTCTGGGTCCCCATGCTAACTCTAATTCACAGAAAGGTGATATTCCTGCTTTGACTGTAGAAATCCACTTGTGATGCTTCAGACAGTGCCCAGAGTAACCTGTTTCAAGACATGGGGCTTGTAGGTTGGTTTCAAATTTACAATATGTTGGGCATAATACATATTTACCTTTGATTACACCATGCAGTGCACATATAGATGCACAGTGAACTTACCTAACCCCTTGTATATGATGCTGTACATGGTGTACAAGGCTGTGTACCGTTTTACTTTGTAGAGAGACTACTGTTCCAGTGCCAAAAATAGCAGAGGAGGAAGTAAGATACATAAAATTTGTATCAAGATAGGTCAATTTACACTATTATACCTAACCTCCAGAAATCCTAGAGCGGTCAAGCAAATACCCACCAGCTGAGTATGTTCAGAGTTTGTCTTAGAAATGCCTGCTGCCTTGGCTGAATTAAGACTGGAGCTTGCTCCCATACACACCAAGGAAAAGGCATAACAAGCAACCCCTATCCCCCTCTTTATTGCACTGCTTCATAAAGGAACCACTAATTTCTTCAGTCAAGGTCAACATGTCAGCTTGAGCGTCCACCTAAATCTAGAACGAATGGTAATACACTCACATTTTACTTGGGGAAAGCTGGGAGCTGGTATGTACAGATATATGCCCAGGCCAGCCTGAAATCAATGTACTTAGTGTGTAACCACTGCTAAATATTTGATGTCTGGAGAGTTTAGGGGAGGATTTGCCGCTTGCTTCAGAAAGAGACCGGAAAAGTAGGTCAGCAGCCTTAGCTGGCTTTTGAGCACACTTGCGATCTGACAGCTTTCCTGATGGCAAGCTCGAATCCTTGGCTCCAGGGCTGCAGGAAATCTTGCAAAGTGTCTTTCAAAGCTGATGTTTGTATATGCATGTGTGATTTTGTTTACTTCATTTATTTAACACGATGTAATCAAGAACAGCAAATTATATTAAGATGTTTCCTTTTGTGAAAGCAAATAAATTAACTAAAGTTAGTAATTCAACTTATTAAAGTAATTTGCCTACCCAGCAGGTAGTTCATTCCAAACCCTAATGACTTGTTAAATGTTAAGTAGCTGAGGCAAAAGCTGCCAGGAGACTTGGACACCTTTGAAACTCTGTGCTATGAGAATGAACTTGACAGTGGAGCTCACCTCTCTGACAGAAACACTTGGACAGAAAGACTGCCTCTCCCATCCTCACTTCTTTACCTCCTCCTCCTCCATATGGTCTTCATGAGACCCAGAACCATCTTCTTGAACTGGGTCATGTAGGATAAAATAAGTTTGTGAATTTTGATAGGATTTGGCTGCAAAAGGAGATTTTTTTTTTTAAATAATCTTAGGTGCCGTGGCAGCTTTGTGTTTTCAAGGACAGCCTAGCAGTAATGGGGAGAAGCCTTAGAGAAGTACACTTTAAAGTATTGACAGGGTGCTTCTGTCCCTTTGTGCCTTTGGATTTAGATGCCTGCATGCTGGGATTTAAAATATAGTCCCCAAAGTTTTTCAATAAGGACCACATGGAACTACCTCTCTATGTGAAAATAAAAACAAGGACAGGCAAATCAAGCTTTTTTCCTAATTATTATATACTATTTTTTGAATGTAGATGTTCAGGCTGTCTAGGAGAGGCCCCAAGGTGGTGAGGGCTGGAGCTCCTTGAATGGAGGCTGAGGGACAGGGATGATCCATTCCAGGGAAGAGCCTGTGGGAAGACAGTGAGGATGGGGCCAGTCTCTTTACAGCAGTGCACACAGGGAGAGGGAGAGATGAGTTGTAACATGGGAGATTCAGGCTGAATATAGAAATAAAAAGCTGTTTTCCTACCTTCCTCTCACTGTCTAACTACCTGTGATATGTTGCCCAACTCAGTCCCTCATCTCATGCTGATCCTTATTTTTTAAAAAAGGAGTGTGTTTCTCCTTGTGATGAATCTGAGCTGATGCTGGGTGTTGCCTCAAGCTGGACCCCTGTGCATCTTGCAAGGCAAGCAGAGCTGAGAGGGATTCAGGGACAGGTGTCTGTCCCCAGCCCCACAGGGACACTGCTCATGCTCATGCATAATGACAGAAGTTTCCTAGGTGTTTTAATTTAAGTGTCAGTTCTAGAAGAAAGTGATTTAGGTAATGCGCTCATCTAATGTCACTAAAGATCACAGAAGGACAAGTTTTGTAAGCTCTTCAAGTCAAAAGTTACAGTAGTATGTAGGTGTTTAAAGAAACATAGGAAAGATGCAAGTTATTCCTGGGAGAGGTTCTTCTGTTTTTGGGAACAGTGAGAGGGTGGCTGTGTTGAGGCAGGAAAATGGCTGATGAAAGATCTCCTTCCCAAGGTCCTGCTCAGCCCACAGGAGGCAGCATGAAGCCCAGTCAGTGATGAAGTATACTACATCTCATGAAGACCACTTGGATTACTGCAGGTATGCATCTCCAGCCTAGATAACTCGCTATAAAAGCAATGTTCAAAAATAAAACCACATCTTACAGACCAATATGGTTTGAAATTTCTTTTTTTCCTTTATCAGCCTGAGAAGCTGCAGTGGACAGGCAGGAGACTCTCTTAGCAGAGGCACATCTGTTGTCCTTGTCATCTTGCTGCTCAAGAGAAAGTGGCCAGAATGCTGTGAATCACTGGGGTTGTGGGTGCCAGCAGCTGGGACCAGCGGGGAGGCTCTGGTTCCCAAGGTGGTAGTGGGATCTTGTCTTGGGAAAGGTGCCTGGTTATCCCAACCATGGAAGCCAGGAGAAGCTGACATTAAGGATACCTGCTTGGCCACAGCCTTGACGCCAGAACTTGAGTAAATGCTTTGTGAAAAAGACAGGGTAAAAACAACTTACTTTGTCTCAACGGGAAATCCATGTAGAAAACATCAAAGTTGGCAAATTTCTCAGAACTTGCTATTTCTTTCAGGACATTGGAAAGTTGTAACGCTCTCTGCAAAAATCGAAAGATTTAATGACCGTTCATTGCTATTCATGCTGCTTTGCATGGATTCAGCTTTTGTCACTGATGTGTAGGCAGGAATTTGAAAGATAGTGTTGCCTTTTCATCTGGGGGAACGGAGGTCAAATGGGACTCTTCATCAGAACATGGACTTGCATGAGCACTACCAGCCTTTGGGCTACTCAGTTCATCCTCACAGGCTTCACTGAGGCTTCAGCTGATTTTGTAAATTTATTACAGCATATGCTTATTTCACTGGAGACCTCTTTTAGTAGTGTCTCTACACTTCTATAAGTTTCTAAATTTCTCGGTTTTGGAGCCCAGTAGTTTTCATTCCCCCCAAAGAAACGCAAAACTTTTCTACAAGAGAAATGTCCTCTTTTCCTATTATCCTTGCCACTACTAAGCTGGAGGTAGATAATGCTTATCTATGCAGACCAAATTCCACCCTTACTTTCAGAAGAGTAAATTACCACCATTGAGCGTCTGCCTAACGGATACATTCAGTGTAATTTCTGCAGCCATAATAGAGATCAGGATCTCCTAAATATTTAAATTGTTCAGTTTGGATAATAACATAGACAATTAGTTTCAGATGGGGGCTCAGAATGATTAATTCATACCCTGCAGACATATGTGTTGTTCATGGACAGAAGTTACATGTACTCTATATTCTGTATTGTTGGTATGAACATATAAGCTGCAGTACTGCAAAGGTTTAGGAATGTGCTTAATGGCCTTCTCCGAAGTCAAGAGGGACAGGGCATAAAATGAAATACATATGTAAGCTTTGGTGAAATAACAGTCATATTATGTTGTTTAGTGAATGCAAACATTAATACAACCCATACACTGAGATGACACCTTTGGTAATGTTTGGTTACTGGCTCCTTTTACATGGCTGCAGGGGATTGCTGGGATTAAAAATCAGCTTGTACCATAAGACAAATAAGTGGCTGTTATTATGTGTCATTCACTTCTGCAGCCAGATTTTTAGCGCGAGTTTTAAGACATCTCTGTTCTGTCTGTTCCCATTCCTGCACTGAGCCTGGATGCTCCCTGGTCACACCATCTGGTGACTAAGTCCACAGAAATGTGTCTGAGGCAGATTAGCACAAATCCCAAATGAAAACAGGGTAAGGCTCTTCTCTCAGGACCTGATCTCATAGCCAGAAAAATCTTCGCAGCTGGCTTCTCACACCAACAGCTCAGTTGATTCAAAATCCTTTCCTTTCTTATCAGAAACATTTTTCCTCTTAAAGAACATGAACCTGAACAGTTTTGTCTTGGAGAGATCGCATCCCTTGAGCATAAATTTGGGTAGCTGAGAGATTGTAACAGGAATACCTTTACAAATCCCTTAATTTGAGCATGCTGCGTCCCAGAGCCTGAGAGGCATTTGAAAGGATAAGTGTGGATGTTTCCACATCTTCTCCTTGCCTTTGGAAGAAAAAAGCTATTCTGATGTCTTGCCTTTGAGGCACTTGGGCGTCTCTCCTCAGACACAGGGCGGAGTGTCTGAGCACTGGGGTTATGGGGCTGGGGTCAGCCCCACTGAGACTTACCTCTGAGGTGAGATTCCTGAGGGTCTCATTGGGGGTCAGCCAGCCACTGCAGGGGCTCACCTGGGCAGGCATGAGGAGAGGGGCTTTAGCAGAGGACCAAGATGAAAGAGGGGCTCCTAAGCTACAGCTGCAGACTTTACCTGGAGGCAGTCGAGGAAAGAGTAGAGTTGACTGTACGTGACATCCTTGTTCAGTTGTCCTGCAAAGCACAGAGAACAAAATATCATGTGCCTGATGGCCAAATGTGACTTCATTCTGCACCTTTGTGCATTCCCATGCCTTACACCCCTGGGTGGGAAGAGGCACCCCAAGAGCCCCTCCACACCCCCTGTCCCCAGGGTACCCTCCCACCCCCAGAGCTGGGGTGCAATAGAGGTGGCAGCATCAAGGCATCCTTCCTGCTGAGGTGTCCATGTCCCCACAGTGTGCAGAGCCCCACACCTGCTTCTCCCACATCCCTCTCCTGCCTTGCATAGGTGATTTGTCTCATGTGTGGGGTTAGTCATCACAGCCTATGCCAGCCTCCAAAGTGCATGACTGATATTTTCCCATTAACCTGTCTCTCACCCACCAAAGAAATGCAGGGTTTGCAAAGCTGAAGGGTGCCTGTGTACACTCTGAATTTTGCATTTACTTCGCCGAGGTTGGTCTTAAAAGGGAGAAACAATTTTGCTGTCATGGAGGGAAGTGAATATGCTTGTGTATGTGAGGAAATTCAAGCACCAAGTCAAACACCAAGCTAACATTCCCTAAAACACACTGTGCTATGCAATAGTCTGGCTTGCTGAGGAAATTATCCATTTGCTCAATCTTTTTGCTTCTTTGGTAACTACAACTAAGATGGGAATTCAATGGCCACATTTTTTTTGTTAGCTGTATTATTGTCTGTAGTACACTGATCATCCCGTCAGGCTTTGATACTTTTGCAGCACTGAAATGTGAATTCCTTATTGTTATTCTTTGGAACTGCAAAGTATAATCTCTCCCAAGTGAAATGGGCTTCTCAGGTTGCTTTGCAGTGGCTCCCTGATACGGGCGTGTTTCCTGCCTGCCACGCTGCTGCCCGTCACCCAGCAGCAGTTCCAGGTGCCCAGGAAGCAAAAGGTGGGGAGATCAAAGATTTAGGAACACTTCTGGCTATTTGGATGTTCCAGATTCCTGTAGCTTGAAGCATCAGGCCCTGGGATGGGCTGTTGTGGGGATCAGGGATTTGGCAGAAAGACAGACTGATGTCTGGTCAGGGCTGACTGGCAGCCGAATGGGGAAACCTGCTCACAGCCTGTTGGAGAATGTGCCAGAAGTGATCCCTCACTGCAAAACGTGTTGCTTAGGATTAATTGGGTCCCTCCAAGGCAAATCAGCCCCTATGAAAATTTTCCAACTGGTCCTATAGTTAATCACTCCTCATTTGGCTACGTGCTGTCTGTGATAATTAGATAACTAGTTAGAGGAGCTGTCGCTGTGATAAACATGCACTCAAGGGAAGGAATGGGTTTATGTGACTAAAAATTAATTACAATAGGTTTCCCCTGCCCTGAAAGGGGTAAGATTTTTTTTTCTTTGTATTTTCCTTTTTTTTTTTAATACTAGTATAGTGGTTATGAGAGAAAAATATAGAAATAGAAATGGGAAAGATGTAGGCCCATTGGTAATTACTAGGAAACCTTGGGGAAACCACAGCACAGCTGCAAGCTGTCTTACCCTGTTGTTGCCAAAATCATCTGAAGTTGTAATCTACCATTTTAATTATGTGATTTAGCTTCTCTCTCTGTTTGCTGGTGAGAACTACTATGACAACTTCCTGCTTGTCAGATGCAAAAAATTTTCTTTTACTCAAATACAAGTAGCTACATGCTTTTGCTCTAGAAAGCCAAGGAGTGAGTGGTCTGTTAATGGTCAGAGGTACTGTGTCATTCACACCCTGAGATTACAGGCTCCTCCAAATCTCTGAAAAGAATGCCCCAAAGCACTTTACACTCTGAGGGAATGTCCCAAAACATGCCTGCACACAGTATGAGGTTTCAATCATCACATATAGGTAGTGTAGGAGGTTCCAGGCACTCAGCGCTGGCAGAAAGTTTATTTCTCTAATATAAAAAAAGTCTTTTGCAACCCTCTGACTTAATCTTCTGCCTTGGTCCACATCCAGTTTTACCTCAACATCCACCAGTCAGTGAGTGTGAACCAAATGCCCGTCTCCACTTGTAACAGTAATCAGGATGAAGTGCAGGCAGGCTGGCCACAATTTTGGGCCAAGACTGAGGTAGAACAGCTTGTTTACACCACCACAATATGTGTTGAGCCTAGTTTGGAGCTGGGTATGGGTATGGTTGGTGGAGGAAGTGGGCAGAATAGGGGTCTAACCTGTCCTGCACTGGGGATGGTAAGAGCTGTTGTTCCTACTTCTGCAGTACAGCCAATATCTGCTTCATATTTCTCAGATCTCCTCCACTCTGTCAGGTTTTCTTAAAATCATCAATAGATTCATGGATTTTTCAGGGAGAGAAGGCAACATGAACATGCAGATAACCAGGAGGACCCCACAACACCTCAAATTTACCTAGAGGGTGGTATCTGTCGTGCAGGTTATCCCAGAGGAAGCGACCATCTACCAAGCCTGTTAAAATCACATGGCTGCCGTTTGGAAGATGAGAGTCCAGGTACCGCAGAGCTTTCACCACATTGGAGAGCATTTCTTTGGGTGTGGTCATGTGGGCCAGCGTGTCACGTTCCCTAAAGAAGAGGATGCCAATAGGACATTGTGTCAGGAATACTGTGGCCCCAAAAGGGCACCTGAAACAGTGTCATTTTCTGTGTTTGCTGCTCTTCCACATTAAGTCAGCTGAATAAAACATTAGAAAAACACTGTGATGTCTCTCACTTGTCATTGCCAAAATCAGACATGATATAAAAACCTCCCTGTCTCAGTGCACCCCATCTCTGTGCTAAAAACAGACAAATGAATCCCTTTTTTATAGAGTGAGCTCCTGTTGTGGGTTAACCCCAGTAGGCAGCTAAACATCACACAGCAGCTCACCTGCTTTCCTTTCTCCCCAGTGAGACAGGGGAAGAAGAGAGAGTGAAAGCAAGAAAGCTTGGGTGTCAAGGTAAAAAAAACAGACCAAAGCAGTTATTGTTCAATAAGTGAGGAAGAAGTGGAAGAAAAGAGGAAGCAAGCAAAGAAGTGATGCAAAAACAATCCCTCATCACAGCTGGGTGAAAGCAGGACTTCTTTCCCCATGGGTTCCTGTGCATATCTTACCTTCAACATGTTCTTTGATTATACAAGGTAGGAATATCTGAGGTAGCTTTGTCTCTCACATGTCCTATACCTCTTACTATAGCTCTCCAGAAGGGCAGGAGAGGGGTCTGGACAAATGTGGGAGCCTGAAGAGAGGTAATACCTAAGATTAAAATAATCTGTTGGGGTACAGGAGCTGTGTCAGTGTTCCACATGGAGTGAATGCCCACATTTTGTGACTCATTGTCAGGCGTGAACCTCTTCAAGCCAGATTCCCCAGCTCAGGTTTATCCTTCCCCTCTTGTATTTAGCTGTAAATGCTGGAGGAGCGTGGGGGGAAATTAAATCCTAAAGTTGAAGCACATTTCAATTTATATAAGAAAAACAAACAAGCAAAACCACCCCAGGCTGCCTGGAGAACACTGCTCTGGTTATGTTATTATAGCAACCACTTTATTACAGAAACAGCGTTCACGCACCCTCCCGCCTGAGAGCTATTGCTGTGCTCTTGTGATGCACGTGTCTGTAACAGGGGCTGACAGCAAGGGGGATCACAGCCCTGAGAAGGGTGTCCCATCCCATCAAGAGAGGATCCATCCACCTTGGGAAGCAGGGTCTTGTGACAGTTCTCATTCCGTCTTGGTGGTGCGGCTCATCTGGGCAAGGTGCTCAGAGAGAAAGGTCAAGAAGGAAGACAGGGAATGTTCTTCCAAGCAAGAAGGCTGTACTGATGATCATCCTTGTTGTTTTAGTGGTTCCCACATTTTGTCCTCTTACTTGTGCTCTTTGCTTGTAGAAAACAATCACCTTAGCGGCCAGAAGGCTCCATCCAAGTCCTTTCCTTAGGAAAGCCCTTTCATATCTTTCTTGGCTTCCCAGGGGTAAGAGAAGGGGAAACTTGATGCTTGCAGTGCTGAGCAAGCTGCTGGTGAACTGGATCAGATTCCTTGTCAGTGAACACCATAGAAGCAGGAGCTTTCCAAGGCATTGTTGTTCTGTTTTGAGGCATTCAAAATGTTTGGATTCAAGTGGGGGAGTGAGTGCTGAGTCCTGTGTGGGAGAACTATGTTCCCTTAGAAGGATTTGGGATTCTTCAGTGAGCTGCATTTTGCACACAAAATAATAACTAGGTAAGTTTCCTGGGCCCAGAAATTTATCTTAATGCAGTATGTGCTGCTGAAGTGTTTGAGACTTTCTAGCAGGGAGAACTGAAAAACAGCCTTGGAATTCAGGTTTATGCTTGTGACAGCCACCAAATCAAGCTACTTTTGAGATAAGACTGTGGATTTGCTCTGAAACTACTTCATTTTGCCTACAGGTGTTGCAAAACTTGATTTCAAAATACTGGTCTGATGTAAGGCCTTTATCAGAAGTAAACATGTCAGCATCAGCCAAAATTAATCTGACATTCATATTTCCACTTTCTCTTCTCATAAATTGTTGAAGTCATGCAGATATGTCAGTGTATTTCTTCACATTTCCTTTCTGTGCCAGGCTATGAAGTTAAATCCGAATGAGAAGAAAGCAACCTTGCACGCACGTTTGATTTTGGCGTTGCCATAAGGACTCCAAGGTGCCTGCGTGAGCACAGGGCCTGTTGTGGTACCTCATTACCCTGGGCTCTATGTGATGCCTTGAGAGGCTGACCTGGAGCAAAGACTAGACAGAGGTAAAAAACAAAGTAGGGATTTCTTAAAAGGCCTTTAAGGGTACACCTTGGGCAGTACAAGAGCCTGGCCAGGGCTACACCCAAGGTGGACCCAAAATGGACAACCAGTCATGAGGTTTCACACTTTTATAAGTCTTGGTCCATTTGCATATTGGGGTTAATTGTCCAATTACAGCTTCAGGTAATGAAGTCCCAACCTCCTTGTTTGCTCTCATCAGTCCACCATTGTTTACACCTTTTGGGCCTGAAGCTTGTAGCATTTGTCCTCGGTCTGAAGCTGGAAAAGGATTTGTTTTGCCTACCTACCCTGTGAAGAGAGCTTACTAACACTTAATATGAAGCTCAGAGCTACACACCAAGGCAGCACAAAATCTGAAAAATATGAAAGCTAAAACTTAAGGCGTCAGCTGCACAGGGCTGGTATGCCCAGGGCATGAGGGCTAGAGGTGTTGCCTGCTCACCCACTATTTTTAGGGTCGGCGGGTGCAGCAGCTCTTTGGGGCTGATAGCCGTACAATAATGGGGCATTATGCTCTTGCTGGCACTGGTGTCACTTCATACAAGGTCCTTTCACTTATGGCATCTGCAACAAACAGAAATGTTTGTTGCAGATGCCACAAGTGCAGATCTGTGAAGGAGAGGCTGGAGAAATGCTGCCATACCTGAAATGCAACTAATATTTGCAATCACTGTACAGCATTTGAAACTTCTGCTCATTATTTTCTTGTCTGTTTTTTTTCTGTTGTTCTAGGTCTCTGTGTCCCATATTTACACCTCAGTGGGCTGAAGAGATACCATTGCCATCTGTCTTTATTTTTCTAATCCCCTTGTTTGGACACCACGGTGTGGAGACTACCGGGAATGTGTAACACAGGCTGCCAATTTCATTATCTTTTCCCTCTACAAACATTCAGGTTACTCATTGCCCCACCCTTCACATGGGATGAGATACCTGCATTTCAACAATGCTTTGGGAAGAGCTCTGTCTCCAGTATGCTCAGCACACTGCCCCCTTTTGAAACCAAAGTACAGGATAAGGCCAGGAAGGCTGTATTACTGCAGTTTAGCGCTGTCCTTGAAGAGGTTTTTATTTGCCAAGCCCTAGGTTTGAAGTCAAGCCCATCAGATGCTCTGCATCCTCTGTATCCTCTGTAGGTACATCAGAGCCAGGGCAACTACACAGTAACTGGACATTAAAAAAAAGGTCTCTCTCCACTGTCCATCCCCCTCAATGGAAACTGCATGATGCTACAGAAGCTGTGGCATCTTCCCTTGCAGGAGTCACAGGGATCACTACAGCCTAATAGGCTCTTTTGATGCCACGAATGTTTTGGAAGAAAACAGACAGAAAACAGCAGTGAGAATTTGAGCAGACAAAAGTGTCTCTGCCACATAGTGAATGCTGGGATAAAATGGCATCAGAGTTTCAAGCAAGCATTAAATACTGTTCTGGAAGGTTTTGGAGTATACAAATGGGTGAGGCAAGGTCAAAACGGTTTAAATTTCTGGAAAATTTCTTTTTACTTCAGACAAGTAGAAAGCAATGTTAGAGACAGGGTAAGCAAAAGGAATGGCCTGCAGAACAAGGAATAAAACAAATGAAAAAGAGGTGCTTTTAGCAAAGGCAGTGACACAGCAGAATTGAAATGTGTGCACAATAGAGCCTGGGCCAAGCCTGTGAGAAGACACCTTGAAAGTCTCCATGGCAGGAGCCATGGACTTCAGCAAAGATGGAATTTTTATTTTTTGTGGAGGGAGAAGTAGGATTTTTTTCATCCTGGTAATGGATGCAATGATATCTCCATAAGCTTCCCAGTAAAGGGATCCGCAGGACAGTCTTGTCAGCCAGTATTGGGAAGCCTGTGACTGCTTTTCCCTCTCAGTCAGAGCATGATAGCATAGCTTTTGAGGATTTGTGCATCTTTCCCCCAACAGGAGGAGGGTGCTGAGGGCAGATTTGGCAGTTCTGGGCAGGGGTGCAGAGAGAGCACGGGCACCAGAGGATGAAGGTTTCATGGGAGGTGATTTCTGCATGCTGCCTGCATGTGGTTAGGGTGAGGGTCATGCCAGGAAAGGGCCTAAAAGGTGCCCCTGTGGCCCCACTTCTGCCACAGCTGAGGGCTCCCAGGCTCTGCAGTGTCAAGGAAAGGCCTGCCTGGCCTTTGGACAGCCTCATGTGGAGCACAACACCTGGCAAACAAAGTTTCAACACATGAACTGCCTGTTAAGCAGTTTAAGGACACCAAACCTTGGCCATTTTATGGCCCCATCTGACAGCCTGCATATACCTCCCACTTCATTATACAATCTGCAGGTGAGAATCTTCAAAACCTTTGGAAGGAAACTTAGCTGCTGCTGAGCATGCAGCATTTATTCAAGTGAGTGCTTTGAAAATCTCTGTATAAGTAAGATTGATTTCTTCCATATACAAGAAAAGCTGAGGATTGACCATGGTGAAAGTAATGTTGCACTAGCAATAGCACTTGGATCTCCTGCAAAACCAAAACTGCAGTATGGATATGCTGTGTGTTGGCCTGCTTGCAAGGTGTTTTCTACCTCCCCACTACCAGGAGGAAGGGGAGCATCCAGCTAGTGACCTCTTGGTGTCTCTGTGAGCATTGCTAATGGGTAATACCAGAACTATTGGTTTTGAAAGCTTCAGTTCATTCTCCTGCAGAGCTTATGACGTGAGTAAAGCCAGAAAGACAAAACACCTCATCAGAAGAACACAGCAAAGAGTGCAGGCAGCAGAGGCAGCATGAAAACGGACCTCAACAGGGGATCATGTTGTCAGTCCTCAGAGATGATGAACCAGTCATGCTCTCCCTCCTGAGAGGAGGTGGCACACTGGGTAAGATGGATATACATACTTTTAAAAACTGTTTTTCCCCCTCCTGTTGTTATTATTCATTTCCTCTGTTAAGTTAGAAATAATCACTTCAGTCATAGCATTGGTCATTTTTTGACTGGCTTATAAAAGAAAGAAATAAAGAAAGAAATGCAAGCTCCAAATGAGGGCTGGTAGGTGCCTATGACAAATACAGGTAAGGAAATAACAAGTTTTTTCAGCAGAAAATTAAGAAGGACCAGTAGCAAAGAAAAATGCTATAATGGAGAAGCACAAAATGGTGAGACAAACGTCCAGGCAGTCAGCACTCTAAAGAAGTCAAATTTATGCTACTATAAATGTTTATTTAGTTTAGACCTTACCCGTTGCAGACATCATTCCCAATTGTAGCATAGATAACTATGGCTGGATTGTCCAACAGCTGGTTTCTGGCCAAACTAAAAGATAAATATGGAGCTATGTTAACAGGGAAATACATTCTCAGAGCCTGAATCACATACCATGCTTGTGTGAGATCACATTTGGAAGTATCCTCGTTGGATATGGCCAATACCCATATGACTGTTCTCCTACGTTTGGGAGAGGGGGTTTGTTATTGTTGTTGTTTTGTTTGGTTGGTTTTTGTTTGGTTGTGGTTTTGTTTGTTTGTTTGTTTGTTTTGGTGTTTGGGGGTTTTTCCACTCTAGTTTTATATTTTAGTAAAGTGACTTAAATGAAGTTTTTTTCAATTCTCCCTTTCCCTGCTCATGGACTTGTCTTTTTCACTGTTTTTCCAGGTGGCTTTCTATTTTCTTTGTGTTATTCAGAAGCCAAATCAAATAGTTTCACTTTGGGGCAAAGACATGAATCAAGATGGGAATCAGAGATGGGAGAGGAAGACTAGGTTTGGCTGACAACTAAATCAATGTATAGAATTTAACTCAAGATCAGATCAGGATGCAGTTTGAAGCTCTGTGCTAGAGGGCAGGGATTCATTTTTTCTGAAGGAGAGAAAAATAAATCCTTTAGGACACAAACTGTATCAGTGTCAAGCAAACTAAATCAAACCCAGCTGACCCAAAACCTACCCAAATTCATCTGAAAAGGAGAGTTGCAGCCTCTCACTACCCAGTGACTGTTCAGCTATATCCATATAGAAATAACAGTGGACCTGCCCATGTCTATCTACATTGCTACACACAATTGAGGGGACCCAACACACAGATTTATGGAAAAGCTTAGTCTCTTCCCTAAAATCACTGGAAATGCTCCACTGGTTTAACAGAGCCAAGTTCAAGGCTCTGGAGATGGTGATATCCACACTTAAACCCAGTTATTCTTCTGTTTTTTAATGTTTATATTAGAAAAGAAACAGTCAGCATTTCAGAGCACACTGGTCAAGGGAAGCTGTGCTTTTTAGAACACTCATGGATATTATAATCCTCACAGTGCTTTCCTTGTTTCTGTCAAAGTGGTAGAACTCCATCAGTGCTCCTGTATCTTGAGTTAGCCCTTGAATCCCATTAAACACTCACCTTTTTATTAAGGAGAGGAGGTTTCCTGAAGAGCCACCTGATCACACATAGGGGGAACAAGAGAGTACAACATTAGAGTGACAAAAAACACTGAATGCAAAACTAAACTTCATTGCCTATTTCCAAGAATGCAGAATCACTAAAAGTAAAAATGGAGCAACAATTCATCTCTGTAACCTTTTTAGGTGTTGGCACTAAAAAGTAAAGCTACATCCAGGGACCTGCTGCTTTTTTATCTGAGTTGCACACTTCAGCCTGTAGAAAAATCAAATACTTTTAAGTGCAGGGTTGTTTGGATCTGGCTTTTAATCCAGATCTGGCAGCTTCTTCCCATCTGTTCAACATAGTAGTCTCCTGTAAACCAGCCAACCTGACTTGTCAACAGTTGATCTATTTTAACTTGCCCTATAAATTGCAAATGGAACTGTTCTCACTCTTCTGAGAGAGTTAGTGTCTCACAGCTATACCATATTGGGACTGGTTCAGGTCCTAAACATAGGCACCAAGTGCCATTTTTGACATCTCAGAGTATCCAAGACACCTGCAGCAGGGCTGGCAGTTACATCAGAAGATGTGTGAGAGACTGTGCACTTCTGGAGAGGCAGCTGGAGGTGAGAAAGATACCATAAAGCACCTCAAATAGCTGGAGACACCAGTGTTTGGGCTCCTGCACTGCTCTCCCCACAAGTGTCAGACTTAGAAAAAGCAGTATTAGGCCAGCTGCACTCCTCCCAAGAGGCTCTGCATTTGAATAGCATTTCACCCAAAGTGGATGAAAATCTTTCTTTCCTCCTTGAGGAAAGGAGCTTGCCACACCCAAACATCTGTGAGTATCTGTAATATTTCATTTATGTTTTGAATGAGAAAAGCATTCCCATTAAGTAAAGTTTTTATGCATTGAATTTATTAGCAGGTTTTTAAAGGCTATGCATATTCATCCCAACCATCCCCAGAACACAAATCAAATTCTATCACTTGCAGGACAAGAGGGATAGCAAACAAGAAGCCAAAAAAGACTATGCTTTGGTCAAGATGAAACTAGGTCTGTGATTGCAAGAACCTCACCTCATAGCAACCTACAGAAACATAAACTCTAGAGAAGCATATCCTACAGGTAGTACTTGCTCTTATTTGGCAGTATTTTCACTCTCTCCTGTTTTTTCATTCCTTCTCCTCTTGTATTATCCTCCTCCTATTCTCAGCTCAGCTCTTCCCTGGTGTCTCTCTTCTCTTTTCTGCATTGTGCTTCTGAAGCTTGCTTTGAGGAGTAAATCCTGTCCTCCCTGCAGCTCTTGAGGGGAAACTTGTGGACAGAACATCATTAAATCCCTGCTGGATTGGTATGGGGGAAGAGATCTAAGAGATAAACCCCTAAGGCAGCAAAAATACACTTTGCATTTTAATAGTGATGCCTTTGTTATTATCACTCACAATGATGCCAGCCACATATATCAAGGAATCCTTTTATGTTTTAAATAATCCAGTTCTTCTAAGTGAATGTACCAATCTGCTGCTTCTCTCCTGGGGGTTGCTGATCCATTCAAAAATCCAGCCCTTCTATTGAAAAGTTCTTTTCAGCAGGGTAAGAGCCCCACAAAAACCTTAGAAACTATGTCTTGGAACAGACCTACCAACAGTTTGGGTTTTTTCAGTTTAATAGCCCTTCTTTCAGTTAGAGCTGAACACCCTCTGTTTAAGCCATTCTGTCACAAGACTCCCTGGACTGTGGCTGCAGTTTCAGCATAAATAAACTAGTGGGACCTCTAGAAATTAAAATGTATTTACAAAAAAAGCAATAAGCTGTTCTTGGGTATGTATTACCTCCACAAGCATAGGTAGCTATAAGCAGCTCTGTGGAAAGCATTAGCACAGTTACAAATCAAAACATCAAGAGAATGAATGGGTTTTTAGAAAACAGTTTTCATGGGTAAATTGAGTCTTCAAGGAAGCTTTTGTGATACAGTATGCAATGTGTGATGAAAACATTTGAGAGAGAAAAGGAGACAAAGCAGAACTGTTACCCTCACACTGTTGAATGTCCTGGAATCTACCCCTGGATCTTTTCTGCCCCCTCTCTCTCTGTTGCTCATGCATCTTCAGATGCATGTTCTGAGGAGAGCAGTGGGGGAATGTCCCTTTGTGCTGGGTCTGACACAGTGCTGGTGCGTTTGTAGGGGAGCTGGACAGGAACATTGTTCTTGGTGCCTGGCTTGGCTTGCCACCCCTGGGCTCCAGCTCTTGGCTGCCTATCTCCTCCACCAGATCAGCATCCTTTCCTTGCACACACCTGGGGCTGTGAAACATCATTTTCAGAGGAAGGTTTAATTTGTCCTGGATGGGGTTAGGTCAGGCTGGTATCCAGCTGTTTGCTTTATTGACACTGAGGGTGGCTTTTAAAATCCTGCCATTCGGGGAAACTGTTACACCAAATGAGGCAATAAAAGTGAACCTTTACAATGTAGTGTCAGTGCCATGATTTAGAGAAGATATCCTGAGATTCTGCTTTTGCTGGTAATTTTCCCTTTTTTAAATTCACTTCTTAATTTTCTGCAGTCTTTTGCCCTGACACAGGTTCACCTCTTTTTTTATATCCTGCAGGTGTCTGTAAGTGGAAAGGGGATATGTGCATAGAAAAACGAATGATGAACACAGTGAGAGATTATAAAAAATCTACGAGGGAATTGGGAAAAGGAAGCACATGAAGTACCACTCCCATTAACGTAAAAAGTGCAGAACAAGATAATTAGGGTATCAGGTGCTGAGACAAACTGGATATAAATGAGAAAAACCATTGGCCCATGCAATTTTTAAGGTGAAATGCCCACCTGAGCCTAGAAGTGATCCCTGCATCACTATGCCTGTCTGTGCAACCTCTTCTGCCTGCTAAGATCACAGACTCACAGAATCACAGAGTTTTTAGGGATGAAAGGGGCTTCTGAAGATCATCTGGTCCAACCCCCCTGCCAAGGCAGGGTCACCTGGAGCAGGTTACTCAGGAACACACCCAGGTGGGGTTGGAATGGCTCCAGAGAAGGAGACTCCACACCCTCCCTGGGCAGCCTGTTCAGTGCTCTGCCACCCTCAGTGTAAAGAAGTTCCTCCTCGTGTTGAGGTGAAACTTCTTGAATTTTATCTTATGGCCATTGCTCCTCATCCTGCTGCTGGGCACCACAAAAAAGACTCCAGCATTTTCCTCTTGGCACCTGCATTAGATATATTTATATGTATCTGTTTGTTGGAGGTGGAGGGCTGGGGCAGATCCTTTTGGATCATGATTTTTTTTCAGTAAATTCCAACCATTTAATAAGTTTCTAAGTAGTTCTAGAGGCAGCAGGGCTCCTCGTTTGTAGCCAGCATGAATCATCTGCTGGAAAGGAAGAACATCCCATATAGCGAAATTTTCCCAAGCTTCTGCAGCCAGTTTTCTGAAGCATGAAAATTAATTAAATACAATAGAAACAAAAAGGCATAATCACAGCATAATCAAGTGTCTTTTAAACCTGCTGTTAGGGACATCAGCTAATCAAAGACACAAAAGCTAGCATCATAAACCTCAATTTGTAAGGAAGATCACTGTCACCCCTTCAGACAACCCCTCTGAAAACCCAGGATTTCTTGTTTGCCTTCATTCCTCTGGTTTAATGTTTTCACTCTGTGATAGTAACTTTTTTGTTTTTAAATTTTCCATCCATACAGATGTAAGATTAATGAAAACCCATGTTCTTGTACCAGAGCTATCCTTCAGTTTAAACTATTCTTCCCTCACTGTGCTGTTTATGCCTCGGAGGAACTCAAAATTGTAATACCTTTTAATTAATGCTTTGCTCAAATGTCAACATGTCGTATCATCCCTTCAGAAGTCTCTATTGCCCTAATCCTCCCCAAAACCTTGCCCTGTATCCCCATCAGGGTCAGTCCTCCCCAGGTAAACTGAGTCTGAGGTTTTATCAGGACTTGTATGAGGAAGGACTGTCTCCCTGTCTCTAGAGAAAATGCCATGCATGATGCATCTTGCAACCTTCTTACTCTCTTTTCCTCTTCTACTCTGCACTCTTGATGGATTCTTGGTTTCTTCTTTGCCGTCCAATGGCACTGCCCTTGCACCACCTCTGGCTGATGGGCCACTAGTTTACAGAGAAGTCTCACCATTACTTCTGTCGTGCATGTTTTGTACAATGATATTTGCTGCAATTCCTGCCACTGCTCTTCCCAAGCTCATCTAAATGATTCCTGTGTGAGGATGTGTCCCACTCCAGGATGGTCAATCCTTTGCAGTTTAGCATCATTCTCAGAAGCCATCCAGCATGGACCTTGGTCTTTGCTCTAAGGTCACCACTCCAGATGTTGAGCAGCATTAGCCTCAGGAGAGGTGCAGGAGGGACACGGCTTTGCTCACAAACCCACTGTTCTTCCCTGCTTAGCTGCTTCTCTACCTACTTCTTATTTATTGTATTAATCTTCCTCTTCTTCACTGCACACTGGGGTACCATGCAAGACACTTTCCTTAATTCTAGGTAGATCAGGTCTGCTGCATATTTATACGCATATTATATACATATATATATATTTAATAGAAAGATGATGCAAAAAATATGCATGAATCAAAATCCAACAGTGTTAAGTTTTGTCCTGTCTTTGTTTTCTCAGTGTTAAGTTTTGTTTATGTCTTTGATTATTTATTAAAAATCTGTTCTGAGAGCCTTTTAAGGTGCCAGCACCACTGGGTTAAGTAAGTGCTGAGTTAAGCAGGTGCAGTTCTTTATTTTTCCATGAGAAATGCATGCAACTGAGAAGGAGTTTCTCTTTGTTCCTGACAGATGTTCATTAATGCAGTATCAATTATCAGCACTAGAATTGTTAATAATAATAATAATAATAATAATAATAATAATAATAATAATAATAATAATAATAATAATAATAGTTTTTTAAAGTTAACATACCATTTTGGGAAATGTTCTGCAAGTCTCTGTGATTACAGCGATTTCTCTTGCGTAAACGTAGATACAGAGAGTCTGTCCACCCTCTGAAATAAATTGAGAAAATGCAAACTGCTAAAGTCATATGATAACGATGAAAATATAGCTGATATTAAAAATGAAGTATGTTCTTGTCTCTAAAAACTCAGTACCCCAGTTATGTATATGCTTCTATTTCACCATCTCTCTTTTTTGTGGTCATAGATTTTTTTAATCTTGAACAGGGTGGCCTAAAATAAAGCAAAGGTATCTGCTCAGAAACTATAAATAGATGAAGAGTTTCTTTGATATTGTTCCATCCAGGAACAATGCTTTTATCCTGGTCCTTCAGATAAGGTGTTTATAAACCTTTTTGTTATACATCATATATCAAAACAATTTTGTTGGTTGTTCACAAATAGACTTTTCAATTGCTTGTTATGGAATAGTAAATAAAAGAGAAGAAATATTGGCAGGGCAATCATTTCCCAACATCATAAATCTTGGACAGATTAATCTGTAAACAGGTTATGCTTGACTGTTATAAGTTCTCTCCTTTATTTTGCACTGTTGAGAAAAATGAAAAAACAAAACCAAAACCAAACCAAAACAAAAAAACCCCACCAAAACAAAAACCCAAATGAAAAGGATAACAGCCCAAAGGGTGATGAGAAGATGAAGCTCCCAGCCATGAGTACACAGTCATTTCTAGCTGGGCTGCAGCTGTTTCTTTGGTTTGTTTTTTTTTTTTTTTCTTTCAGAAGTGGAAGAGATTAAAAACTGAACATTGGACCCAGGGTCAGTTATCACTGACAACTTCAGGGGCAGTTCTAAGCTCTGATCACTTGTGAGCTTCAGATTCTTTGGAGTCCAGACAAGTACAGAGAGGCAGAGCACTGTAAGTGATTTTTTAAACATCAATTTTGCTACGGCTCTGATAGAGAGGGCTGCATATTTCTGTTGGCTTGTCAAGTGCTAAACTGCCTTACAGCAGATACTGTGCGAATGTAGATGAGGCTGAGAGCCTGGATTTTGCACAGGGAGAAAAAAGGAAACAAAAAGTCCAAGTATACAGTGCAACAGATATTTTTCCTGGAAAAAAATGTTATCCTGTCAGCTTTTAAATTCTGCTGGTAGAAAGCCTCTTCAGGCTTGACCCATGCTTAGTCTGGCATTCAGCTGTATTCCTGGCCTATCCTAGACATTAAAAAAAAGAAATTATCTGAAACAGGTCAGACTAGGCACTGGTTGATGATTGTATCCTACAGCTCTTGCAGGATTCAAAGGCCTCTTAAGGCTGGCCAGAGTGATGATTAATAAAAAGTTGGGGTTTTTTTGTTGTTGTTGTTTGTTTTTCTTTTTTTTTCCTTTTTTTAACTTCACAGTTACAACTGCAGGCATTTTCAAGGTGTTTTGTGTTTGGATTTTATTTTCCTTCCCTTCTGGCAGAGACTTACTTTTTTTCATCTATCCCTGCAACCTCCCCCATCCACATGAGCCAAACTAACACAGCAAATTAGGTCACAGACTTTTTCAAATTCTCCTTTTGCTATTTCTCACTAAATGTGTTAAAAAAAAAAAAAGTGAGAGGGGGAGAAGAAAGCTTTCCCCCTAATAGGGAACACTATAAAACAACCATGAGGATACCCTTTATTCCACTGTTTCAGCAGCAAAAAGTAAATATGAGGGAGAGAGGGATATTTAAAAGACCAAAAACATAAGAAAAGAGAAAGGCTGATTTTTGTTACTTTCAGCAATGCTCTTCTTCCCCTGAATCTTGTAAAAAACCTAGTTGATCTTTTATTTCTTTGAGGATTTTCTCCTTCTAAATTACAGTTTGACTGGTTCTAAAACCTACCTTGAATTTCAGGAAGACTTGCTTATATATTTAAAATATATTTTAAAAACCCTGGATCCAGGGTTGATCTTGGTTTTAGAAAGAGCAGATGCAGAGCTGAATAGTGTTTTTCTCTTTCCTTTTAAGCACTGTGTTGTTTTCTTCCCTTCCTGTTCTCTGAGAGACCTGGAGACTTGCTATGACTTGGACACCCAGTCTGTTGGCTTACCCGATGGTGGAATTCAGAAATCCAGTGATCTCTGAGAACTGGGGCCAGTCCAGCTCATCACTGAAAGCCATGGGGAGATTAGCAAATGATTTCTGAAAGAGAAATTTTAAAATCAACCCAGTTCCACCCTCACAGGCATAAAATCCTCTTAGAAAATTTGAACACTTCTCTAGCCAGAGCATTATCCAAACAGCAGCAATTTTAACTACTGCTAGTAGTGGTAATTATGCATGCATATACTTAAAAAGTTGGTTTTTGTAAGACAGGCATATGAAGAGATGGAGGAAGGAGAAGCAGAAGAAATGTCTGAATTGCAGCTGTTGGTGCCCTTTTTTGATGCCAGAGTCCAAAACTCCTCCTTATGTGGGCACACACTGCAGGTGCAGCCCCCCCAAGGCAGCAGCTCCAGCATCCATTCTGCCCAAAGCTGTGTCAGCCTTGGGCACAGGAAGAGATGACAGGGTGATGTCCCCAGAGAACATGGCAAAGGCATAATGTCAAATTCTCTCAAAGCTCCCCTGGCCTCTACAGCAGGATGAGCTGAGAACACTCGATCCCCTGAAAACCTCTGCCTGGTCCTCACTAAGTTGTGGGGATGCCACTAAAGTAACAGAGTCAGAAAGGCCTCTGAGCATGGCAGGGACAAGGGAGAAGAACACATCATCTAACATAACTTCCCTGTGCAAAAGCGTGCATCCTTTACCCTCCTCTGTTTAGCTGATATTAGTCCCTAATGCTTTATTTTTACAGTGACCGCCCCTGTGAAAGCCTCTCTACAGATGCAAGACATGTTGCACATTCAAAACACACTGCCCTGCTCTTTGTTTTCTGAATGTCCAAAAAATCATGAAAGGTTAGGAAAATAGCCTTGATAAATTGTGCCACCTCAGAAGGACAGAACATGGAGTAAATTTCCAGCTTCTCCTGGTCTGGGGTATCTTGCAAAGACAAATGTATTAATCCAGTGTGCTCATAAAGAGGAAAAACTGCTGATGAAAAAGGTAATAACCAAAAGAAGGTCAAAACATAAAATCAGAGACCCTATAGCCTGGTTTAATCCATATAATTTATTAGCTTCATTTTCTCTTCGAGCAATTGTGGGGTTTCCTTAAGACCTCAGTGCTATAAACAACAAGCAGGCAGGTAATTCTTTATCCAGGAGGGTCAGAGTAACTGAAGAGCTAGAGCAGAGCTAAATCTTATGCTCCCCACCAAGTCCTAATTCCCAGAAAATTATTGTTTAGCTGAAGAGGAGCTATACTTGAGGATATGGGTTGAGTATATGTCTAAGGATTTTGACTGTAAGAGGGTAGAGGGAGATGCAGGGAAAAGGGAGGAAAGGAAAGTAAAGGGGGGGTTGTGGGGGACAGGAAATCCTGAAGCCATGCTCTGAGCAGTCTAATGCACAGCAGATGCCAGTTTAAAGCATGTAACAGCACATTTGACCCACTTACAGTACATCTGCATTAGTTACCAAGGTGAAAAGGTGCCTGTCTCAATTGTCTTTCAGTTTGTTCTCTCTTTCTCTCTCTCTCATACATATATGTGTCCTTTGTGTATGTGTACATACATATAAAAAGAAAAAATATTCCTTTTTTAAGGCTGCAGGAAAACTCCAAATTTGCCTTCTTCAAATCTGTTATTTTGTGAGCAAACAATCACTTAATCCAAAGGCACAGCTATGAGCAGAAATGGAGGGATACAGCATAGCTTGGCCATTTGCAATATTTTCCTCCTCTCATGTTTGCATTAGAGGTGACAGAAACAGTCACCTAGTACAGAAAACCCCCTGCAGATATGATCTCTTACAAGTGACACATATATTAGAGTATAAAAGAGATAAGAAATATTTAATACTTTTAAAAAAAATCATTTTAGGAACAATTCTCTCACTGTTTCCCATTGGCATTCCAAAACAATATCTTCATTGGACAAGTCCCAGTAATTTTTAACTGTTTGGTTTTTTTCCCCTGCAAACTTGGCTTAAATATGAATTTGCCAGAAACTAATTGAGCTGCAAATTGATTTGAAGAGGAACATTTGAGCACAAAATTATAGTTGCATTTGAAAACTGTATATACATTTAGCATTGACACTGTTCCAAGAAAGCACTCAAGGACCAGACTTTTGAAGATGTTTCAGGTCCAAAGGGTGAAGATGAGTAGTTAATGGAAAATTCAGAAGAATGCTGAACTTTAAACTCTTCATTGATGTAGTTTGGAAGGTACAGCCTAACAGGCTGTGTTGCTTAGTCTCAGATGCAAATGTGTCCCACTCTAGAGGTGCAACTATGTTGACTTTTAGCATAAAACTCTCTTGAGCACAGTCTTGTTTAAATACCATTCTCCAGACTATTCTGGCTGAGAAGCCTACTTCAGCCCACGTGCCAGATTTTAGCAGAGAATCGCTAGGAAATTATTCCAGGCTAGCTTCAAATGCTGTATTTTAGTCTCAAATGTTTTAGATGGGTCTCATTTCAGTGAACATCCTCCTCTCCTGGATGTGTCCTACCTTGAAGCATGGGGCAGCCCAAGCCATGGCTGATGCTAAATGCACACATGCCAAACTGTGCTTAAATGGAAGAAGGTTCAGGGCTGCTGTGGCAAGATTTTCAAAATCAGAATGCAAAAGGGCACTGGAAACCTAACACTCATACAAGCCTTTCAAAATGTCAGTCCTGGAAAATCTGAAATCATTGAGGAATGCCTTAATTTGAAGGAAAATTGGGTGTTTCTTTTCATTATGATTTTAATGCTGTTCAAATCATGGTGAGAGTGTTAAGTACCACAGACAACTTTATTATTCTAAGAATACAAATAAGCAGACCTTAAGCTCATGAGAAAAGCACAGCCTATCTTTCTAAAAAGCACAAACTGCATTTCTACTCTGTAAAGCTGCAAGGGACAGAGGTTTGAAATTAGCCAAATTATTACCTTATTTCCCACAAAATCCAATATCTTAATCATGACAATACTAGTTTGGAAAAACCTGCTTGCATCTCACTGGATGTAGAGGAATGCTAGATAATATTTTAAAAAGAATTTCACACATCAAACTCCTGTTTTTTTCTAGTGGTGCAAAAAAAGAAGTCAGTGGGATAAATGTTTGGGACATCCTCAATCCCCATTTAAAGAAATTATGAATTCTGCTAATAGGAAATAAATAATTTGAAACAATTACTTTAATGATACATGAGAACCCCTTGAGTTTGTGGGCAACTAGGTACCTATTGGACTATGGATAAACGTAGGATTTATTTTTCTCTTTATTCAATAGTAGAGATCCAACAGTTTTAAATTGCATCTTTCTAGAAAGGGTATTATTTCCATCACATTTATAAATATAGTGCTTTTACCTCAAAATAAAAATGTCTCTAAAATGAGATATGAAAGTTGCTTCTATTCCAGACATACAACAGAAAAATGCTGTAATTAGTAGCTATTTGGAAGTCAATTGTAAGCAGATGGACAGAGCAGCAGGAGCACAATATCCATCGCTAGACATACCAGTGTTTTCAGCACTAGCTTTCTGCAAAAAAACATCTACCTCAAAAAAACACTCAGTACTTCTGCTTTGCTAAACATTATAAAGTGTGTGTCCACTGCATTACACTTCATTTTTAGCGTCCAAATTTTCAGGTTAAAGGGATGAACATTCAATTCAATTCTTGCTGAAACTCTGAAAAGTCTGTCAAACCCAAGAGCTATTGATAACCAGAAAGCCAAAATAAAGTTGACTCAAGCTCTTCTTAGAGATGTATAATTCTCTTTGTGTAAAGTACCTGTGACTTCCCCCACACAGGAAAGAGTGGTAGTTTTCTTGTTGTCTTGTTTGATTGTTTGTTTCAACTGTAGAAATAGCAAGCCTGAGCTGCAATTTTGAAAGATGTTTCCACCACATAATGGGTATTTTCCACACTGAGTAATGTCTCCATGTGCTCTTTGTGGGAAGAGCATACTCTGAGAAGGATGCTAACTGTGTATGTGACTGGCTCCGAGGTAAAGGCTTTGGAAACAGCACTGGAAAACAAGAATGCCCCCTCTGATAGCATGCCAGAGGACTTGAGATGGGAAAAATGAATGATGCAACTGGATGCATCCCATACAACATGAGACATACAACGGAAGCATGTCCCCCTGTACCAGACTTCACTGGGGGTTATGACCCTTACAGGGCAAAGGTAAGAGGGCAGTAAATTCCTCATTAGACCAGAAAACCCAAAATCCAATGTATAGCATCTTTTGAACAATGCTCTTCAAGTCAATGGCATGGACATAGGAATTCCAAAGATGTGCAGCCCAAACACCCGTCTTGCCACCCCTGTGTTGAATATCCAGCTACCCAAACAACATCCTGAGTGAATTTCTCATTCACATTTTATTTTTTCCTTACTCATCATAGTCTCTCCTTTGCAAGGTAGACTACATGCAGCAAAATCTGGGAAAACAACCATTCTGCAGAGCCTCTTAATGAAATAGCATCTCCCCTGCAAAATTATTTCCGAACCTAATTAGCTTTAAAACTAGAATTAACATCTGCCACTGATGTGGTGCTGATTAGCAATGGGCTCACAGCATTATTACCAAGTGTAAATGTTACTTTACACTTGTATATGTAAACACTTGCACACGTAAGCACATAAAAGGATAGAAATAAGAAATATGTGAAATGCAGAAAGCATATAAAATTAATATGTAAAATATAGAAAAACATTAAAGTAATAAAAGAATACACTGAGCAAATCTGAAATAAAACCTACACAACTTTTTCCTGTACATATGATAAAAAAATCTGGACAGGGCAGGGGTGAGGAAGTGCTATTTGAAATTCCATGTAGAGGTTGAATTTCTATTGAAATGGAAATTAAAGCTTTGAACTTACCCTAGTACTGACTGTGGATAAAACCATTTGACAAACTAATATTTTTATCTGTCTTATCAGAAATTCTGGCAGAATCCAAGTGTCTTGAGTTAGCACAAAGGAACAACAGGTACGCAAAGCTGATGCCTTATCCTCTCCTCTCCGAAGCCTAACTTCAAATTCTTGCTGTGGTCCCAGATTAAAGATGTTTCCTGTAAGATTAGGGCATAGACTCTCTGCACTCTCTCTGGTCACAAAACCATTGGATGTGGTTCAAAATTCTCCTTGATGGAAGCCTTGAACTGAAGACTCATCGAAGCCAGTTAATTTGTTAATTAAGCCTAGAGATGAAGGATATTTGCCTGTGGCATTTAATACAAAACAAGAGACAACAGTATTGCACCTTCACAACCCCAAGGCAGTTAAATTGCTGCTGTTGACATTCTCCACAGAGAAAGCAAGACACAGAGGACAAGGAGAAGGAAGAGGCAGTGATAAAGACTGAATTAGTTCAGAAATGGTATTGCTACTGCTTTTGTGCTCAGGTGACAACTTTCGAACTCATGGTGAGCCAGCTCCAAATTAAATAACTTTTTACTTTTGCTAGAGTTTCATCAAAGATAATAGTTTTTATACAGCTGAGATCTCTGCATGTCTGCATTAATATTTAACTGATGTATTTTTGCCAGGTTGGTAGGAAAGCTTGGCAATAGTCCTAGAAAAAAACATGTTGTTTCCTATCCCAAACCTCACATATATTTTTTGGGCCTTACACAAAGTGCACCAGTTCCCTCCCCATGCAAGCTGCTCTACACTCATCAGGCAGTAACAAAGAGCCTCCAAAACTCACTTTTGTAATCTGCACTCCAGCTCCCAACCTTGGAGCTTGTGCCTTGGTAAGCTATTAGCAGACCTTGACCCACCCAGCTGGTGGATCAGCAAGCCTCAAGCAAGAGAAATTCTTTCTAAATCTTCATTACAGTGATAATAAAATGCTGGCATAGTCTAAAACTGGTCTTGCCTACATGGCTCTACTACCAGTGTTACTGTCAGAATCATCATCACCATCAGTATTATGATCATCCTTATTAGATGAGATAATCTCAATTATCATTAGTGCTAATTTATTATGTTCCTCATCAGCTCTGTCATCAGTGTCATTCGTCTAATTGTTGCTCATAAGCATTTAACAAAGAAAAACAACAGCTAATCTGCAACATTTAAATCAGCTCTGGGAGCAAAAGTGTTAAAAAGCCCATGAAATTCTCAGACCTCCCACAGCACTGCAACTAATAACAGTCTGGAAAAAGAAGTGTTCTCCAGAAAATGTCTGTAACCTTATTCTAGAGACACCAGTGGATGAGTAGAAGGTGTTCATCATGAAAGGTGGGCAATGATGATCTATCTGCTCACCCCTGTGCAACAGACTCTTGTGCAGAGGAGGACAAGGTACAATCCTCCCTGACTGGGGAATGACAGCACTTCAGGATAGGAAACAACAGTGAAGGTCGGGAACATATCATTGATGCATGTTTATCTCCACCCCATAATTGCAGTTTGCCGGAAGGATCTTCTCCTCTCAATTATTTCATTACATGCCAGTGAACTGCAAGAGGCTCAGTGTAGTTCACAGTCAGGTGCATTTTGTTGCTTTTTGAAAGTAGGAAATGCTGGGGTACCACCCAAGGATAGACATCAATGTGGCAGTGATATTTTATGGTCACAGGAACTCTTCCCTTGAGGACAAATCTATTAGAAATACTTGGATGACCCTCAAACACCTGTGAAAGCATTTGTTCAACAGTCCTCAAAAAACAGAACGCTGGAGTTATGAGACCTATTTCACATATGCCACAGGATGAGGGAAAACAATCCAGGGCACGTCATTTCAAAGCCAGATTCCTAAAGCAGAAATTCCCTGGCTGTCAGCAGGGTCACTTCTGCAAACCCTCTCACAGCAAGGAGCCATCCCGACCAGCCGGCTAATGGCAAGTCTGATCCCACAGGCAGCATGGGTCTCCTTGAGCTGCAGGCATATGTGTGGAAAGCCAGATGTCCTGGTTTGTGTCTCTGGCACAGCACCGGGACACTGCAGCCAATCTCTTCCCTGACCCAATTGCACAGATGTCGGAGGAGCGGCAGTAGCTCGAGGCTTTTTTATCTTCATAGGAGCAGATGCGGGAGGGGGCTGATACACGTGAGACCATAACTACAAATCTCAGAGCAGTGAAGCATTTTGCACTTGTTTCCCCTTGGCAGCCTGCAGCACAGCAGAGAAAGCAAATGGCAATCAGTGGTTTTGGGGAGCTGAACGCGACTGCTCACCGCTGACATCTGCGTGACGGTCATCCACTCGGGAGGGATGTGGAAGTGAGCACCGGCCGAGTCTCCCAAGAGCACAACCCCTTTCGAGCCTGCACCTGAGGAATGCATTTTGTCAGTCACATGGGCAGAGGCAGCAAACTGAGAGTGCTTAAAGAGGAGCAGCAGCAGCAGCTGATGGAGTCACAGGGCTGCTGACCACACCGCTCTTCGCGTGGCTTAGACGTTCAGACGCTGCAATAGGATTTTCACTCCATCTGCAGCAGAAAATGCCCAACAGGCACTTGCCAACAAGCCTAGAGAAACAACTGGGGACTGGGCATGAAAAACAGGGGGAGGTCTTGCTAATCGGAAAAGAATCCTGGATGTATTCAAATTGTGTGCTATTTCAGCAGAGGTTCTGCTGCACAGACAGTGTTTATTTTTACTATCCATAGATCATGCATTAAAAAGTACTTAAACATTTAGGGAAATCGGATTACTCAGAAAATTGCTCAAAGCTCCTTATAACAGATCTGGGTGGTGGATGTGCTACTTGTATGAGTGTTTCTGCTAGAACAATCTGTCTGGTTTATAATTAATGTCGCTTAACATTTGTAGATTAGCCTTTCATCTAAAAATGTTGAGGGGCCTTGCCAGGCAATGGTTCATCCCCAGGACACTGCTTTCAGTGTAAGGTGAGGTGAGTGGCAACTGCAGTCACTGCTGGTTTGTGAGGCCTTTATTTGTGCAACGTGGACACACAGGCACCCAACCACATCATGGTCAAGGAGCTCAGCTGATGCCACCACTTCACCCCTTTAAGGCCTTCTCTGGAAAAAAATGTATGTATTTATGGCAAAGAGGTAAAACTCGACAAATGCAAATGTTAGGCTGCTTCCCTAAATCTCAAAGGGGCCATTATTCTGGGTTAGTCTTCAGGCACCAGAGAAGATGCAGATGTAACATCTTAGTTTGCTGCTGTCCCTGATCTATGTATTCAACTTCATTACTGAGCTAACTTTTAACAGGAAATTATCAGCAGGCTGTGTTTCTCAAGTTTCATCTTTACCCATTGTCAAGATTTAACAAAACTCAATAATCTTGCTTTTCTCATGATGTTATAAAGCCTGTTGTCTTTCCCTTGCCTTGTGAATATGCAAATATTGAAATAGTTATAAAATAATTATTAAGACACATGCTTTCTTGTATTGACTCTAGTGATTTACCTTTGCAGAATTTCTCCTCATAGGGAATTCCATCTTTCGGATCCACACCCTGTTGGAGAAGAGAAAGGGTAGATAACAGTATCTATCTAGCACCTGAAGAGTGGCAGTGAAAAACAGAAGCTGAGAATTTAGTTATTCTTGAATGTTTGCCTGCAGGAGGCACTGCATCATAATAATGATGTTTTCCATTACATTACCTTAATAAGTACATGTACATTTAAATTAGTCATATAAGCTATAATTTAAACAACCATAAGCATCAATAAACAAACTTAATATCAGCTAATAAAACCAGAAGAAATAAAGAAACATTTGTAAACTAAATCAAGGACTAAAGAGAACAAAAGAGAAGCAGCAATCAGGAAGGTACAACTTCATTTACTTACCCATATGCCATTGCAGTTAGAGTCACTTTTTGCATCCCAATTATCAGGACTAAAACAGAGACACAAAAGGATAAGCAATGTCATCAAAAAAACCCAGGAAATCAGATCCCCAATGCTATTCTTCACCAAGATTAAAAAGCAATTAGAAATTCCTTTCTGCATGGAAGAGTGGGGGTTTTCCCCCTTTGGGTCTGGGAGAGGCAATTTTTCCTAGCAGAATGCAAATGCAAAATGCAACATTAATTTAAATTTAATAATGGAAGTTGCCGAATGAAACTTATCCTGTCGGTCAGTGGCATGATTTCCCTCCCCACCTCTGGCCTGTCTGACCAATTTTAGCTGCAGGTGCTTCAGAGCAAGGAAAGAAATGCATGCAGCACCCTTGCAAATGAGTCCCATCCCTGGTCTTGATCACCCCCTCTTGTCTCCCTCACAGTGAAATCAAGCAACAAGCAGTCATGTGCTGTCTAAGAGGATGGTCAAAACAAAATCTGGAGCTCATTCTTCTCAAAGCCACAATTAATAAGAAACCTTTAAAATAATTAAAATCTTTACCGCCTGCCAGGGTACACGGTTGTGTTTTTGTCATTGCAGTCTCTGCCTCGCCAGTGATAGCCCCTCAATGTCTAAAGGCCAGGAGAAACACGCAGAGAGGACAGCCATTATTACTCTTGCACTTCTAATTTAAAATATCTAAAATGAGAATCTAACTCAAGGTGTAGGAATAAAACCCAGTAAACAGGTTGTATTCCAGAGCCCCTTTGCTAAGCTTTAATAAGTGACACCTAGCATGCTTTGCTGCAGAAATAAGACAAGTTGGCAATTTATTTTTTCATTTAATATGACTTTAATTCACCTCTTATTAATTCAGTAAACAACCACTCAGCAGCAGAGCAATTTGCTTCTGCAGGGAGCATAGCTTTATATGTGCATTTCCCCAGGTGGCACACATGAATGATTGCTTTTTCATCCAGGAAAAAACCCTGACATTTTATGACAAAAAACCCCTCCATTCATTTTATTCCTGTACCTATTTTCACATGAATGGGTAAGGCTTTGCAGAAAGTAGGAGGAATCCCAGAGACATCCTCATTATCAAGGGATTACTGTACCAAAGGAAAGTCTTTGCTTACTGGGAAAGTACTAAATTTATCTCCATCAAAATCTTCAAAAGGCAGTTTATTTCTTAGAACACTGTAAAAAACAAAAACAAAACCCATAATGTTAACATATGGAAGGGAATCTATTAAGAAAGTAAAAAACACAGTAAAATGTACAGAACAGATAATAACTGGCATGATATTCACTGCTCTCTATATTCAGTTGTGGCTCTGTGCTTGTACTTCAGCAAAGTCATCCTGTCCAAAAGAGCAAATTATGTATTTCAATATCTGCTGACTGAGCTGTGGAGGTGAGGCTGATGGACTCCTGTATGGCTTCAATGTCAAACCAGCAGTCTCTGAAACAAACCAGGACAACAAATCTGGTGGTAAATGTTTGAGGATTTTTTGTTTTGTTTTGTTATGTTGGGTTTTTTTTTTTTTTCATTTCTTTTTTCTAACTACAGAAAAAGTAAAAAAACCAGAGACGGTGAGAGAGAGTGCATGAGGGAGCGATCAGAAAAGGTAGGTTGAACACATGCAATCCAACCTATAATACACAATTTCATTCCCACTTCCACTGTCTGAACTCATAGGGCTCAAACTCAGCTTATGTGTCCTGACTAGCATTTCAAAAGATTTTTCATGTCAATCAACCCATTCCAAATAAACTCCTGATATTTGCAGATTCAATTAAATGAGCAGAAATAGGTGAGCAAGTTAGTCTTGGCAGTTGAATCAATCAAATATACAGCTGATAATCCTGATTTATTCTTAGACCTGCTTGAGTACTCCTCCAAGTCACTGGGGTACATTGACAAATACGCTTCATGAGTTGTAAAAGCTCATGTCCTTGGCTTAGAAACTGACTCAAAGTCAGCACGGTCATGACTTTCTTAAACACCTTGGGATTGTTCTATGCTTCACAACTGACATTAAATTTGGGCTCCTCACAAAGTTATGCAGGTGCTGGTGGCCTTCCTGCACTGAGATATGAGCACAACAACTGGATGAACAAATGAAATGAAGAAGTTTCTTGGGGTCAGAAGATCTCAGGAGAAAGGTGGCTTCCTCTTGGAGCTGTCACATCTGTGAGTGTGTGTCACATATTTGAGCTCTGGGATGTGCTAAAATTGAGCAAATGGTTTAAGCACTAAAACAACCATAAGGATCCCTGTGAAGAGTGTTACTTACCTGAACTCTGTGCAAGCTCCTTCTGTACTACCTAGACAGTGGTTTTATAAAGGAAACCAACATAAGTAAAGTATGGGAAGCTCCGTTAGCTAAGGATGACTTTCGAAAGAAGCAAATTTACCATGTTCTGTTTCTGGTTAAGGACTGAAAATGTATACATACTATTTAATCTTCTCACACAGGTTAGCCAGAAGGGGAAATGCACATACACTTGAGAACCCCATGACACTTTTCTGGAGAGGAAGAAAAATAAAAGGAGATAGATGCATTAGT
Organism: Prinia subflava; assembly: GCF_021018805.1. Classification (NCBI taxonomy): domain Eukaryota; kingdom Metazoa; phylum Chordata; class Aves; order Passeriformes; family Cisticolidae; genus Prinia; species Prinia subflava. Next base: position 106,613,562 of record NC_086247.1, on the reverse strand, counting down.
TCACAGAATGGTGTAGCTTGGGATATTCAGTGTCAGTAAATTACAGAGCTAAACCATGTATTTTCTGCCTAGAAACATCCAAAAACTCCAATGATGCCAATGAGGATGCTACATGCCAAAGGATTTAGACCTGACACAGCAGTCAAGGATTAAGGCTGAGCATTTTGCAAACCTACTGTTCTTGCTTTCAAAGACCTGTAAAACTCAAAAAGGGAAGAAAAAGTTCCAGTCTTCTCTTTTCTCTGTCTACTCTCATGTAACCATTTTTTTTGTTTTCATTTTTTGTGAAAATTACTGTTTTCATGTTTGGTAAACATGGTGGCACCTGACACAGTGCAAAACTAGTGAGAGCCACACACTTGGAGCCATAGGTCTGGTTTCTACATGCCAAAGGCCAGGGACAACTCCAAGAAGAGGAGAAATGAGAGGATCCAGACTGTGCATAGAATACCCTTGATTTTTAAAATGAGATTTTAACATGGAAATCTAGGTTTTATCTTGGCCAAACCTGTAAGATGTAAAAGACAGCTGCTGCTGGAAAAACTGCTTCAGCATTAGTAGCCCATAGCTTTGGGCCACTCCAGTTGATGTCCCAGGTAGTCAGGAAGCTTCAGAAGCTGAAACTTTCCTAATGAATAGTGTTACCTGGGCAATTAATCCCACAAACACTGCTGCTCATGTGGCTTCACTGTAAGTTCAGTTGGTCTTGAAATACTGAGGGTGCTCAAGTGGTCTCTAAGTGCAGAGGACTAATTGGGGCACAGCCTAATTCTCTGTATTCACTGAGGCTATATTTACCATGTAAATATGCAGCAGATGAGCAGATGGGCACACTCATAACTTTATGCAAAGAAGGGTAATTGTTGATACAGGCACAGCGCTTAAAATCTCCGTCCTTGGACCAACTGCCTTCTGCTACATACTTTATATACATGGAAAAAAAAAAAGAGTAAGGTAGTCCTCAACCTAATCATATTACAACCCATGCCCAACGTGAAGCAGAAGGTAAAGCTTGAATACAGCTCAGGAGAGGCCAGTGGAAGGTTATTACAGACTGTGTGGGTCTATAACCCCACTGAGTGACAAAGGAACTTTGAGGCAGCACAGCAAGGCAGTGAGGCCAAGGACTGTAGGGCATTGCCTTGCAGCTCCAGGGGAGGTGTTTGCTTGGACAGGTAACAAGGGGCGATGGACATAAGGGTCCCACACTGCCCAGAGCAGGAGGTCAGGCACAGAAACGTGCCACAAGCAGGATCTCCGTGTGGAGAGGAGAGCTGGTGTAGTGGAGAGGGGACAGAGCCCGTAGTACAAAGACTGCAGCTAACATTGGTGCTGGTGGCTGAAGTGACCATGCATCAAGGTGAAGATGAGAAAGAGTGGTACCTTTTTCAGGTACCACTGAAAAGGAGGAGGAGGAAGAGAGATCTGCAGTGGAGTGGGAGCTGTAACAGTGCACTTTCTGAAGAAGGCAAAAGTGAAATCAAGGAAAAAAGAAAAAGGAGGGTCAGGGAGACAAGAGACCTGCAAAAAAGCCACCAATTACCTTTCTTCAGCTCTGTCCAACACACTCAAATGGTAAAGCTTTAGTCACACTGGCTTGGAGGGGGAGGAGGTACTGGTGGAGTGAAAGGAGAAACCAGAACACAACCACAGAAGAAGTGGGGAGAAAAAGCCATCAGGAAGCAAGGCCTTTCCTTAGGCTGAAAGGCCAGCCTAGTCCCACTGCTGCACCTCCAGTTGCCCTCTGCACTTCCCCATCCCTCTGCACCTCTGTATTCAAGCCATTGGCTGCATTAGGGCTGTGTGCTGCAGCATGGCTGGGACACAGGCCTCCTTTTTGCTCTGTGTGTATGGTCAGATGGGCAGAGAGCATAAGAGGTGCACAGACAGGATGCCAGCTTTTCTCAAAGAGATTTGCAAACCTATGTACTCTTCCTGAAAAGAGGCAAGAAATCACTTCCCCCCCTCCTTTGTGTAAGACTAATCCTGCCAACAGAAGCACCAGAGGCTCTTTAAGCCTTCCATCAGGCTAAAACTTTCAGTGTCTTCATCTGAGCTGTCAGCTTTTCACTTCAGCCTAAGTCACAGTGTGCAAAGCCTTTGAAGTTAAGGCACCTGGAGCCAAAATGGCACCAGAAAGACAAACTACAGGGCTTGCAAAAAATAAATACATAAATATAACCTCCTTTGATTCTGCTCACAAGCTGTGCTAAAAGTTTATCCTTTGCTGTAAACAGAATAAAATCTTTGCTGCCTTTTTCTCAGTTAGTCTTTTGAAAATTCTTGCTGACTGGCTCTCCGCTGATTTCAAGGGAAAGTTATTCTGCACTCCCAAGGACTGCCCAGCTTCAGTGGGAGTGGATGCATGGTGATGACCTGGCAGTGCTGTGGGGGCTGCTGAGGACCGGCTGCAGCAGCATTCCAAAGCCCAGCAGCCTCTGGCTCCACAGCATTTGTATTCCCACAGCAGGTGGGACAGTGAGATCTTCTTGGCGTTGTGCAGGAGTGTGGCTCTTCTGCTCTTTGAGGGTGTCTTGGGCTACTCTCAAAAGGCAAGGAAAACAGGCATAAAAAAAGACGAAGTCTTTGTGTGAACAGGTCCTTTTCCCAGGTACTATTGGGTCCTTCCCAGCAGAGGCAGGCTACCATTGCAGCAGGAGTTGATGACAGAAGATGGACTACTTGCCCCTGTGTAACATGAGTGGGTGGGCAGGAGACCAGCTTGTTTTCCTCTGCCTGTCAGTTCTCTATGGGCTTCCTCCATGGTTTCCCACTTGTCCCACTACCAGGATGTGACTTGCAGGGACCTCATAGTCATGACAGGGTTGTACAAATGATGCCTGCTCTCATTAAATGCCAGAACTCTAATCACCATTCTTCCATTGCTATTGCTCAAAGATGCCCCTTAGTATCTTCTCCACCCACAAGAAAAGTTAATGCTGGAGGTGCTCACAGTGATTGATAACACTAATATCCTATTCATTGCCTGTTAACATTCCCTAATGACATTTCTGTAATTATTTTAATTGGTTTTACTAACAAGAATAACAATGAGCCCCTAATGCTTGTTGGTGTTTGATTTAAGCCAGTGTCTTATTGATGGCTCGCTCCTTTTAATGAACAGAGACAATTACTAGAATTTTTTTGGAATTGTAGCTGCTTTCACTGCATCTCTACATCTGCTGAACACCTTTTCTTTTTCCTAAGCTCATAATGATCCTCAGAAATTCCAAGTGAACGTGAAATCCTGGGATCCAGATGGATCTCCCATTCTCATTACAACAGCCATCATCACATCTCTTTTTTTATGCAAACACACACAGCTGCTGTGCCAAGATGGGGACAGTTAACTTGCAAGAACTTCTTCAGAAGGCTTTGCCCAAATATACAATGCAGCAAAAGCAACCAAAAGAGCAGATATGGGAAGAATGAACAGATCTAATTTGATGTTTTGGTCTGGCATGAGCCAGAGCATGAAAGAGGCCAGATGAATGTTTTTCTTTCTTCACTGTTGTGGATGCAGGGATGTCCTACCACAGCTGGGGTGTTTCTGGTTCCTCACCCACACACTCAGCCAAGTAATCTTCTTCCCAGGCAGTGAGACTGTTCTCAGCTCTCACTAAGGCGCATCTGCCTGTGCAGGATCATGATTTGGCAGCCTTGAGACTGGGCAGGTGATTTCCTTACTATATCATCACATGCTGCTGCTCTGGGATACATGGCTTATGCAAGCATGATTCACACGTGCGCCCTCCTAGAGATTCTCCTTTGTGTTTCTTACTGCATTGTTTCTCTGGATCTGAAAATAACTTCAGTCTGGGTGAATGGGAAATTGCAAGCTGAAGTAATGCCTCTAGAAATGTTATTTTCTATTTTACAGGTTGAAAATAAGTTTCAGCCAGGGTCATTACAGGAAGCACACTAGGAATAATTGCAGGAGAGGCCCAACCAAGCATATGATACATGTTTTAATTTGAGCTGGCCTTGCATTGTGCAGAAGGTTTGGAAGTACATTGGAACCCAACTGTGACCTTTCTGCTTCCAGTCTGTTTGTCCTTCCTGCTGGTAAAGAGGCAGCTAGGAGCAGGAAGGGGCCAATGGAGATTGGGAGAGGTATCAGGACATTGAGCAGTTCTGAGGTACGGGAGAGTAAAGGCGAAATAGGAGAGCCTATTGCACCCAAAGATTGATGCCAACCATGCCACCCTACACAGGACAGCCTGAAAGGATGTGGCATGCCCAGCCCAAGAAAGTGGCTGGACATGAGAGGGACTCAGCCCAATATGCCAAGGGTATAGCACATGCAAGGAAGCAAAGGAATTGTGTCCCAAGGGGCAGCACCCCCGTGCCAATCCCTCTCCAGCCCTGTGCCTGTGCCCGATCTCCAGCTCACAGAGAGAACCTGCTTGACTCAGAGCATCTTGTTACACGTGTCAATGTGAGGACGTGCTCCAGGGAAAGAAGAACAAAAATTTCATGTAATTTGAGCGGAAATTTCAGGCCATCAGTAGCACAGCACCGAATAGGAAGGAAAATTAGTACGAGATCCTGCTGGTTGCTGTTCTGCGGGAGCTGAGGCCCCTCTCTCCAGAGCTTTATTTCCCTGGACTGGCAATTTGGCAATTGCTCAAAGGCTAATTAGGCACCTAAATTTTCACTTTTGTGAGTATCATCGCAGTAAGGATTCAGGAACAAGTAATATCAATAATTTCTTCACAAAGAGTTAAAGCATTTCCTGTGCATTAAGTGCTTGAAGACAACTGGAAACAAACTCTAGGGCGGAACTGACTCACCTAAGTGAACCTAGCAGAATAAAAGCTGCTACCCTTCTCTGCTACCCTTTAGAGATCCTCTACAAATCTGAAAATGGTTGGAAGCAGAAAGATTTCACATCCCATTTTTCAAATTTTAGAGGCAAAGGCAGCATCTCACACATACAGGAAAAATACACAGAATTTGCATTCAGGCCATTGCTTGAGTTTCAGACAGCCCCAATGATAAGTTGCTCTGCTCTGAGGCAATAGGTCAGTTCGTTAGGCACCCACTTACATATAGCTACAAGGTTTTTCATTATTTCTTTTTATGCTCTCCCCATACTTTTGTATTTTTTCTTTATTTCTCCCTCTCTTTCTTCCAGTGTCACCTGATAGAGCAGATCCTGCATCAAGCAGGAGTGAGTCAGCATTCAATTCAATGCTAATCAAGAAGATTCACAGTCAGACAAAACAAACAAGGACTCAGTCCTGATAAAATGCCAGTACAGAGTAAAACACCCTAATGCCATCTATTTCTTACCAGGTCCTTGGAGGTCTTCATAATTCTTTTTGCTTTTCTTATTGCAACACTCAGTCCCACCTAGGAGAGCAAGAACAAAATGAAAAACAACCAGGTCAGCCTCACAGTATACTAACAACTTTTCTTCCTATTTCCTACCATTTTTTTCTATTTAAATATCAGTCACAGCATAGAAATGATGTATGAGTCCACAAACTCCTCATCAGTTACTTTTTATTGGACTAACAATCAATTATCCAGTCAACTTCTATAAAACTCCAGTTGCAAGAGTTCATTTATTTTGCTCCAGGGCATCATTTATTTCCCAAGGAAAAGTCCAGATCAGCTGAAGAGCTGAAATTCATATCCTGACTGCATAGTGTGTGCTGCAGAGGACATACTTCTCTAGTGACTCCTCCTGAAGGAAAACTCCTCCGTTAGAATGCCAAAAAGAGCATTACTCGTGTAATGTCAGTTTGACTTGCTGTGGAAGGGTACAGAGGAAACATTCGCTCTGGCATGGATAAGTGTTGGATTATCCCTTTTTCTGACCCAGAGACAGGGCTCCTGAGAGGTGTTTCAAAGACTTATTCTATTTTCAGTCTCATGTAAAGGATGAGACAGTACAGATGTTACAATTCACGCCATCACAATCAGAAGCCAAACTATTTCCTAATTACAAAACATTATCAGCATTTTTGGCCTATCAGCTTTTGCCACACAATGCTACTAGTGCTTCTAAGCCAACAATCTAAAAATACCCTTCATGGGCCTTGCTACAATACATCTTTGATATTTCTATTGCTCCAAAATCTCTAGTCTGTTTGTAAGGCCATCATTTGAAACTTGTTTCCAGTTCAATCTCTCTCTCAAGGTCTTCCCTATTCCATGGCCTCTCTAAGTCAGCACACCTTATCTCAAAGTTTGCATAAGACTATGCAAAGACTATGTGAGCCTTCTGTCAGGCTTTGAGAATTCTCTGCAAATCCATTTCTCACAGATAAGGGTTATAGTCAGCTGAGGTTCATCCTGGAGGGGGAACATGGCATGCAGGAAGGTATAAAGCAGGGAACAGAGTTTGGAAGGAAAATCCCCTGCTTAGGATCCAGGAAGGTTAGCTTTTTATTCTGGAAATACCTGCCCTGGAGAGCAAGTTCTTGCTGACAGTGACAAGATAGTTTTTCTGTTGAGTCCATGCCAACTTGTACTGAATAGGCATTTTGGGAGACCTCCATAATGGGGATACTTCTACCTTCATAGAAAGAAAGAGTAGGAGAACCATTCCAAGTAAAGGTCTTAGAGAGGCATCAGGTTGGCCATCATAAGGCCGTGGGTTACAAATAAGTCAGCTACTAGTGATACACAAATCATTCCCAAAATCCCTTGCACACAAGCTCTTTGAAGGCGCAGAGGAAATTTTGTGCAAGGGGCACCATGCAGGAGTGTGAGTGACAGCCAAGGACCAGCTCTGCTGGCAGCAGGAGGACAGATGTGCCAGGTGTGCTGCAGCAAGGCAGTGGCCAAATGCACCCTGGCAGCTGCTTACTGTGGCCAGGAACTGCCAAACACTGCCAGGGTCCTGCTCTGCAAGTTTTCCTCGAGGCTCTGCCATTGCAAAAACCTCGACAAATACATCTTTGCAGCCCATGTGGTCCACAGCCCTGGGTGCTGCCTGAAGAAATGCTGAGGTGTGGGCAATAAGTAAGGGCTGTTTCTACACCGTGCTGTTAGGCCTTGACCAGGCCTTAAGAAATTTGTCTTGTATCACAGCACAGAAAGATCACTCTGCTTCTGCTGCCACAAGGACTCTTCCCATTCATGGGGGTGAGGAGGTGCCCCAGATATGCTCATGCCATCAAAAAACAACTGTTTAACAATTCTGATGAACAGCACTTTCTTAATTCAGCCATATCTTTCAGTAAGAAAGGAAGTTCTCATGACTCCAATTTAGGACAAAAAAAAAAGAGAGACAGTCAGAGGACTCTGGGAAGATCAAGGGAACACCAGTGTGCTCCTCCCTGCTGCTCCATTTTCAATTCAGGACAATATTCTTGTGTCTCAGTGATGACAATTCCCATATGTTGTGCTGCATTTATTAGGCCACCTTTGAAAACAGCCACATCTGTGAGACAGTAACCAAGTGATGGCCTCTGTCCTTCCCCTCAGCATTCAGCATAAGGAAGGCTGAAAACACTGCCTGTTTGCTCTCTTTCAGCAGAAATAACTACTTATGTTCTGTAGGCTTTGAGAATTGGCAAAAAACCCCCAACCTTAAAATAAAAAGGAGATAAAAATCAATTGTTTTTGAAAACATTTCAAATGGAAAAAAAAAAAAAATCCAGGGTATCACAAACACGTTATCACCTGGTTTCTGCTCAGAATTGTTAGTGGGGACAAACTGTTCTGAAAATGACCTGCTATCAGTTGCTCCTACAACCCAGCATAAGAACATTACTGCCAGCCTAACATCAACTGAGTCTGAGGACTCTGAGGTAAAGTCAGCACAACTTTGTGTTTATCTGGACAGAACTACAGGAACTCAGCAAGGGGGCAAATAGGGATGCTTCAGCAAATGCTATTATTGCAGATTTGAAAAAAAAAAAGAGAAAATGTCCCTTATATGATGGCACCTTACTGAACAGTGGCATGCCAGATTATAATATTAAAGTAGAATTAATTTGTATTTAAAGTAATCCTTGCCAGCATTTTTGTGCTGGGGATAAAATTTAGCATGTCATTATAATTGATTTGGGCAGTGATCAAAGCAAATTAATTAACCATTATATTCAAGGGTCAAAAATTTATGGTGAACAACACAAAGGGACATGGACGAATAAGCATAAGCAGCAAGGAACACAGACTTTTAAGCTGCTGGGTTTTAATACATGTATCACATTAATATATGTAGTTAATACATGTTTAATTCATGGTGTCTATAGTCTTCTAAAAATCAGGGTATGTCACAAATAGATGAAAGAAGCCAGCAATGAGCCAAGACATTGTTTTCTAGTTTCTTCCCCCTGGGCAACTGCTGTCCCAAAAACCAATCATGCATCTTACGTTTGCCATAGTTAAGTTGTACAATGCCAGCTGCTGTCATTTCTGCAATAAAATTACTTGAGAAGCAGATGTGAAAAATGGCTTGAAATGGAGTATAATAGAAGGAAAATTCCCAGAGAGGAAGCATTTATCAATTCTTTTCTGCTGGGCAGGGTAGGAGAGACCTTTCTTGCTCACAGCAGCAGCACATGAGGAATGCATGCTTCAGAAAGTTACAGGGATATTGCACTCAGAAAGCAGAAAACAAGGGAGGAAAATGGTGGATCTTGCATGCAGAAAATGCTTTCTCTGAAGCACTAAGGTTGACACCTTCTCTCACCTCACAAGTTACTTCAGCCAAGACTCCAGGTTGGTCTGCAGAAGACTGGCAGCTGAAACACCCACTGAGAAGAAAACACTCCTGGTTTCACGGGTCACCTGCAATCCCTGGCTGACACCAGCATGTCAAGCCTGCCACTGAAGGCCATACAACCGCTCATAGAACCTCTCCTGCTACACCTTGGCTAGCAAGGCGCCTCCTCTCTTTCCCATGGCCTGAGAACACCATCAAGGAGAGGGTTCCCTAGGTTTCAGAAGCTGATGGATGAGTCCTGGGGAGCAGCCAGCACCATCCACCCCAACTGGAGCAGCCCTGGCACACTGTGTGCACAAGATATCCAACCACGGATGGGGCTGAGGGTGGAGTGTCACTGGGATTTAGTTCACTGCCTTCTTTCAGAGTTCTCTGCAGAGACCATGCATTCCCAGTAATGATTTCTTTTTTGGCAAACAGATGTATTTCTCATCGTAAACAAATGCATGAACCAACTCTAACTCTCTCTCATTTACCATCCTTGTTAGCCAGCTTTTCCCCAGGAGACCAGTATTCACAAAATACTCCAAGTTTCCCTTCTAACTAATTTTCATCATCCTTTAACCAGGAGTACCAAGATAGCAAAATTCTGCAAAGCTTGTCAAATAGCACAGTTAAAAGTGAGATTTGTTCATGAGAAATGCTTCCTTGCCCTCACACTTTTGTCTGCCATCATCCAACCCCAAATATCGCTGTGCCTGTGGGTTGTCCAAGGCTTGTTTTTGAAGGTCCTGTCTGAGACAGCTTCTACATTGGCATGGCACAGCTGCATGCACCACCTTGTAAAACCCATGACACCCTATTTCCTTTGGATTTATTTGGTAGAATGCTGGGGTTGTATGATTTGGCATTTTGGGGTTGTTTGGATTTTCAGTTGGGGTAGGGTTTATTTTATTTTGTTTTCTGCCAGTGAAGAGGAGCAAAGGAAATGCAGAGAAACAAGCAAAAGAGGAGGAACTAGCACTCACACTGTGCCTTCTGCTATTACCTATCTATAGGTAATTTCTTCAGGGCTCAGTTCTGGCTGCAGCAGAAACTCACATTTCAGTAGATCTTACCTGTTTCCAAAAACAAAGGCTAAAAGGAAGGCATCTTGCCCCATAGGACCTAGACTGCAAGGCAAATGCTTGCCTTACTGCTTGTGGTCTCAAAAGAAGGAAACAGGTTCCAGTCATGAGGTCTACTTTTTCCTGGCAGCCTGCTCTTAATCAGGAATGCAGAAGCACTCCCACCCTGGAGTTTGGTTCTATCTCACCTCCCAGGAAGAAGCTCACATTTTTTACTGAGAAAGATGAATGATAGAAAACAGCAGGAGTATTTTTATTTTACTAAACCCCAAAGAGTTTCTTTTTTTCACCCAGAATTTGTTGGCTCCTGCTTCGCCAAAAAGAATGCTGACCACAGTAATATCCATGAAGGATGTGGCTTTGTAGAAAGGCAGTGAAAGACCTGATAGAGGGTGCACAAACCAGCATGGTGGCAGTGATGCTTATTCTTGGCAAGATAAAATTATAAGAACATAAATATGTATATTTTGGCTGATGTAAAATGACTTCCACTGAAATCCTATTGATGGAAATTAAGACAAAATATGCAGCTGAAAGGTCTCTCATAATCTGGAGCATAAAAGTGATGGCAAGCAGAAGAGGCACCCTGAAAGGCAGAAAGTACAAACTTCCAACACAGACTGTTTTAGTGACTGCTAGAACACGGCCACTGTGCTGAAGTCAAGCCATAATTCTGGCCCCAGCAAATCAATTAAAGGATTGCCACTTAACCAAACAGGCCAGCTGGCTTAAAACAATCTAGAGACAAGCTGAGAATAATCTCCTGCAAACCTGTTTGTTCCCAGGGCCAGAAAGGAGGCTTGGTAGGAAGTGTATAAAACTCTTCACCCTATTTCAGCCCTTTTCACTCACTAGAGGAACATCGCTGTATTACACAACCTGGTGCAGAAAGTCCTCCAGCATATGAGCTGATAAACATTTTTGCTAAAACATTATCCAGTCATCCTAAACCAGCTATCTTGGATGCCTGTGCTACTGTCAGTCTTTTGGAGTGATGCTGCAGCCCATATTACAACATCTGCTGTTGATGTGGCTTAAACCACAATGTAAAGAGCATTACAGATGTACCTTGAACCACAAAATATTTTACAGCAGCTTCAGATAACATCCACTTTTCAGCCACCTTTCACAAGCCTTCACTTCTGATGTGCCCTATTAGTTTGTCTCTTTACTTGAAGGGGACCCCAGCGTTGCCACACTCATACTAAAGGGCAGAGGAGAACCTTTGCTCTGTTCTCCAAGCCACTGGTGGCAAGAAGGGGCTCACAGGAGCCATTACAAGGGACATCTGGTCACACGGTCATGCTGGTGATCCAGGAGCTGCGAGGGCCCCTCCAGTCTTCCCCACCACCATCAGAAGTCTGCTCCTGAGACTGCTTCCCAGCAGAACAGCCCACCTTGCCCAAGCCCCAGCAACAGGGGGCTGCCTGTGCCCAGGCTGGATGCCCTTTTCTTCCAGCCCCATACTGAGAACACTGAGCTCCATGCAAACAGAGTAATATTTTTAATTCCTAATTAGAGCAAAGTCTTCCAGAATAATCACAGCGTGCTAATAGCTCCAGGCAGCTTGGCAAAAAAGAATAATAATTTGGGTTAATTTGTCAGAGACCAGGGAAGTATGTAAAATGATGCACGTATCATTTACACGGATTGCAGTGTCTCCATTAAGCAGACAGTTTGAAAGGTCTCTGAAGCAGGGGCTCTTCCTTCCTCAAAACGCACAACTTCGCTAAAGCAACAGTGCACACACAGAAGAAAATTAACTAATGACAGAAAAAGCAGATACACGTTGATATTTTCCACCTTGGAGGTAATTAAAACCTGAGCGTTATACTGCCTTCCAAGGACAGGTAACGCTATTTCTTTCACTCCCTTTGCCAGTACAAATATGATACTAATTCTGGGAAAATGGGCATCCAGAAGTCTAAATGAGTAAGTGAAGTACCTGAAAATCAATAGAGTTGAACAGAACAGTCATTAGTATTAAAGTCTTGTTCAAACACTCGGCAGGGGACTGTGCCAACATTTGCAGACTCATAAAACTGAAGTGATCAATCAAATTACAAACTAAAGAAGCAAATGTGAGGTAAACTGCATTTTATGCACCTGTGTCTCTGATTGTATATTAATTTTTTTCACCCATAATTCATCTTTACTCAGTCTGACTAGTCACAGAGTTACTGTGGGCAATTTATCAACCACTCGAGCATGAATTCCAAGCACTGCTCTTCTCCTCCCTTGTCCTCATACTCTCTTGGGGCATGAGGAGAGCCAAAAAGAAGGGTACAGTCAGTGTAAAAAAAATTGTTTGGTTGGCAGAGTTCCCTTGTTCCTGTTGTGAAACAAATACCTTGACAGAAAGGGGTTTAACTACCACTTGGAAGGGAAGAGGGTTTACTTGATCCACTCACTCAGAGGGACAGTCTCCAGATCATGTAAAAAAGAGTCTAAGATTGGTTTAAGAAAACATAAACCAAAGCCCCACCATGTTCAGCTGTTTTCCTTGTGGACAGTGCACTCACTGAAGTAGTTGGTGGAGGTGGAAGGAGACAACACCTTGGTCCTACACCTGCTCTGGGACGTGGGTAAGAACTCACAAAGATGTGACAGCAATGCCACGAGTGGCATCCTTTCCCCTCTGTCTGATCAGCCTAGCATTTCAACACAGGTGTTCTAATTTCTTCATGGGACCCACTTTGATTTAAACAGCCCCTCTCTCCAGGCTCCTTTGCCTAACTCATGGTGCAGCCATGGTGAGCCCATCCCTCTCTTTAAGTGCAGTTCATTGCCTGCATCCTTTCACTTCAAGAGGCACCTTGCACTTCTGACACTCAGTTCAAGATGGGGGATTTCTGATGGCACCTGCTTGATGAAATTTGGGCAATATTCTAGTTGAATCAGCTTAGTGTGGGCCCTCTCTGCTGCCTGCACTCGTCATCTTTCACCCCTGTGTGGCTGCACATCCACAGATCTCTATGTTGACATATCATGGAGCATAGACTCACACCTGCTATAAACTAGATTTTACTGTCATTCTTCGAAGGCAAGTGTTTCTCCAGACCTTAATACTGGCAGAACTAAATCCACCTTGGAGATGAATTGCAGATCATTGAAGCCCATCAAAAGATTGCCTGATTTCAATGATTGCCAGGCTAGACCCTGTGTGGAACATGCAGACCATTAGAAAATCAAACATGCCTTTCTCCATCCAAATGCAGGGAAAAAGATTTCCAAAAATAGGTACTGACATGAATGGCTTGCTTTTCAACACCACCAAACAACTCCCATCACCCACAGGCTTTAGTGTGACTGAAGGTGCATGATGGCTGGAATGGAAAAAAATTACTCACAACCAAAAGAATCCCAAAACAAACAGCACATGTTTAGACACCTATGCAGATATGTATGTGTGCAAGTATAGCAAAGGTCTAGGACACGCAATCAAGGGTGTGCAAATGTTGTAGCAAGTGACATGAGAGAAGCAGAAGTAATTAAATATGATTTCAGCCTGTGGCAAAAGATAATGCATGTTAGCTTAAACCTTTTGCACTGCAGGCTAATGCAGGTCAAATAGCCCTGCATTTGCAGCAGGTGACCTGTGCCCACGCAGGCTGTCACGGCAGATCAGGCAGCGTGGGCATCACTTGTCGTGCCCTGGTAATGTGGTGGCATAGATGAACCTCAGCTGCGTATCTGCTTTGGGGTTATCGTACTGCATAAAAACAACGTCCCTGCTCTTCCTCTCTGATCCAGACTGGTACAGGAGAATTTGGCCCTGCGACTCCCATGCCACCCTCAACCCAGATGACGATGGTCCACACAGCTAATGTGTGTTACGCACTTTTTGTCAAACAGACATTTTTTAGGAATGTCCATGCTCTAAATGTTTACTTCCTAGACAATGTGTGTTCAGTGGAAACCTTAAAACTGCTCAATTCCATCTTAAAAGACATTCCACAATCAGTAGTTTTCAGAAAAGTGTGAGACCAACTCACCTTTGGAGGAGAGTAGAGATGACAAAGCGGTTGTCCTGGATCCTGTTTACACAGCCTCAAGGAATGGCAAACCACATCGGCATTCATTTCCCTGTCTATGCTGAATGAAATTGTGCATAAAGAAAGACTATTATGTTTTTTCTGGGCTCTTGAAAGTAGAAGCTATTTCCATGGGAAGCTAAATCTTCCCAACACCACACAATAATCTCAGCTGACTTCACTGTGGCCCATAACCGCTGCTCAGTACAGTGTTGGGTTCTAACGATTTTCTGCCACAACATCCTACTCAGCATTTAAAATTGGAACCCAGGATGATGAAAAAGGACTGTGCTCTACATGCAGCACCTGAATCAAATGCATTATAACTATTCTAGTTTTTTAATCAATCATAAGCCTGACAAAGATTTAAAGGTTAAAGTTAATGCATATGCAATTTGGCACATAGGAATGTTCAATCATTAACTCAACAAAATAACCAGAAATCCTTCAAAGATCCTTAACCTTTAATCACCAGGCACAAGTGCTAGGATTGTTTCTTCCTTTTTGGGGTGCACCTCTGGGCTAATCAGGAATTAAATTAAAATGTTTGATTACAGCACTTCTTTGTCCTGTAAGCACTTTGCAGTCCCGTGGCTAGTTTTAAAAACAAAAATAAAAGCCCTAGGGAAGAAGATGGTCTAGTAAAAGCTCTGTTAATTAAACTAAGAACTTTCAAAGAGGAATAAAATGACCTACATTTTATTTTTTTAATCACTTAGATTAAATAGTAGGCTTCCCCAAGAGTGCATATCAAGGTCAGGGCTGAGAGCATGTAGGGGCTGACAATTAGAAAGCCTGATTAAAGGTAGAATGGAAAGCAAGAGCCAAGCAACAACAGTGTGATTTTATAGAACCTGTCTCACACACACGGGTTATTCAAATTCCTCCCTCAGCCAAATGAGCTGAATTTCAAAAGATAATTATATTAGGTGGGCCTGATCTGAGATTTAAATGGAATATCAAAATGGTTACCAGTGGCAGCCTGTGTTTATTCACCCAGGAATAGCTATGCCAAATGCCAAACCAGAATCACTCTGAAGCATCTCTGCTTTAAAAATAAGGTGATTTTAGGAGTGAAATCCCTCCACTTCAACCTGACAGCACATCTGTACATGTCAAGAGCAAACTAAGCAAAAATCTGAGAGGACACAGCAATACTTACAGTTCAGCTATGTGGGGCCCGTAAAGTTCAGCAAGCACATAACAGAAACCTTGCAGTTTTTCTAGAAAACATAAATTTAATTTTTTTAAGTAATTGAGCATGGTGAAACTGGTTTTATAGCAGTCAAAATACAGCAGCAATTGGATCATCAAGATGAATGCTGATTTACCTTAGGGGAAGGCATGTGAATCTCTGATCTCAGCGTAGTACCAGAGAATGGGAAAATCTGAATTTCTAATCTTGCCTATAACTCTTCTGGCTTTAGGTAAGTCACATGATAAAGACTAAAAAGAATAACTTGCTTTTTGTTAGTTTTTCTTAGTATGGCATGGTAGAAAAGTCAAAAGAAATTGTGCGTGCCACAGCATCTTCTAAGCAGTTTAAACAAACAACTCAGTAGGTTTGAAAGAAGAAAGGAAACAAAGACATTAATCAAAGTACAGAAAGTGATATTGGGTTTGATGCTAGTCCTAGAGCTGCCTTGGAGCTTCTGGGGGCTTGTGGAGTTAAGAGAATATGTTTTATGAAGAGCAGAAGCTGTGCAGGAGTAATTGCATTCAAAGAAATACCTGACACTTTTCATTTGGCTTCCTTTCACAGTCTACAGCCGTGTGCCTTTTTGGGATGCTGGCTCAGGTAGTTTCCTTAATATGTGTGAAGCATGTCATGGATAAGACAGCTCATCAGAGATTTCTTTAAGGCACTGTTGTAAAATAGCAGGTGATCCATGCACCCAGGCAAAGACACTGAGGGAGAGTGGGGGTTTGAATCCAAGCAGGGCACTGATCTGACAGTTCCCGTGGAGGAAAACTGCCTGTTTCTTGGCCTGAACAGACTAGAGCTCATTAACCATGCACATATCCTGCAAAGGAGGTATCAGACCTTGCTCCAGCTGGGGGGGTGTTTTGAAATGTCCTAAGAGACAGTGTCAAGTGTTGGGGGTCTTCATGGAAGACTAAAGAAGCTGGGTAATTGTAAAAGTCATTTATTGCATGGCTAAATCAGTCTCATGAAGGCAGAGTTGTTACAGTTCATGCCATTATGCAGAAAGCCTTCTAGCATAGAGTCCCCAAGTCCCAAGCAGAAGCGGCAGCAGCGTAACAGCAGCAGCAACAGCAGCATCCATCCGTGATCTGTGTTCTCTAGCATTCTCAAAGCTGTGCAATTTTATTCTATTTTTACCCAATCAGTTACAAACACGATTCTACTACTGTCTTGTTGGACCTATCTGGACTGAACATTGATGTGCAAAAGTGGTTGTAATTTCTTACACAAATTCTATGTACCTAGTTCTATCTGTTCTATCTAGGAATGCTAGCACTGCTACATTATGTTTTCATGATGTCTAGGACTTAGTTAACTTTGTAAGAGGTAAAGCTACTGAACTTTAAACTAGGCTTTAGGGCTTTTTCTTACCAACTAATACAGCCTTTTATTTGCTTAAGGCACTTAAAATATTCTCTACTTAATTAAAACTAAACTTAAATTTCTACCTCATGTCTGTGTGGATTCATGTATTTTAGTTACTCTGAAGGTTTTAATTCAGCCCTCACATTTCTGAGTACTTCTGAGCCTGGGTGGATGGGGCCTAGAGGAATTTGCATCCCAACAAGACAGGTTCACACAAGTGCTGTGACAATAAACTTGCAGCTCCTCAAACTCCTTAGAGTTGTTGTTTTCTTTTGCACCATTACAGACAGATAACTATCTGTACCTGGGGAAGAAAGCCCCGAGTACTGTCATCTTTCCCAGAGAAAAACCATAGAGTGGGCAGTTTTGCTGTGGAGGGTACAAATCCTTGTGGCAGGGACTCCACTGGTGGGTGTGGGTGTGCTCCTGCTGCCACAGCTGCTCTCCTGCCAGGACTGCAGGCATTCCAGCTGGCAACCTGCACCTGAGAAAGGAGGACTGGCACCAGGAAGGGATATCAAGGAACGAAGAGAGAATTTTCCCAACGCCCTCCTACTCATGGTGTTGCAGGCAGCTTCTGTAACAACAGTAGCTGATTTTTCTTATCCCATGACAAGTGTTTTATTTCAATCAAGTTATTAGCTTCGTTTCTTTGCCTCCTTTGCCACATAACTCCTCACTATTGGCTCTTTAGAAGCAATCTGCAAGTAAAAATTGGTCTCCTGACTAGAATTAGATTTTATTCTTGTTCACCTAAAATGAAAGATGTCGCAGACATCAGTAACCCTGTTTGGCATCACTGCTGATTAGGACAACCTCTGATGAGGCTTGCCAGTGGGGTACCTGGCTGCCTAAATTGCCTGCAGGCAAATGTAGCTGGCTCCCCCAACGCCTCCCCAGCGCATCACAGGCCATGGTCTCCTTATGAATTTCCCAAACCAGCTGGTTTCCACATATTTTTGGCTCTGGAGGAGCCAGCTGGCTGCTGTAACCTCTCCTGGTGTCTGAGAAGAGGGGGTAGTTTGGCTGCCTGTCAGCTCTGGGAAGCTGATAGAGGGGTTTTTCTGGTCACACTGATTTCCTTATGCATATAGGAAACTTAATGTGTAGTCACCCCATGGTGTAAAAAATGACGGGAGGTAAAAGGAATAATAATAATATTGAATTATTGTTGAGCACATAGAGTCCTCTTGGAAGATTCAGATGCCATTCAGGCTTTGGCTTTCAACAGAACACCAAGACCAAAGCCACAGTGTTTACAGGACTTGCCATTGGAGCCAGGCTGCATTCATGTGTTCACAAATCTCCAGCTCTGCTAACACACACAAGGAGAGGATATTGCAGAGAGAATCTCTGTTAGGAAGAAGCAGTGTAAGTCAGAAACGAGGGGGAGAGAAAAATGATGAATATCTGAGGGTGTTCAGGGGCAACAAAAGAGCTTAACAAAACTAAATCCTGGAAAATTTAGAGAAAATTTAGACTAAACTTGCTTCAGGTAAAAGAGATCCCCTAAGATTCCTTAGGTCCCCTGAGAACTGTCCGGAAGGTTTTCCTGTATAGCTTCATAGTCCTGGAAACACAAACGCTGGCTGAATCCCAGAGGACAAATATTTGCAAAAAAGATGCTATTATCACGTTGCCATTTGCACTTCTAAGGTGTTTACACAGCAGTGGTTAACACAGAAGCAGAGCATGACTCAGAGGCAAAACTGGAGGCAGAGGGTCTCAAAGCACATTTCGGGTATCAGATACCTCTGTGTCATCAAGAAGTCAGTGTCCAGGTAAACATACATTCTTGCTAACAGCACCTCTTACACTGCAAATACTGCCCCTTCCCCCAGACTTGGCCTTTCTGTCTGCACAGGGGCCTTCTTTGCTCATGGCATTACTGGTTTTTTTCTCACAGGTTTATTTGCCATGTCGCTTGAATCACACACGTTGCAAGTATTTCCATACTAATGAGGCTGTGGTTCTGTTTTCTACACAGCCTTTGAGAGTGAGTGGGACTGACAGGTACTGAAATTTTCTCTCTTTTTCCTGAAGCATTTTTTATTCTTGAACATCACATAACTCTACAGAAGGCTTGATCCAAACCTGACTTGATTGTAATCAGAATTACAGGAGGCCTTAAAAAAAAAACAATACCACACTTTCTAGGGTTTTTAGAGTCCTACTCCTTTTTATGCCTTAGGAAAAGCCTCGCTGCCTTTAATTTGTTGCTGTTATTCTTGCTATCAATTGTAGGCATGTGCATAATAATGAAATTGTTTCTCCGTGTGAAATGCATGACCTGCTTTAGTATGTTTGCTCCTCAGGAGCATCCAAGGCTTTTCTACTGTTTCAAGCAACAAAAGGAAGCTGTTGATTCCTGCTGGGCTGCTGTGTTCACCTCCCAGGAGAGGATAAATCAGGTTACACTGTAGCTCCCACACAATCCATAGGATTTTTCACTCCTTTCAAGTTCAGGGTCAGGTTTTTTTTCTACTGGGTATATCCGTGCATCTCAGAAGGTAACTGGATTATACAGATTCAACTAAAGGGATAATGGGATTTTGTATGTGTAAAGAATGGCAGCTGAAAAGAAATATCTTGACATGTCAGAAGAACAAGGTCCACTGAGTGAATCATGAACACAAAGCTAGCATGTCATAATTTAAAGAAGAAAATTGTATTTTAATAGCAGGATCAGTGCTTCTAATTGCAACTTCATGGTTATGTGCCTGTAATTTAAAACACTGAGGATATGACTTATGGAATAGAAATCAGATAAGCATCATTCTATCAATGAATGAATCCTAGCAATTAGCTCCCTGCCCCATTCTGCCTTGGGAAATCCTCCCTTGGAAAGGAAGGAATTAATATTCTACACATATCTTCTGTGAAACTAGGGTCTACAGAGAGATACGGTTTCTCAGAGATACAATTCATGAAATCATATAAAAATGACATTTTAATGAAGAATCCTAAGCCATCTTTTTACATTAATAACATTAAAAAGATATCATGAATGTGAGATTTAGTCACTTAAATAGTTATAGGATCTGTGAGGCACAAAGCTATTCTGGCATTCAAACTGGGTGAATTTAGGGGTGTGCATGTGGAGCTCCAGCCTCCTTTGGGTAGATAAAATAAGGGGCAGAAAAAGGGGAGTCTTACATATATTCACCAGGAATAGCTATTGCTTTTGAAATTTTTATCACCAATTTCATTTCAGTAGCTTTTCTGTGCACACCAAATGCTCACACCTGTCAGCCTCATCTCATTTTTAAAATTTTACAATAGCATTTTCCATACCCGCTGAAAACATTTTCAACTTCATTGTTGCTGTAAAGACCCATATCAACAAGCAGGAGGAGTAGTGGGGCATACAGTGAATCTATTCTTAAGCTGCTAACAAAGAGACAAAGGGGAGAGAAAAGAAGGGTTGGTGCATGAGTTGGTGCTCACACATGTGGGGCTTAATATAGCCCCATTCACTCTAACTTAGGGACAAAATCCCAGCTCTGAATCTAAGTGAAGCCATGTCACTGACTTTCCTGTAAATAGCAACTTGCCATCTCCCAGCTACACAGATTTGAGATACTGCACAAGAGGTGGATAAAGGTTTTTTCAGACTTCCCATGTGAGTTTTTCATTGTCAGGGAAATACATCAACACCAACATGACATATGGTGCATTATTTGGTACTTACCAGGTATGTAGTCACACAGTCTCTCCATGGCTGCCTTCACTGTACTGTTGTGCCACTGTGCAAGCTGTTCGATGACAGACACCACCAGCACGCAT
The DNA here is from genome assembly GCF_021018805.1 of Prinia subflava. Taxonomy (NCBI): domain Eukaryota; kingdom Metazoa; phylum Chordata; class Aves; order Passeriformes; family Cisticolidae; genus Prinia; species Prinia subflava. The sequence continues at coordinate 106,593,417 of NC_086247.1, read as the reverse complement.
CCTTCAAGAAAACAAAAAGCCAAAAAGAGGGAACACCATTGTTGGTGAAGTGTTATGGAGCGCCCTGCACCACAGAAGTATTTCTGGCATCTTTGGGCATTTCATTTCTTGAGATGCTCCACAACAGATAGGTGTTCAAGGGGGAAAAATATCAGTGAATTCCTGTCTTCATTCAAACCCTGTAAGTTATTAGAGAGAGAATGCTGATTCCAGAGGAGCACACAGGACAGCCTGACTTTTATAGCAGTGTATGATGCTCCTGGAAAAATGACTACATCCTTTCAAGGCTGGAAATTGAAGAGTTGAGGGGATAGCCACTGTTAAAACTGCCTGCTTGGTCACCTGCTCCCTCCTTTTATCTCACAAGAAAAAAGGCACAGGTCTGTACTTTACAGGACCTTTATACCCCTCCACACAAGCTGCACAGAGAGGTACTAAAACTGGAAACCAAATGTTTGTGCCTGCCTGCAGAAGAGAAGGCACACCAGATGCGCTGACCATGACAGAGCATCCGTGGCGTCATTTCTTCACAGAATTTCCTGTGAAGCCCAGTGACGCTCAGCACACACAGGGCTGCCGAGCCCAGCTACACATTTGTTAAAACCAAAATGTCTTCACAGTTCATTCTGCTCTGCTTCTGTGGTTGGAAAGAAACCATTTCCTATGAGATACAAATCTGGTTATTTCTCATCACTAATCTGAGTGTGAACAGGACTAGCACAGTGTTTCTTGAGATGCGCAGCACTTTTCCCTCTGCTGTTTTGGGGATCAAATAGATTCAATGTGATCCCCATGGAACAGTCATTCAAAATCCACATGATGAGAATTCATTTTAAGTCAGTTTTAATTTGCTGTAGGGTCAGAATTGTGCTTTCTCTGCAGGGGCTTCACCATTTTATGAGGAATACAGCTTTGGCGATGCCAAGTGTGCCCACTGTAGTCAGACCTGGCAGGCAGAGTGATGGCCCTGCCTTAGAACCTGTGCTATAGAGGCAGGTATCCCAGGCAGACAGGAGATAAGGAGCCAGGGTGCCAGCTTCCAGCAGCCTGAATAAAGATTTCTCTTTGCAATCCCTGTAACTGAATCCTTTTCCTCTCCTGTGCAAGCAATCTCATCTCTGAGACTTGCTCTAGCAGGGTCTTGAAATGGTGGTGAGCTGCAGCAATCTGATGTGGCTGCAGTCTCATCTTTTTCCAAAACTCAAGAATATTCATGTTGAGGTTTTCAGACTGGCACAACTCTTCAAAGTGAGCTTCTAAGTTCCTTCAGAGCACCCCTACCTATGTGCTATTACATCAAAGTGCTGGTTTTTGACATAAATAGCACTGATGCTTCTATGGCAAATAAAAGAGAAGGTAGGACAATTGGAACTTGCTGTGATACCAATATTTTCAACTCTTCTATTACTTCTTCTATCCCAAATACAGTAATCCAGAAGAAATCACAGTGAATTTGTTACCTCCTTTGCATGGATAAAAGGCCACTTCTCCATACTTATTAAATAAAAGGCTCACTCAAGACCCTCTGCAGAAAGATTTACAAAGCATGCTAAGAACCATTACCTCCAGCCAGCCTAAAAGAATTGAAGAATAAATGGAGACAGATATAACCAAGAAAAACCCTGAAGCAAGACATTCCTCCTTTCCTGCCCCTCTCCCCAACTCCCCAAATAGCCAGAGGCTAACTAGTCCCAGGAATTAACAGCTAATTAAAAACACAATAGCTGAAAAAATATTAATAATAAAGACCCAAACTAAAAGTAAAGGGAAGGTCCAAGATGAAGAGTATAGCATGTTCAGGTCTTGGTCTCAAAGAACAGGCCAGGGCCCTCTGGCCCAGGTTTAACCTTACTACAGCCTTATCATAAAATAGCTTGGGTTGGAAGGGACCTTTCTAGTCCAAGCCCCCTGCAGTGAGCAGGGCCATCTTCACCTAGATGAGGTTGCTCAGAGCCCTGTTCAACCTGATCTCAAATGTTTCCAGGGGTAGGACATCCAGCATTCCCACACTTGTAGGGCTGGAAACTAAAGAGTGCAAAAGACTTCAGCTGTCTGAGTGCAAATCATGCCCTGCACTGGCCTCAGGGACAGAAAACAGACCCTGGCTCCTTTGTCAGGGTAGAGTGGTAATAGCCTTGCTGGACTGACTCCAGCCTTTAGCACTGAGATGGCACTGCTCATCCTGAAAACACACCACAGCACGTCTAAAAGTCATTACATAAAGGCTATTTTATTAACACACATGAACAACCTAAAGACAACAGGGACCATCCTTCCCCTGATTTCTATGGCTATTTTATTCATGAGGATAGAGGCTCAGAAAAATTAAATTACCTAAATGATAACTTAACCGCAAAACACCACAATCTTTCTGTGCTTTCCTTTCTACTCTTACCAAGGTCAGATCTTCATCTATCAATCTTGCTGTCTAGAAGTCAGAAAGACAAAAAGGAGTTCAAGCAGAGAGACAGGGAGAAGCTAGTCCTTTCATATTTTGCAAGGTGCACAGCTTTTGTTGTTTTACCTCTCATTCTCTTGACGCATGAGCTTGAGGATTCTACAGAATCATAGAATTGTTTAGGTTGGAGTTGACAGTGTCACCTACTGCAGCAGAGGGACGTGTTGCTCATTTTGCCTGTGCTGTGTAACCCAGTGCTCCTGCACCTGCAGCCAGGGGCTGCAGAAAAAAGAGATTATGGACAAACAGCTAAAAATCCAAGAAGCTGGGCTGAGGATAAAAACACCATTGATATTTCCTTTTTCTCTGTTATACAAGAAGACAGTCTCCACTGAAGATGTAAGTTTCTCTCTTATGTTTGTCCAAGTACCACAGAGGGAGTGGGAAAAGAAAAAGAAACAAACTATTTTTGGTTCAGCTCTGCAAAATAGAAACAGAATTCTTAATCACAAACACAATCATGCAGGTAGCCCTACTCAAGGAGCAGTCTCACAGTAATTAAAAGAAAATTTTTCATGTTGATTAAGTCAGCTAGACACCTTTGTGTCTATTGAACCAGGCCCAAAGGCAAATCTGCTTCACATGAGGATTAACGGAGCCAACACTGGGTCTGAGCAGTACTTAATGCAGTACCTCAGGCTACTAGATGCTGTATGAATATAAATAACAATAATAACAGCCTGATTACTTGGGAAATCCCCACAGAGCTGAACTTCAAAATGTTTGCTCTCACAAACTCATCTTCACTATCAGAGAGGATGTTTCTGCTTGTGCTACTACACCCTCCCCACTTTGGGCAACTGGAGACCACACCTTAGTTGTCCAAATGCTCCCCCCTCAAATGCAATTATTCCACATGAAATGCAACTCTCCATGGGACAAGCTGATAGAGAAAGTCTTGGCTGATTTTCAAAAGGATCTGCTGTTCCTTAGGCACCATAGCTGGGGTCTCTGGAAGTGAATTTGGAGAGTCTCCAGGCTGTCTGCTAGGAGAGGTGCTCCCAGGGAGCACATTCCACCCACATGTACTCTTGGCTGATCTGATCTCTGTCCTCCCCATCTACCTGGACTTTTATCTATAGTTTATTATTTCTAGTTTCCCTCAGTCAACCTCTCCTTACTCCTTGTGTGGGGTCTGCTGCCCTGGGCTGTGCCCTGGGGGATGCTTGCCTATGTGTTGGTTCTGCTGACCTCAAAGCCTTTCATTCAGGCTGTTGTCATCAGGAGCAGTTTTTGGGCTGGAGATTCTAGAATACTCAGGGAAAAGGTTGAACCCTTTGAGGAGCGAGAAGGAATATCCTATGGTGCCTCACTGCAGCAGAGGCAGCCTAATCTCTGCCTGGGCTCCCTGTTTTTTTTTTCATGGAACATGCCTTTCCTGATTTATCCTCTAGTAGAACTTATCTCTAGTGTTGGGCTGTAGGTAAAACTTCAAAAGGTTAGTGTCTATAAATGAAAGTTAATTCAGACTATCCTTGCTTTTACTACAAATCTCTCTTTTTATCATCTTCCTCTGGATTGAGTGGCAGGAAAAGAAATGCTGACCAGTTATCCTAGTTTTTAATGTGTCTTAATTCCACTAGCTAAAAATGGAAAATAATTATATAGCTAAAACGGGCAGGGGGAATCAGATGTCTTTGACTGTAAAAATCTCACTGCTTTAATTACTTATGACATGTGCAAGAATATAAACTTTTTAGTACTCTGGCATCAGTAGAAAAACATGTCCAGATCTGGCCAGTAATTAACAGCTAATTGCTTGCTTTTAATTTACTAGATATTTAGATGTGATTTATTTCTCATCATGAGCTGGACACATAAAAGGCAATGTAAATAGGCTTCATCATTAAATAAAGCTCAATTTTTTTTTTTTTAGAGTTGTGCTTGGTTTTCTTAAGAAACAACTTTCAGTAAGTTGATTCTGCTGTCTCACTTCAATAATAGGTTTCAATACCTTGACAGGCTGAAGGATGTTTTCTCTGAAAGAAATTCATTGCCATTATAATACCTACCAGGCATTAGAAACTAGAGTCTGGTATTAATAAATGCCTGTCACTTTTAGCGATGGCTTGTCCCATCTGCTATTAATTTCTGAAGAGATAAGACAAGACCATAACCATTTTGCTCAGTGCAGTAAGGTGAAAACTCACATATCAGGAAGTACTTCTTTCCATATATTTGAGGGTAGTGTGTAATAAAAAAATGTCATTTCCAATAAGCTCAGGGAAAAAAATCATATCCCAATAATAAAATCAGAACTAGAGGAATTCATTGCTTAGCTGTGGAGCCTCTGGCAGTTTGAGCAGACTATTTAACTTAATCCACTTCTGCTGCACAAGTTTGAAAGGCTCTATAATTAGAATTATACCTAGGGATGTCAAAAAGTGTCTGGATAGAGAAAGCTGCCTCTCAAAGTTTCAGATTTGTAGGTATATTTGTCTGAGTAAAACTCTGTTAAATGGGTTTTGCGGAACCTGGCACATCATCCTTTGTCTTCCTCTGCTCATGTTTCTGGATGCTGGATTTCTTTGTCACCCCTGCAGCCATAAATTAAATGTACCCCCAAAATACAAGGAAGAAGGAAGACATAAGTCCAAAAAACAGCCTTGGACACAAATAGTTCTCTGCAAACCCTGCTGACCAGGCTGTGGCCACCCTGCAGTCACTCTGCTTGCTCCTGGTAGAGCAGGAACTGGAGTCTTGCTTGGTGACGTGGCAAACCTCTGCCTCAAAAATCTGCCTGCTCCAGCCTGGCTCCACATACATGAAGTCATTGATCACATTCCTGGCTTTATACAGAAGATGAAGGCTTTCCCAAAACACAGTCCTAGCTTCTTCCATTCATAGACAGTGCTAAGCTCCAGGGTATCTTTTAAAGCCTACAGGTGAGGAGACACAAGAACCTGTCTACAGAAGAGGCTATTGGTACTCCTTGTGCTGATGCTGTTGATCTGGCATAAGAACAGCTCTTTCCAAATTTGTCTAATCATGTTCCAGTTCAACCTGGAACAAGCCCTTCCTCTTTGAAATTGATGTGGGGAGCTAATAAGAAATAAGGTTTCCTCCTCTGAGATGGGGACATCCACGTGAGCATTCTAGGTGCAGGCAGACCACAGTTATGCAAAGTTACAATACAGGAATGTTTTCTTTTTCATATAATCATAGAATGGTTTGGGTTGAAAGGGACCTTCAAGATCATCAAATTTGAGCCCCTAGTCATGGACAGGGACACCTTCCACTGCACCAAGTTGCTTAAAGCCCCATCCAGCTTGGCCTTGAACACTGTCAGGCATGGGGCTTCCACAACTCCTCTGGGCAACCTGTGCCAGCATCTCACTTCCTGTATATTCCTTTCCTAATAGGGCCCAATATCCATATTGCCTTCCTGCACTGCCTCTTATTACTGAGCTCACACTTTCAAAGAACATCCCTTTATAACCTCAAGATTTCATTCCAGCTCAATGAAATATTCAGCTCAAATGACATAACCGTATAGGCAGAGTAAGGACACTTATCTTCCCATACCCAGCCAGAAGATTTGTTGCTTTGAAAGGTAATTTGGAAATGGTCCTGAGTGATAAAGTCTTTTAACTCAGACTTTGCTTCCTATACCATTTACAGAATTAATGTATTTTACAGAGATACTGAGGTGATGGAACGTAATTAGAGGTATCCACGTTCAAATATGTTGCATATACAAGAACCTTTCATCCATAATTTGATAAGTCTTATGAAATATCTTGGAAATACTAAATGGTACACCATTAACAAACCTGTCACTGGGCATTAAATTACACAGTGTAGTGGCTAAAGACATTTTTAAAATATTAATATCAAAATAGCAGCATTTTGAGTGCATTTGTAACAATTTCCAGCAAAACCTGGGATACCAGTTATTATTTCTATTGCTCATGCAAAAGCAGTGGGCCACCTCAGGCACTGTAACTTCAGAGCTCCATTTTTCTTTCATTTAGACATACAACAAGGGCTCTGATACAGCTATGACAGTGCAGAAAATTCAGTTTCCATCTGGTGGAAGACTGTCCATACCTGGCAGCCAAATGTATCCCTAGTGTTTCCTACATTACACTTTAAAGAGCCCTATTTAACAAAATCTATAACCCCAAGCATATCCAATAGAAATACTTTCTGTATTAATTAATATGAAAAAAGCCCCCGTGTATGTATATGTGACATGAACATATTTTTCTATTCCAAATCAGGAAGGGGTATTGAAAATTTACTGAAGCCTGAATGCTGGCAGGGGGTGTTAATGTAGAGCGGATTACTTTATCCTTGTTGCAAAGGCTTCACCATTTCAGGATTCTGAATGCAAGAAATTTTTTTCAGATACACAGTTCCTAAAAGCAGTAAAAGTGATCACCTTAAACATGAGCAGTAGTTCCCTGTAGGGTTAAACACATCAACAAGAGTGAGAGGCACACACATAGGAATCAGCATCCAAATAGACAATTAATAAAACTACTATAATACACAAGGCAAACATCAGTAATGTAAACGGTGTAAGACTACCCATGTCTACAAATTCACATAGATGTGATTGTGCATTTACACACACATAGATATGGCTATGTTGGCACCTTGAGCACACCTTTTCATTGTGATCAATAGATATATTTACATTTTACAGTCATAAGCTTTCAGTAAGGCTTGGTTTGATTTTGGAAAAGACATTTTTACCATCAGTTGCTGAGAAGTTGCTGAGTGGTTGCTTTAGTATCTCTGCTGTACTATTCCCACACCTGTGTTTGTTCTAGCTAAAGTACAGTCCTAGAGAAAAATGTTATGGTCAAATTTAGTATTTATTGCTGATCATGAGGTCATACTTTGTTGCTGATTAAATGGAACAATGCTGGTGAAGTGAGCAGAGCTGCTGTGGTTTGGAACTGACTTAGCTGTTATCAAAGTCGATTCCCAGCCTTTTAGAGTAAAATACATTGTGGTGCTACACTGATATCGAGCAAGGCTTTTTTACAGAACTCACTGAGCTGTAAATTATACGTTCTGTCATGGTGCCCCCCCAGACAATATGTGCACAGCCGCTCTTTCTGAGCGCAGTGGTTAAAAGCCTCCAACTCTATTTGGCATCTTCCATTGTGTGAAGTTATCAGGAACTCCCAACGCCACCGGTCCTGCTGCCACTCCAAGGGGCATATTTCATCCCTGCACTCATGCACAGCTAGACAGAGGCAAACTGCTGAGGACAACAACTACCACGCAAATCAGCACAGGTAGAGGTCAGCGTTTTACTCTGCTGGTGGCTCAGAAACACCCGCTCTTTAACGCAATCAGAGCTGAAAATACGTTTTGAAAACATGCTTCTTCATATGCTAGGAACTCTGTGCTCCTGGCTGAATGGAGGTGGTGACCCGCAAAGTTGCTGAGAATGGAATTATATCGAGAACAAAGATGGGGAAATTTGCTTTTCTGGCTGCTGACCCACAGGATCTCTGCTTGCTAGCAGAGAAAATGGAGAGCACTGCTGTCTGACCCTATTGAGGGCTCCCTGACTAAAGGCCTCGTTCTGAAAAGGGCAACCAAAGTGAATCGCCAATAGAGCAGGGCAGTCTGCTGTGGCGGGGGAAACAAATAAATGCTGCTCTTTGTAAATGCTTCTTGCAGTCACAGCACAGAACTCCAGAAATACTGGGCTGGAGTAAGTCCTCTTACAAAACCTCTGCCCTAACAGGTGATCTAAACCATCTAGTCTGTCCCAAAGGGACTGAGCAGACACAGTTGGTAAAGATCACTAATGAGGCCTTCTACAGATTTCTCAGGAACTTGTTACTCTGCTCACTTATCACTAAAAAGGATATTTAAAAATTCCTATGACTAAAATCATAGGAAAATCCTCTTCCTAACCTGAATGCCCCCACTAGTACCCATTTCTCTTACTTTTTGCCATAGCTCTTATGAACCTGGAGAATGGATCATGCCTTTAATGTTTTCACAGACAGATATGTCTTTTCTCAAGTTTTTCTTCTCCAGACTAATTAACTCTAATTTATTCACTCTTTCCTTTATAGCTTATGCTTGTTTTTCTCTGAAACCTCCTGTCACTCTGTGTCATTCTTGATGCGCAGCCCCAAAAGGGAAGGCAGAAATTCCTCTGAGGCATTGTCAGTGCTGAGAAAGGTAGCAGGTTGCTTCACATGTCTTGCAAGCTGACTTCTGCTGGCACGTCTCGGTGCGTGCTGCGTGTGCGTGCTTCGTGACAGTGCCATCATTGTGCCACTACAAGCCCAGATGATCCCCCTTAGGGATGCTACCCAGCCGGTTGTTCCTCACCTGCCTGTGTGTGTCACTGACTATTTCTGCTGAAGTGAGTGCCTTCAGCATTCCCATACTGAAATTACCTTTTCAGGTGCAAGTACTCCAAGCTGTCAAGCTTGTTTTGAATTTAATTCTGCCCTCCATTTTACTTGCAAACAATTTCAGCTTTACATGAACTGATTTAATAGCATGAGTTTCATTATCCAGGCTAGTGAAAATATGGTATGCTAGTATGTTCAAAAGAGAAGTTCAAGAAAGTCCAGACCTTATTTTGTCCATCCTTTTGCTTAAGGAGTGAGTCACTAGTATTTACTCTCTGAGCAAGACTACCCATCAGTTTTGTTCTGCCCTACAGAAGCTTAATTACTGTCACACATCTCTCAAGCATAAAATTAGTGCTGAGGTAGTGTTAGAAGCCTTACTAAAGCCCAGCTATAATATCTTATTCCATGTCTACATGGCATTATCCCATTGGCAAAGAAAATTAGATTGATCTGACACTACTTTTGAAAGGTGTTTTTAAAAGTTTTATTAACTATTGCAGAATTTTTCTAGGATTTGATGTTTAACTGACTGATCTACCAAATTCTGATCTATTCCCCAAATTTCCTTTCTTACTGTTTTGAAGGGAGATGAATAGAGAAGTTCCTGTCTGTCTTTCAGTGTCTCCCCTGCTTTCTGCACCCTCCAGGGCAGCTTCTGTCTTTCCTGAGGTTGCTTCAGGTACCTCTGAATGAAGTCACCTTTGCTAGAGAACAGAGCAATTTGCAAAAAAACCTTTAGGGTTTGTTGTAATTAAGGGTGGATTTGAATAAAAGCTTTAAAAATCAGTAGAAAAATGATGAAACATTAACACCAGTGTCAACAGTTTACCAGTGTTACTGTATTGTCTTTGGGTACCTTAACACTAACTCAAGTAAAACTTTGGTTTCCCTTTGAAATGGGCAGCATTTTCCTCATTTAACAGATGGGAAAGTAAAGATCTGAGTATATGAAATGCTCATTCATGTCTAATTTTTGAGAGAGAAGTACACAGCATCTCTTTCTCAGGATGTCACTCTGAAACAGTCAGGCTTCACTCAGCAAAAGGATTTTTATGTCTCATTCCAAATAAATCCCTTAAGCCATGCTGCCCATCAGTAACCAAACCAGAAAGGAAAGCCAGACTCAGCATCTAGCTCTCAAACCGGTGCACAGAACAAAACCTCACTGCCTTTGCAGAAGGAAAACAGCCTCACAGGTTTTTGCATGTAGGAAAACCTATAAAAGCTCTTTTATCTCTCATAAGGAAAAAGCAGAAAAACATATCACATGCAAAGCCAGAGTCCCAGAGGAAGGGCCTGAGCTGATTTCATAGAGTGCAAAAATGGTGTCATTTTAGCAGCCTGGGGAGATAGGAAATACTGATGGAGAAAAAAACCTATCAGATGTTGGGAAAGTTTTCCTCATGACAAAGCCAAAGAAAGACCATTTATCTGGTTGTGGCTACATACTTCTACAGACCAGTTATCTTAGATGGTTAGGAATTGCTTAGGTATACTACATCTGATCCTGTAGCTAGGAAGATTATTAATGGGTGCTTTTCCCCTCTTTGCCATAACTCTAAAATGCACTAGTATTAAACCCCCTTTTAGGTGGGAACCTCCCAGTGTTTTGTTTGTACATCAAGTCAATTATGAAAAGCTTTTCTCTGAATGAGGCAGACACATTTTTCAGGAAAAGGCATAAATAATGATGTGACTCTTTCTACAGTTAGTAAAGGTGATTAAAACTGCTGTCTAAACCTCACCGGAGGCACATCCTCCTCTCCTCCAGCCCTGCTCCATATTGGCACATAGGTGCCTACCCAAAATACATTTCCTAGGATCTGCTAAGGGCAGGGAAGCCCCTTGAATTACTGAAATGCTTTGCCAGTAGGACTGGAATATACTGGGGCAGATGGTGGTGCCTACCCAGGGAGTGCTGCAAGCAAGGGGAACAGAAGGAGGAAACAAGCCAGTTGTATCACATTTAACAGAGGTACCAGAGCTGCACTTTGCTCTCCTGTCATATTATTTCCACATACTTCTTCAAGAAGTGTGATACTCTCAGTGGAAAGGCTTAATGGGAAATATTTTCTTGGTTTTGTTACTGAAAGAGCATTCACTTTCTGACTGGCTTTGGCTACTAACATAACAAACTCAGTCAAGCAGGTGGTACACAGGAGTGATCAGAAATTCAATTTGCAGCCACCTCATTTCCCTCAGAAAAGTGAGGCAGATAACTTTGAAAAATTAGGCACCTGACCACGCATTTAAACTTGCGTGAAAAAAACCCATTTCTTCAAGGAAATCTTCTATGCTTTTAACAATAGGAATTTCTCACATTAAAAAATAGATAAGATTTAAGGAAGAAATTCTTCACAGTGACAGTGAGAAGGAACTGGAACTGGTCGCCTGGAGAAGCTGTGGATGCTCCATCCCTGCCAGTATTCAAGCCCAGGTTGGATGGGATTCTGAGCAAGCTGATGCAGTGGAAGCTTCCCTGCCCATGTCAAGGGGTATGGAACTACAGGGTCTTTAATGTGCCCTCCAACCCAAACTATTCTATTATTCTCTCTGATTCCATGAAATCATCTTGGCCTTGATCTATAAGGCCAAGATGACACAGAAGTACTCATGTCTCTCATTACCTTCCCAGATGGCAAACTAAGCCAACTAAGTATCTGGGGTCGAGCTGTTGGAAGGAAATCACAAGCTGATCTTGCCTTACTCTCTGCTCCTAAGAGGGCTGGTCACAAAATCAGATGCAAGAGCTGACGTTACCCCTGCTCCAAGCCATGGCAAGTGCAACAATCAATTCCTCTGTGCTTTCCCTTTCTGCTTCAGAAAAGGAAGGGACACAGTATTTTCAAGAGTTATTCAAATGAGCAGCTAATCAGTGAAAGCCCAGAAGTGGCCATCTGGGTTAGCAGCCACCAGTCCTCCCTGCCAGGCCTGGCTCATGCCCTTTTAGCACTATCCACACTTCATTTTTATCTTGTGGTTTACAGAGGTGCGCACAATCTGTTTGGGTCCTGAGTTGAGCTCACAAGGATGTTTTTAGCTGAAGGGACACTTCAGAAGGAGAAACTGGTGTGGGAGGCAGAGCCTTTCATGTCTCCTCCCTGAACAAAGAAATGTTCAGTGGTCCCAGCACTGGGTTAGCACAGCTCCCCTCCCTTTAGAAAGGAAAAAAGGACAAGTTATCTTGCACAAGGCAACTTCAATGCAACGTGTGGAATTTAGAACATTTTAGGATGGAAAAGGCAGACAGTGCTCGTAATCTGACAGCTAAAAAACCACCAGTGTAAAAATCTCACAGATGAGCATCATCTCTGCCTTTCCTGTGCAATCAAAACTGTAGCTGCCTTAAGATCTCACCACTAAACAACACCACTTCCCCCTAGCTCTGGCAGCTGCTGTGTCACCACTTGTACGACTCCCAGCCCAAACAAGGACAGCTCCACACAGCCATTTCTGCCTTTCACCTCTTGTTCTCATATTCTGTCTGGTTGCTGAACCCCCTCACCACCCTGACTCTGCTCTCCTTTCACCCTGTCCCACCAAAACTGTCAGAGGTACTGTGGGTGGCTCAGAAGTAAAGAAAAAACTTGCTTTTATCAAGTTTAGGAATATTATTTCTAACTGTATTCCCCAAGCCACAGCGGAAAGAATTATTTTCTTCTAAAGGATGGAGAGCTGTGACAAGGTTTGTTTCCAGCACAAAGGTGCCTTGGGAAAATGATGATAGAAATTTTTAGGCTGAAAAAGGCCTGTAAGATCAACAAGTCCCTCTGATGAAAAAATAAAGCATTTGATTGTAATGCATCAGACATATCCATTTGCACACATAAAAAATATAAGCTCCACATCTCCCTAGGTATACAGAGTGCCATGCCAAGGGCATTTCTGGTGCAGAGATATCCACAGTTTACATTGACTCCAGTGTTACCGGTCGTGCTCTGGGAATCACTTAGCCAGCTGAAACTATAGGATACCTACCCCCAGCTGTAGGCACTGTGGGGATCACCACAGGCACTGAAGTCATGTGAGAAGGGGGTTGCCAGCTTGCCCCAGTTCAGTAGGGGTCATGCAGACTCGTGTGCACACAAAAAGGAAAGGAAATGTGAGGCAGCAGCCTTTGCAACCCAGCTATCCAGAGACGATCATCCAGACCATTAAGATCCCAACCACTCTTAAGAATAGGTTTCCAGGAACTGAACTCAATGAGGAGTCCCTGGGCAAGCCTGAAGGGAACTGCGTCTTCCTGCCAGTTAAGCAAAATGCATTGTGAACTCTAAGAAACACTAGAACCTCGTAACATCCTCTTTCCAGATCCCAAACCGCCAGACATTAAAGCCAGCTTTCCATATGCCATTCCCCACAGAGCGAAAACATGAACTTTGGGAAGCAGCCAGTCAAAAACAAAATCATAAAATAGCTCCAGATCCCATGATGGCCTTGCAAAATCTTCAGTGACTGTTTCAGCAAAGACTACAAGTATTTTGCAGCACAGCTGTTGAAATAGATAAAGGAGCAATTTATGATGTGAATAGCAACTTTGGCTCACGAGCAACGTAAGGAATAAACTAGTCCAGCAGGCAAACAAAACCTGGATACATACCAACACAGGTGTGTCCTTTGTACAGCCCAAAGGGGAGCGAAGGGGCTCGTGGGTCTTTTCCACGGGGTAGAGGGGAGGAAGAGGCAGCATTCAGAACAAACAAGAGCCAGAGGATGCAGAATAAATTAAGGAATGTTTGCCTACACTCCTTCATCCTAAGGAAGGAAAAAAGGAAGAAGTCAGGCAAGAAGGGTGCAGGTGGACCTGTATTCCCTTAACTCTCAGGGGCTATCCTGCATCAGTGCACCTTGAGGAGAAAGGAGACTGGCGTGCCTGTGCAGCTGGAATTAACACAGGAACAGATTCCCAGGCGGGGACAGAGACATCTGCCCTCTCATGGGGTGCATGGAGGATCCCACACTCGCACATTGCTGATGCTCTCCCGACTCCTCAGCCCCTCTCAGGCCCTGCCACCCATCAAACCCAGCAGGTCCCACAGACCCGGGCACGCTGTGACCAGGCTGGGAGAATGCCCCTGTGGCCCTGGCCCCGGGCTGCTCTCCACACCCCCACGCGACCCCGCTGCCCCACGGGCAGCTCTTCCCAACCTGCTGGCCTGGGAGGACCAAGAGGGTTGGATGGACAGCTCTGGCTCAGCGCTCCCGTGTCTCCTGCAGTAGCAGCGGATGACTAACGACCTTGAACCACAGTGGCTGCCAGAGCCACTCAGCATTAATAACACAGGACACTCCCCTGAACAACTAGTGTTGCAAAAAGGGAAAAAGAAAAAAAAACCAACTCCACAAACCCTTCCCCCTGCGCCGTCACTCCTCTGCCCTCCTCCGCAGAAAAGAAAGAAAATATCTCTCTCTGGCTGTTTCTGTAAAATTTCTGACCGGGGTTTCCGTTCGGGAGGACTGTGTGTGAAAAATGAAAGAAGCTGCTCAAGACTGAGCCGCAGGGCTGGGAGGGATGGGGCTGCTGTGCTGGGCGTTTGCCAGGGCTTTAGTTCTGCTGGGACTGAGGCATAGGGATGGGAGACAGCTGCCAGTGTGAGGGTAGCACTGGGAGCTGAACCCCTGTTCCCATCAGCTTTGAGCACATTCATTTGCAGTCCCCAGCTGCCTGAGTGCCTTGAGAAATCCTGCGCTGTTCCTGCTTTGGTAGTCACAACAGCTAAAGGTTTCCCTGGCTCTATTTTTTTTTAATCCCTCAGACAAGGCATAAACCAGTCATTCCCCAGCCTGAAGCAAAAGCAAAGTAAAACATGTTTAAATGATGTGACTTCAGAGGTGGAACAAGTCCAAACAGCTACATCCCAGACACTGTGGATACAAAGATGGCTTTAAGGAGTCAATTCAGGACTGAGGCACTGGAGGCCCAATGCTGTGTCCCATCAGGGCAAGTCTCTTCCCCTCACAGTGGGCAATGGGTACTCATCTTTCCTGTCCTTGTCTGTCTCTTTCAGAAGCGGGCAGGCCAATGACATGGGTTGCTAAATGACAATGAGGAACCTGAATCATAAAGTATCCCTACATGCTTCCCAGGAATAATTAAAAAAGACCTATAAATGGTGTTGTAAAAAAAACCCAAACAGAGGCGATATTAAAATCAGCAATTCACAGCCAATTCCTGCAGACCAACATGATCACACATAGACCAGATCCGCTTCAGTATTTAATGTGTTTTTTTGCAAACCGCTTCCTTCCTTGGGAACTTCCCCTATGACTTTTTAAAGACAGTCCCAAAAAGTTTGATAAGGAGGATTTGCCTTGTGCTAATGATGAGATAATCCAGTGGCTCTGGGGAAAAAAAAAAGGCTATAAAATCTTCAATGTGAATACAAATCACTGTCTATTTCCTTTCTTTAAGCTGAGCCATTTGCTTTCAAATATATGCTTTCCTTTGAAAAATATAAAAAATAATTAAACCCAAAATAAAGGTTATAGATGTTGCCCGAGTTTTGCAGAACTGTTTCTGCTTATCATTTTCCCTATAGCTAGAAATGCTGGTTTTCTTTCTCTCTTTTTTTTTTTTTAATAGCAGATAAACAAAAATCATAGTGCAAAGTACCTTATCCATATGCCAATCCTACTGAAATCTGCAGGATGTTTTTCTTAACACTATAAAAACTTGCTATAAAAAGACACAGCTACAGCGACTGCAGCTCCATTAAACCCTTTTTAACACACATATCACTTGGTTCCCAATGACACTTTGAAGTCCTTTAAAATTCTGCTTATTGGCTCATGAGTGCTTGCTGCAAAAGCAGAGTGCTAATAATAGGCAAGAAAAACCTTCCTAGCAGAAAGGTCTTCAGAATGGTCTCTGCTTTATAACTATTGCAAAACACAAAGCAAAACAACGGCACTTATGAAATATAGAGATAGATCCCAAGCTGCTCCTAGGCATGTAAACCTGCAAAGCATGTAGCTGAGGCCTGTAACCAGCTGTGTGATTTTCTTTCATTTTAGCCTGTGGAAAGAGTGGTGAGATAACTCTATGTTTAACACAGAGCTGCTTTGCACTTTACCTTATGCATTAGTTAAGCTCTTAAACCAATTGTAAAAAAAAAAACCCAAAGCTTTTAAAATTTGCAGTCTGGTCAGAGAAATGGGGGATTTGCATACTTAGATTTAGAGGACAGTTGGGAAGGTGAACCCCTCCCCTCCCACTGGCCCCTCCCCAGATCGGTGTGAAGTCTTTCTTCTTCCCACTCAAATCAGATAACAAATCCTGCCTTTTGCCAAGCAGATTTTATATAACTTCTGAGTCCCTGACACATTAAGACCTAAAGCTGTCTTGGTACAGAAGCAGAGGAGCACTTGATGTTGCCTTTTAATTTTAGTAAGTGCATAAATGATGTTAATGGGAGGTAAAAAACAAATTAGGCCTGTCCCAAAGGATGAGATTTGATCATACATGCTTCCATTAGGTTGTGCACAACACCCAAGCCAGAGAAGCAGACCTAGGTCAAGGGTGACTCAAGAGATGCTGCCTGCCTAGAAATAAAGAATATGAGAGCTGGAGCAAAGGGAGCTCTGCCCTCTGCAATGCACCAGCTGCAGAGAGGTGACCCCAAAAGGGCCCAGCAGGGTCACCCTACAGCTTTTGACCATCTTTGTCTGTGGGATTGCATTTTATTGAAATGGTATGCTCTGGCTCACCCCTGGAAAATGTATGGTTATCCCAAGTCTGTACCCTCCCTGCAGTATGGTGTGTCTGTAACCTGATTGGCCGGAGAATCTATGCGCGCCCACTTTGAATCCCTCTGTGAAGAGTGCAAACGGAGAGGGCTCTCTCTCTTTGCCCTTGAAACCTCCGGGGGCTCCGCTGCTCTTCCCTTCCCCCTCTCCTCTTCCCCCTCTCCCCTTCCCTTCCCCCTCTCCCTCAGTGACCATGCTGCCTTCCTAGGGTCGAACTCCAAATAAATCCTCATCTCATCAGCACCTCACCAGCCGTCTGGAGTCTCCTTGCCTACCAGCATGTGAACACCCACGAGCCTAAAGCCCGGGGGACTCCCGGGGAACCCTCCCCGGGGACCCCCCTAAAATCAAAATTACATTTGTCTTCCCAGCTCTATTGTTTTTTCAATATGTTTGCAACCTGGGCTTGCAGCAGGTTCAGCCAGGTGGCAGAGCAGTGTAGTTCAGATGGGTTCTGAGAACTACTGGGGCTGCTCAGGGTTGTCACAGCCCACGAATGCCTCAGGGCCCTGACACTTGCCTTTGGGGACCATGAGAGCCAAGTGGGTGGAGAAACAAACTCTGCAGAAGTGCTCCTGGACACCCCATTAAGTACCTGCCTGCAGCATTACTCACCTAAGTAGTGCTGTGAATGCAGTCAACAATTTGTCTCTCTGAATCTCCACATGTTGCTTTTGAAGATGGGGCAGGGACAGTGCAGAGCCAGAGGTGCTGTGAGATCACCATGTCTTGCAGAAGGGAAACCCTCAGTGCCCTGAAATAACCCAGCTCCACAGTCATTCTCTTGCTATTACACAGAAGACATAGAGTCAGTTGATTTTTTTCAAGGCTGATTTTGGACTGGTGATAATATATGCATAAATAAATACACATGTATATCCATGATATACACTGGCCCACCTGCTGCTGTTTCCTGCTGAAGAAATGGAAAGGCCCACAGCTCCCTCCATTGAGCACACAGATCAGGAGGGATGTACATTACTGTGCAGAGTTTTGGTTAAATTCTGCTCTAAAGGAAAGTCCTACAGCTCTCTGTATTTGAGCACAGGATGCCAGGACACACTGAAGAGCATGCTCAGCTCACCCAGCTTGATCCAGTCTATATTTTTTGGGTGTTTTAGCACATGTGGGGATCCCCAGAGCTAAATCTCTGTACATGTACACATGTACAGGCCAGTATCAAGTGTGATGTGTGGGGGACACACCTTGTAGGGGAGAGCTTTGGTTGGGGGGTCACCAGAGAGGCTGCAGGGGCCCATAGAGTGCCCCACTTGGTAACTCCCAGCCCAAGCACTCCAGCCACAGCCTCAAGCCTCTCTCACTTTAAGCAGAGCTGAGGGAAACTTGCACACGTGCTGGCTGCCAAAAACCCGAGGCAAAAACATGCAAAGACAAGCCTGAATTTCCATGATGGCAGAGCGCTGTTAGGGTACGTGCTTAGCTAGTGATGAAATACAATCCTCTAGGCTGATCCCAAGAGCAGGAGTATGGTTTCTGGAGTTTGAAGGATTCACAACATTTGTCCATTTCTCGTGTTTCCGTATGAATTCCTGACTCCTAACGTTCATTGGTTTGGGTGGTGGTGCCAAATCAGGTAAGGGACAGGTACAATTTCAGCCGCCATCTTTGCTGCCCCCTATAGAGGTGCAATGGAACTGAGTTAGGGTTTCTGATTTTCTGAGTAAGGTCTTGAAACACGATTTAAGGGTCACCCCTTCCCTGTAGGGAGCAACATGTGATTGCCACTAGACCTCTGAAATGAGATGTGAGGATGAAGTTAGTTTTGATGCTGCATTCTATAATGGGTCCCTAAAGATCTGTTTATGGATACAGCAAACACATTGAACAAAGCCATGAAAAAGAAAAGAGACTGGAAAATACTTCAGTGAAGCCCCCAAACAGAACAAGCAAGAATTGGTTTGTCATCTGTCAGGATTAGGGGCCACTTAGTTGAAAAAAGAAATATGAAATAGTTATCTTACAAAACGAGATCAGCTGGCAGTATATATTTCTCTATCCTATTCTGTCCAAGTCACTGCACATGTAACATATTTTTTTTTCCTGTTTGGGTAGATTCTTTTACATATTGATTTTTTAAGATATATGCATTTTTTTCTCTTTGTCACATTCATGCATGCATTTTTATGATGATTAAATGTTATGTTGGAAGGTTTTCTCTCCCTTTGTTTCCTCTTTGATGTGCTGTTCAGTTCTTAAGGGAATAGATATAAGCCTTGTATTTTTGTGTCTGGAGAGATAAAACCTGCAGGAAGAAGCCTTTAGATCAAAGATCCTCTCGGCCCCTTTTCTTCCTTTTATTTTCAAAACGTCGTCCTTTGTGCCCTTTGACTCTGAAGTTCCCAGTGGTTTCTTGCGTTGGTTATTTTTCATTACTGCTCTCCAAATTTCTCTGACTGTCATAAGCATCTCTGCGGTTGGTGCATTATCACTGGCACAGATGAACATTTCCAGAGCCCCATGTGGATTTGTGACTGCACCACAGCCAACTGAGTCATTCCCTCTGCCCCAGTTTCCTTATCAGTTGCTGCTTGCAGTTCAAGTTATGTGTCTATTTCAGAGCCTCTCCATCTCATTGTCATTCAAAGCTGCAGGGAAAGCATTTGAACCAGTATTTTCTTACACTTGTATCCAAAAATTTGTTCCAAGTTATTGCCACGCTGTAGCTGAGATGATTATCCTTTATTCTGTCACCTTTAATGAAATTAACTGTCCCAGCTTGCAAGGCTGTTGATATCTGTGCTCTTAGACATGTAAATAACTGACATGACTAACTTCAGTTTGGGTACAACAAAATGTGGGAACAAGCCTCTTAAGGCTTTCAAACAGGGAACGCATGAAAAATACAGCTACATCACCTTGCACACTTGTTCACAGCAGGCTGGGCACTTCTGGGAAGGTCTAGCTGTTAGGGTTGACAAAAGGGGGTGACTTTGGATTTTCCTTCAAAGATGGCTTTCTGCAAAGTGGAGATCAGATGAACTGCACTTTCAAAGTGTATTTCTCACTACTGCCTGTAAGGAGCCCGACAGTGATTTACATGGTTTAGTGGTGGACTTGACAGTGCTGGGTTAACGGTTAAACTTGATGATCCTAAAGTCTTTTTCCAAAGTAAATGATGCTATGCCTCTGTGATTATTGGTGGTGCAGTACATTTCCTTATTTGTTTGATATTGGCACAAAAAACCAAACTTGGCTCTTGTGTTCTTACTGTGCGCGGATGACCAGAAGTAATCTTGTGAACATAGATTTTGCAGTCTGAGTTCTGTGGGCACAGCTGTGGGCCTTTTCCAATCTAAAGAAGACCTAATTCTTGCTATTATCAAGACAAAAATACCCCAAACCCTCAACTCTGACAATTAAGGAGCAAGAGAGTGTGGCAATATTACTGAAAGACTTGTTGGAGGCCCTAGATAAGAGAGTCACTCACAGCCAGCTGTAAATAAAGTCAGGAAGCCTGGGACACACTCTCTGCTCCCCTGCAGTTTGGGTACTCATTTAAATCCCAGAGAAGTGAGATCCAAGCATTACC
Source organism: Prinia subflava (assembly GCF_021018805.1). Lineage (NCBI taxonomy): Eukaryota > Metazoa > Chordata > Aves > Passeriformes > Cisticolidae > Prinia > Prinia subflava. Next base: position 106,573,325 of record NC_086247.1, on the reverse strand, counting down.
AACTCAGTGTGATTATTGCCTTGCCATAAATAGCTAGTAGCCTGCTAGGCAAGCCAAAATCCCATCTACTGCATCGATCCCTGCAGCACTGTTGCTACTGCATTGGGTTTTGTCAGAAATGCAACCCCCTATCAGTTTAGTGCTGATGAAGCTGAGGTGGAGGGTGGCAGGGCAAAAGCTTGCCCCAGATGCTGTCAGGTTGTAAGCACTTACAAGAGGAACATCACAACATCAAAGAAGAAGAAAAAGAAATGTTTGATTATAGTCTTTCCATTTGATCTTTCCTCCAGTAACTAAAATAAAAGAATTGCAGCTCAACAGCCTCTTAATCTCAACAAAGAACAGGTGCCAATAGAAGATAATTATTCCCAGTGTTTGGGAAGAAACAGTGCTGAATGTCACTGGGGGCATTTTTAGCACATACCAAAGTTCACAAGATTATTTAAACATATTGATTGAGGCTTGTACTGGGACTTCTGTGCTCAGATATGGGATCTCTAGAACATATGTACTATGGTGGCACTTTGCCATTCAATAACAGGGTGGGGGATGCTGTGGTTTTTTTGGTCTTTTTAAACAGATGTTTCACTGATTTACTTGATAATAAAAGACCTGCAGCTGAGCTGGACAACTTCCATCAGCAAAATAGCCCTTCAGGAATAGTATCCATCAGCCATAAGTGAATATGGAAAGGCAGTGCAGGCTGATTTTTCAAATATTGATTAGGCAAGTCACTGGCCAGCCAGCCATGTACAGAGTCCTCATGCTTTTTAAGGAAGTCAGGTTGTATGAAAGAACTCAAAGCACTTGCAGGAATATACATCCTCTAATTCAAGAAGATGAGAGGGATGTAGAAGTCAGTAAAGATTGCACTGATAATCTGTCCCTTAACATTTCACCTTACAGATCATAGAATCATAGAATAATTTAGATTGAAAAAGACCTTTAAGATAATGAAGTCCAATTGTTACCCCAATGCTGCCAAGTCCACCCCTGAACCATGTCCCTAAGCACTACATAGACATGTCTTTTAAACATCTCCAGGGATGATGAGTCGGCTGCTTCCCTGGGCAGCCCGTTCCAATGGTTGACAACATTTCCTATGAAGAAATTCTTCCTAATACTCAGTATAAACTTCTTCTGTCATGATTTGCCTAGCTCTATCACTGAAAATTCATGGAGGGATTTTTTGCACTTCTCTGTCTTTTCATTTGAGTCAGATTTTATGCTGATATCTGACATTGATGATTTAGGCATGCATATATATAAGAAGATGACAAATGCAGCTGTTTTTATCTACCACTAATCACAGCCACCTCACCGTAAAGCACATACATGCCTCTCCACAATGGCTCTCTATTCAGAACACCTTTCATCCTTTCTGCTTCCTTACCCTGTCTGGGCATCCCACAGATTTGCCTCCTTCCCCTAACTTTACCTTTTCCTCTATCTTCAGAGTCAGAGCTGTATTTTCATTTCTTTTCTGTCTCATTCTAAAAATTAGGTTATTAGAGAAAATACTCTGTTAAATACAGCAGTGTTTGTTCAGGCCCCTTCTTGAGAGATGTGACAAAGTGAGCAGCTGGGGCTTGATGCAAGTCTGACACGTTAATTCATCCCAGAAGAGACTTGAACCTGGAGAAGGCAGGCATGACTCCTGCCTTCACAATGAGGAATGGCCCCATGAGAATCAAAACCAGCAGCATAAGGACCATCAAACTGTTAGTGAGGGGGAAAGCAGGCACTGCATCATTCTTCTTCCCCCACTCAAGCTGTGCCTTAAACACAGAATATTTCTTCCTGGTCAGCTGCCTGGTCTCTGGCCCCTCCACACACGTTGGAGTCATTAAATCATCCATCAAGACACCATCCTTCATGCACAGTGGGACGGCTGCCTGCCTCCCTCACTCATTATTTGCCTTCCACAGTTCTTTTCAGCCAATTCAATGAAATATAAATAGCATTTCAGATAAATGTTCACTCTCTTATAATACCTTTCTGACGTCTTTCTGCTCTTGCTCCGGATGCATAAAAAAGAGCTGTAATATATTTCAGTGAGTTACTGAATCCTTTTCGAACCCTGATATATGCTCAGTACAAGGTTATTTAAATATCAGGGGTATAGGCATAGGCTTTAGCAAAATCTACCCAACTAAGTTGTTCAGAAAAAAATGATCAGGCAATCTTCTGCCTTGCAAATCTATCTGTCTCCCACGATGACGAACTTCAAGACTGCTGATGCTGGACCAACCTCCTTTTCTGCACGAGAATGTCCACAGCCATGAAAAAGTATGGTTCAGGCTTTCCTGTCCCTTTTTCCTGTTTTAATTTTTTTTAAATTCGTATTTTATTTAAGCTGCTGGACACCACACCAGGGATTCTCTTTTCTTTGCCTAAATAATGTAGAGTGAACGTTATACAGCCAAATGATAAAAAGAAAGGACTCAGGAATGTTACACAGGGTTTTACTGAAGTGTGACGCAGAAGTAGTATCTCCCCCATTTTCCTGGCTTAGAAAACAAATTAACACTGGAGTATTTGTGTATTTTTTCTCCCTGTAACTTTTTTTGCCACCATTCATCATTTAGCTTCAGTGTTTGCGTATATTTAAAGCTACCAACATAAATTAGCAACAAAGCTTGAGGGTGTTAAATAACCTCCAATAAAACTCCTTCCCCTCATTGGAGTATTTTCTCAAAATGAAAATATCTGAGTAAACATCTTGTTCTGTCACTATGCCCAGAAGATAACAAAGTGGGGACAGAGTGACTTTCACTCCCCAAACTACATGTCCTGAAGGAAAAGGGCACCTCTTCACCACTTTTGGAAGAATGAGTAAGTGGAAATGCATTTTTGGGGACCAAATAACAAATGCAGCTCTCTCAGTCTCACAAAAAGGTGGCAGACAGGCGCTCCAGCAGCAAGTCTCTCATTCTTTGCTAGATCCCCATCACATACAGCAGAGAACAGGTATGTTCTGGAGATCTCCCAGCTCTGAATTTAACACAAGCAAGCAGTCACTTTCAGCAATGATCAGATGCCAAGAAATGATAATAATTGTATATCTGAGTATGCCCGAATCCAGTCCATGCATATTGGAAACAGCTCTTTTTGCAGTCTCTGTGGGTGCTTCACTCTGTGCAGCAGAGATGCTGCAGATCCCCAGCAGGGAGCCTGAATAATCTTGCCTCCAAGCGATACAGCGATAGTGGCGTTGGGAAATGTCCAGATAAAAGATAATGTGCAAGACAGGGAATTTCATTTTGTATTAGGAGCTGGAATGGTAGTAGACTAAAGTTTCTTTTGGGCTGGGGCAGAAGTGGGTCACAGTGTGTGAGTAGATGTGCCATCAGTGAGTCTGTGGTTAACACCAAATGGGGTAAGCCTCAGGCCTCGAGTCAGGCTAATAAAGTTATTTATGCAGCTATCTAGTGATCTGGGTATCCAGCTCTCACCAATGTCTTTCTTCTACTCAACCCTTTCCTCTTTTCACCCTCTGTAGCCAAATTCCTTGAATGCCTTCCAGAAAGGAAGTCCCCTGGCCCAAAGCTCTGATGTGGAAACTATGAAAGTTGGTTAAGAAATTTTAATGATGCCACATTGCAAGTCTTTGGCATTTAGCAATGAGGAAGTAAGAAGAGGTAGAAAAGATCGAGAGAGTCATGATCCTGCCCAAAAGTAACCATCCGGGTTTTGTTGTCTCAGTTTTTGGTTCTCCATTTCCCTGATGACGGATGGGTTTTGGTGAATGCTTAGCACCGACCTCCTGAAAATCAAATCCCAGTGAAGCCTTTCAAGATGAGCAGCCAAGACCCAAAAATATCACTGTGGCAAAATTTGTATAAAAAGTTCAGAAACTATCAGATGCCAAACAGGTAAAGGAAAGTTGCTCAAAAACATTTTTTTTAGCATAAGGAAAGAAACTACTTCTTTTCCCTGAAGCTAATGTCCTTTCCAGTCTTTCAAATCTAAAGAACACTTGCCCTAAATGTATTTGGTGCATCACACTATTTTAGGCAATAATTCATGATGCTAAATTCATAATTCATGTGTCTAGATCATTCCTTTGCTTTAGTCCTACATACAGTTTCTTTGATGATTAGCAAAAATAACTACAGTCACTGTAGATGAAGGTAAACTGTAACTTTTAACTAAAACTCTCTGCCTATATTTATCAGGCATCTGCTTCTGTTTTTAGAAAAGAGTCTTGAACCTGCTCCCACCAAGAGTGCAAACTGCTCCAAGGGCTCCCAAACCCCAACTCTGCCAGTACACAACACGTGGGATGGCATCCTTGGTGCTCCCCAGCAGATCCACCTCACTAAAGGGCTCCCTTAGCACAGAGGGGCTGTTTTCCTCAGACGATGTCAAACAATTCTACCAAGGATGCAAGAGGCAGGATGCTTTGTACCACAACAGCTTCTCCATGCTTAGCTGTAGCTCCCAGGAGAACATCAGGAGGCAAAGTCAGAGGTGCGTTCCCTTTGCCCTAGAGATGTGGGCTGTGTGGATGTCTCCTTACACACTGCTGTGTGAGTACCTTCAGGCTGTCTCAAGCTGGGTTTCACCCCACCCCTAGAGCAAACAGGCCATAGGAAAGCAGGCTGATGGTGTGAGAAAAACTTATCTGATGTTGTGAGATTACAGTACCCAGGTAAAAATTAATCAGTCCCTTACTCTCACCATGATAAAGAAGGACACAGGTGAATATGGGCTGTCTGAAGTGCTATTTTGGATTTGCTGATAGGAAGAAGAGCCAGCATGATTTCCAGCTGTATGCCCCCCAAAAGATCTGGCAAATTTTAAAATCCTGAATAGCTGGGATACCACAACCCAAGACTTTATTAAAATTTGACCTGCTAATTGACACTGCTTATAAAATCAGTAATGGAATCCTCCCATTCCCACCTTAACTCTGTACTTTGCTCTTCTTGGCATAGTGTGGTCACTCAGACGGTAACACTGGCCTTCAGGGCAGGAGTGGTGGGTCTTCAGCCTTTTCAGGGGTGCTTTCTGCCTTTCCACTCCAGCCACCTGGGAGCACACATGTTTAGAGCTTCCCCTTGCAATGTAGCTCTGTCATAAGGCATTTCTGAGAGAGAACAACCTCTCCAACAGAAGTCATATACTATATACACCCGGATGCTTCATTTTCCTGGTACACAGGTAGCTAAGACTTTCATCATTCCTTAAAGCTGCTCACTTCTGCTTGGAGTGCTTGGGACACACCACAGAGCAATCCTGCAGTAACATAAATATTTGATTTCAGCATTTTTAGAGATGGGCAGTGAGACAGGCATAATTAGTTTGGTTTTCTTTTTTCCAAAAGGAAAATTCCACATGTATGCATGTGTGCACACACACCAGATACATCCTGGCAGAAAAGACTGCTCTCTGGAAAGACATTTCTTCTATCACATTGACAGGGAAAGGAAAAAAAAAGGAAGCACATTCTTTTTCCCTTTGACTAAAGAAAAATGTCTCAGCAGGACAAGGGCTTATTGTAACCGTTCATTTTAAAATATTACCCGATTGTTTGAGTACTTTTATTTCTTTGGTGATTCAACTGCAAGTGGGAAAGGTGTTGTGACCCATTGAATGGCCTATCCATCACACCTACTGACCTCTCTGTCCAGGGACCACCAAACCTTGGCTGCTGGCTCCATTTGTGTGTCCACTGCATGGCCCCTCAGCTTCCCAGGTATTAACCTCGTGCTGTGGTACCGCCTGAAAGAGAGGAACGAGACCATAATGTCAGCCTGCCCTTGCAGTGGGCATGCATGCACTTGCTAGGACTGTTCCCAGGACAAACTGTTTCCTGCATTAGAGGCAGGCTGGCCACTGCAGCAGAGCTGAGGAGAGAGCACACCAAGCTGAAAAAGCTGGTGGGGATCAGCTGAAGCGTTTGGCAAAAGACCACATCTCTGTGAGAAGGATGATTCACCCCCTGCCTCCTTGAGCAGCAAAAGCCCCTGCTCCTCCTGACATCATCTTCTCCCCTCTTCTTCCAGATCGTGCTGTCACACATGGATGAAACCAAGCATACATACATCCCTAGAGGGTGAATTTTGGCTGAGTTGTGAGTCTGTAGCACCAATGAGCGACAAATGCTGTGTCTTAGCTACACTGGGGAAAAGCCAGCAGAGGCTTTCCAAATACTCTCATTGCTTATGTTTCAGCATAAAATCCAGTAATTTTCCACAGCTGGGGATTTGGAAAGTGGTGCACCTCACCAAAGTCAGCCCTTTGCCTGCAGGATCAGACCCTAGACTGAGTATAAATCAGTCACAGGTGCTTGAATTAAGAGAATTCACTAATAAGACATTCCCATCCCCTGGAGGTTCGGACGACAATGAGGAAGGCATGGCACAGGCCAACACAAACCACAATGTATTAATCCTGCATTTGTCCCAAGTGTGACAGACTGCTGGGAGCTATTCTTTGTGCTCATACCAGGGGGAATTGATGGGACCTTATTCTCTGTTTGCAGGGAACGGTTCATGCAAGAAATTAAATTTCCCAATGTCATTACTAAATCCCAGGATCCTCTTCATGAGTTATTCAGCACCAGTTGCTCCAGTCTTGCACACCAGTTTTATCACCCTCACACCCACCTCTGTGTTTCAGACATGAATATTAATTATCTCCATTGCATTGGTAGAACCCAATCCTCTCTTACCTTTCTTGAAGATAAGCATACCTATCTCCTAAAAAGAGATAGTGTGTGCTGGAAAAAGACTGGGAGCATTATCAAACATCCCTGGAGACAGTGATGGCTGCCCACAGGAGTTGGTGGTAGGCTTCAGAAGCTGGAAAACTGTCAAGAAGCTAATAGGAATGGGCCTTCACTAGCATGGTCAAGATGTTGCAAAATGCCTTTTTAATGCACTAATCTGTCAGCAAGAGAATTATGAATCCGTTAATAAATGGGGAACACTTAAAAGGTCTCATCTCACCATACCATATTTTTTTTCTTTTTCAATATATAGTAAAAAATTGTGCTCCTACAGCATTTTGGGTACCCTGAATTCCTGCTAGTGAGACAAGGTGGTCTCAGTAGCACTGAGGTACTAATTGCCACCAGGAACTTGGCCAACCAAGCAACTACAGACATGCCTTTCTTCTCTTCACAGTGTGGAAAGTGCAGCTTCAGCCCCATCCAGCAGTGATGGGGTGCAAAGGAGCCACCTTTAATCTCCTGGACCTGGCATGGGGTGTGAAGAGGCTCACACACCATGGGGATGCTGGCAACATCAGGAACTGCCTGCTCCCCCAAGATGACTTTCCTAGGCAGCTGCCCCACTCAGCACCACCATTGAGTGGATGGGTCCCCATTGATGGGGATGGATCCCAAAAGGCAAAGCCACTTTTTCCAGCCCTCAAGGAGGAATCTGTATGCTGGGCAGAGTGTGCAAAGCCATGGAGACTGCCTTCTCTGGAGCATCCCTCCAGCAAGGCATCATGCCAAAATACCTGCCAGTGCCTCTGACTGGGGGGATCAGTTCTGAAAGGCCCTGCTACAGAGGTGCTGTAGCAGCACCCTGCTCAGTCCCTGCAAAACTCAGTATCAAGGGTCTATCAAGACTGATTAAAATGTGACAAGAAAGCAGTGCTCCCCCTACACCTCCAGCCTGCTTGACAGGCTTGCCTGTCATTGTATAAACCTCTAGGAAGCTACACAGTGGAAAGCACTAGAAAACTGCAGGTGGCAACTCCCTGCTGCCGAGGGCTGGCCTGGCAGTGCAGGTTATTGATGCCCATCCTGGGGTAGACAGGACAGCCTGCAGGGTGTTTGTGCCCAGGTCCAGGCTGACCACAGTGCTGCTGCTAGCTGTGTTTAATTTCTTTGCTCTGCATGAACAAATTTATTAAATCCACAACACTTTTTTTTTTTCTTTCAGACGAGGTGATTTGAAGGAATATGTGCCAGTCACTTGACTAATTAGCTTAATTCAAGAACGTGTCTTCAGAAGCCCACTGCTGAGTAGCCTCCTCAATTCTGGAAATGTAAAAGTGACTTGGGTTTGATTAAAATCGAACCAAACCAATGAAGCAATTGCTACTTGCTTTCCTGTTCTTTTCCCCCCACAAAGACAGCTTTGATTCATGGTTGCAGCTAGTGCAGTGTATGCCACAATAGTCAGGGGCTTGGACTGGTGTTTTCATATTAGAAATGTATTTAGGTGAAAACACTGCCATTCATTCTGCATGAATTGATGGAGCTGTTACGTGCACCTTTCTGCCATGAATCATTTACAAGGCGAGGGGGGACGGTTTTCCCCAGGCCATGAAGGTTTGGTGATGGAGGTTCTGGAGCTGCACAAAGACCAGAATTTCTGATCAAAGGAGGGTATCAAGAATGCTGCAGTTTGACTTCTTTTCTGGGGGAAAAAAAAAGAAAAACTTCCAGTAAAATGTGAAAAAATAAAAATTAACATTTTGTTTCAATTCCAGCTTATTAGGGCACTTTAAATGTCAGAAATAAAAAAGGGCTCTAAAACACTTATTCTTTTCAGAAGAACCATGACCCAGTTGGGACAATCCAAAAATCAGCTGAGCAGGAAATTTCAGTCACTTGAGCTTCTCGGTTTTCCTTACTGAATCAGTGATTCAGCTAAACTCACACAATTTTTGTGTGTGTTAAGTCTTCTTCCAGCAGAACACTGCCACTTTCCTGGCCAGCTCAGTATTACCCCAGTGCTCCCCTTTGCCGTTCTGCTGGGTGGAGCACCCACACTGGCATCGTGCTGCTTCTTCCAGTGGACTCAAGGTGATGAAAACACAGTGATGCAGCTCACCCATTTAAACAGGGCACTTCCACAAGGCATAATAGCCATGGTTATAAGTAATAATAGTATTAAAAATCTAAAATAAGGTTGCTATCCTCACTTCATCTTTTGCCTGAGTATGGATGCAGGTATACAGTATTTTTGGTGGGGAGGTGACTGCTTATTCACATTGCTCCAAACTCCTGTCCCATCCAGCCCCACAGACTTGCCAGCTGCCACCAGCTCTGATATTCTCCATCCTCTCCCACCTCGATGCTGCCTCCTGGAGCATCCAACAATGCCAACCTGTAAATGAGCTGACTTCAGGCTCGTTTCCTGGGGAAAGGGAACTCGGCACTTGCCTCCTGTGTGTGTGTGTGCACATGTTTGTGTGTGTGCATCCACCTGGGACCTGCCAGATTTGATGAGAAGTTGGAGGCTCAGAAGTTGTTTTATGAAGAGCTCTGTGGAGGACTCAAAGTCCTCAATGAAGGAAATACTCTGGCTGAAAACAACCTTATCAGAGGCTGGAGAAGCCACTGGCACACCAGCCCATTTTAACGCCTCAGTTTTCAATGGACCTCAGAGCGTGCTGGAATGAAGAGACCCAAGAGTGTGAGATGAAGGTTTATGTGAAAAACCATCTTGGCTTGTACTTTCACTACTTGGCATAAACAAAATGCTGGACATGTGTAAGGTATCACTGCATGCCCGCAGGACTGGGGACAGAAAGGGGGAACCCAAGGCTTTGAGAAATGTCAGAGACTGGCAGAGGGTATCGTGAGTGGAGGAACATGTGCAGGGGGACACCCAAAATAATTCTACTGGTGCTCTTTAAATGTCATACTCCTGGCAAAGAAACCTTTCACATGCTTCTCTGCTCACATCTCCAACTCTTTTCAAATGCACCAGGCTTCTGCTGCTTGATGGGGGGAAGCGGGAAGCTATGCCCTGGGAAAACCCTGCGGATGAGCCATTTTCCTCTGGGAAAGATACAAGCAGTCAGCAGCTTTGCACAATGTACTGCGCCCTCATACTCACTGTCCTCATTTTAAGCATATATAGAAAACTTGTTTTGAAGCCTGGCAGATTCCTACATGGCTGTTCCTGACTTCTTCAAAAACTACCCTGACAATGCAAACTCCCTGTTAATTGGCAGGGAATGAAGTCCCACAGGCTCAGCCTCCCACATGCACATGGGCTGCTGGTGGGACACCAAAGATCTCCAGGGTGCCTTTGCCCCTTGGGGAAGGTAGGTGGGAAGGGACATTAAACCTGAGGCATTTCAAGAGAAACCAAGAAGCTACAGATATACCTCATTAAAAAAATGCTGCCTCTTATTAAACAAAAGACAGTCAGCCTCCCTCTTCCTCACAATAACCAAGAGGAATCCCAAAATGTAATCAGTTTAAGCGGAACACCATGTTGCTGACAAGATTAAAATTAGACTCATGAGGTTTCATCAAGGGAAAATTTAACTGTGGCACTCAATCAGGCTGCAGAATTCTCTAATGACAACTGAAATAAAGTCATTCAAGATCCTTAAATGTCACAGGAAAGAAAGCCTGCCTTTGGCTTCATCTCTTGGCAAAATTTTATTAATTTTATTATTTTATTTTCCCTCCCCTCCTCTACATTCACTGCTGTTTTGTGGCCATACCCTTCCCGGGCTGAAACTACAGGCCAGCATTCTACTTGGAACACACAGCACTGGGTTCTCCGGTTTTGTGGCTGTCCCATAGGTCTCATCTTGTAGGAAATGTCTGTACACAAGAAGCTAATAGGATGAGAGAGGGTTTGCAAGAACCGCCAAACATGAAGAGGCTTGTTTGGCTCTTCCAAAAGAGTTTAATACCACAACAGCTGCTGTTCCCCATGTAGCACCTCCACTGAGGTGCCTACAGTAAAACTGAGAAACTCTCTGCTGAAAAAACACATCATTTCAGAAAACTATTCCCCTTCCAACACCAACCTCTCTACTTGGAAAGGGACAGCTTATGAGATGTTCCCTCTGCCCTGTGTGTGTCCCTGCATCACCAAGCAGCTCTGCTCTTCAGTGATGTTCAAGGTCTCCCAGCAAGAAGTGAAAATAAAGTGTAAATATACATCACTAAATGAGTTTGAAATGGTCTCCTGTACTTTTAAACCTTCCCCTCCAGGAGGCTGCTGCAGGACAGCACTCCCTGACTCAGCACTTTGAAATCACCTTACTATCAGAATTCATGGCACTATCAACTTCCATTTTATGACTAGTCTTGCCCTAAAAAACTTGTGCTTTTAATGCTACTCTCCTCTCAAGTTTCAGCATGATTTCATCCAGAAAGGGTTCCTGTTTCAATTCTTTAACTGCTGTTTTAAGTCCCAAAGGTGCATGAAGCAGCTGGAGTGATGTTGAATAATCAGATGGCATCCTGTTCAGTCTCTTGCAGTGACCAGAGGTACACAATCCAATTACACATCAGACAGAAAAGTCATTATTTGCATGGCCTCTGAGCATGTAGCAAAATCTCAGTAACAGGTAAAATTGCCTTCCTGCTTGCACAGGCCCTGATCTAGCTTGGACCATGAGCGCTCACCTAAATTTAGGTGCCTGTTTATCAAACTGAAATCAAGAGTCTTTTGCTGCATAGGTAAGTGCTTTGTTAATCAGAGAATTTGGTTAAGCCATGTGGATGTTTAATATTCAAATATAATTACCATCTAGGGAGGGAGGGAGCATTAAGCAAGTCTTATCCTGATTTATCCAGCTGCGGGGAAAGCAATGACAGCTCAGCCAGCAGTGTGACAAAAACTCTGTCCTGTGAATGTCTTCCAGAGTTTGCAGGAATTTTACCTTTACCTCCTTTACCTCTAAGAGGAAGGGCTATCATACACTTAGTAGTCCAGACAGCTAAGATAGCCCCAGGTCAGTAAGGGCTGGATTTATTTATTTTTTTTTAACTCTGAAGAAGAATGGAGCAAGAAAGAAGTAATATTTCACACTAATCTTATTATGCTCCTTAGGTGAATGACTTTCACATGACAGCAAAGCTAATTCCATTTACTTGTCAGTGAAGCAGCAACAAAAGAGAGAAGGGGGGGATATGGCAGTACAAGACTGTCCTCATGTTCCAAACATCTTCCTTGCTGGTTATTCCTCAGGATTAGCAGCTTGAATCACTATAGAGCTGTATGCATCCGGGGCACCTCTGATCACTGAGTCCAATGTAATGGCAAACAACAAAAGAGCAGGTGCATTCAGGGGCATTTCATGCCCATGCTCCTCTCTCCATCTTCTCCTGACAGGAGTGTGTTTCTTTTCTTCTTTCATCCCTCCCTCTTTGGAGAGCTGGCCAGAGGCTGTGGGATTGCAGCTGGTGGCCTACAGGGTTGCTGAAGGGATGCAGGGCTCCCTTGCAGCTCAGCTGTCTGCCAGAGAAGACAGATATGTTCTGGGCAGTGGAACCCACCAGGTTTCCATGCATGCCTTCACATTCTCTTTGATGTGACATTGAGGACAAACACCCTAGGCAAGAAAAATGCAATTCTGGGTAGGGCATGAAGACACAAGAGGATTTCACAAATTAAGTAATCAGGATCTTGCACTGTCATTTTGCAATCCAAGAGAATCGGCACCTACCCACCTCCTGGCATGAGAATGTTATTTCTTCATGTAAGGTTTAATGAAAGAGCTCTCCATACTAAAAAAGAACTGCTTCTGAAAAATGGTAATAAAAGCTCTTTTCCTCTGACACATAGCTTGCTTTGTACAGGATTACTTAGAATTGCTGCTCTTCTCCTTGTCCTTACAAGTAGAGCAAGCAGTTGACTTAAGAAGATACGTATTTTTCTTGGTTCAAGTTTTCTGGTAAAAGAATATATTAACTTTCAAAAGCAAAGTCATTTCCAAAACAGGAGCTAAAATTAGACTGATTTTTTTTTTGTTCTCTCTCCCCCCTTTATGGCTTTTACAAGCAATTACCCACTTAATGTTTTGAAATTATACAAGAAACTTCAATAGCAGTTCTTTTTCCTGCTGCATCTCCTTGAATGTGAAGATTTAAAAGCTTTTCCGGAACACAACAGCCTGAGCAAATGAATTTGCCATTTTCATTCTCAATTTCATTTTTTTAAAGAATGGGAAGCAGCAGGGTATTTCTTCATCATTTTTTTTTTTTGTTTTAAATTTCATAATGATGAAGCAAGCCTGTGTGACAGCTCAAGAAACCGAAGGCAGGATTCTTCTTTGCACCACAGCCTTTCAGGTTGCTGTGGGAGTTCTGCTAAAATAGCTGGAAGGGCTATTACGCCAACGCATCTCTTGAGCCTCTTCTTTCTTGTGGCAGGGTGGCGGATACAAATTTAGCATTCCTGCTCACGTGACCATCCCACACTGTGCAAAACCCATACAAAGAGCCAGGCCCTGTGGGCAGCTGGGGATCCTGCAAAGCAGAGCTGCAGGAAGTGGCGAGACCGAGCCATGCAGCAGTGCTGTGGCATCCATCTGGCCCCGGACCTGGATCCCCCTGGTCAGGCTGCACCCGCACTGTGGGGCCCCAGGGCAGGACAGAGGGTCATGGGCTGTGTCACCTGCTGTGAAAGGAGAGGGGTCCCAGTCATCCATGCTCAAGAGCCCCACGCTGCCTGAGTGGTGTTGATGTGCCTCAGTGTCATGTGGGTGGGCACGAGCTGTTGGTATAAACAGAGGGCTGGGTTGTCAGCCTCACCTCCCCTGGGCTCTTGGGGTGGAATTAGGGGCACTCACCTTAGTGGAGAAGGCAAAAAGAACCTTTATTTCCTGCTCAAGTTGTCTCTTGGAGAAGGAGTTTTGTTTGCTTCTCTCTGATAGTCATGCAGATGCCTGCCTGCTAAGACCACAGCCTTGGAGTGCCACTGAGCTGGCAGTGCGTTTGGCTCTTAAACGTTAGGAGTGAAAGGTGTTTCTTTTGCCAGCAAAGCAATACCCATCTGAAGCACCAAGTCTGAAATCTGTAAGTAAAAAGTAAATCCAGCTGGGTCAGGGAAATTAAAACAACTCACGCTCTCTAGGCTGCTCCAAGTTTTATCTGCATAAAGGTAAGAGGCAGCATCATGTCTTGTAAAGAAACATGTTCCTTCCCTCCCCAGGGTCCCCCGGGACCCCTTAAAAATCCCGTGGCAGGCAGTGCCTTTGCTTCCACTATTTCCTGACCATGACTACTTTTGCTAGAATCTGACAAAGCTCTGGAGAATAAACCATCTCAAACTCACACAACTCGTACATCTCTGTTCTCATTAAGACCGAACCTTTTCTCAGGCCACACTTACCATGACTCCTCCCTCCAGAGTTTAACTCAGTCTCTCTTATTAAGTTACTTATCATCCATTACCACCAAAACCGACTTATATTTTCTGTTACATTAAGGCATTCATAAAATACTGCAAGCACAGCTTCAGGAAGGCACCTTCCTTGGTACTTTGATGCTTGCATTTATACAATGTCCTCGTTATCTTCCTTTTTGTTGCACCTGCAGGACATAATTTCTCTCAATAGGTGTGAGGCCAGTCAGGATGTTTTCCCCAGTCTGGACGGAGCAAAGGTCACCTCAATTGAGAACTTCTATCACTGTCAGAACTGGAACCACCTTCTGGGGTTCTCACCAGCATGAGTTCTGGTAAAACCCTTTCACCGTCTTTTTCAGCTGTGTCTGAGCAGGAGAGGAACTTAGACTGATAAACATCTGTCCTCAGCAAGTGCAGTGGAAGGGAAAGAGCTGGCATGTTCCTCTAGAGTCAGACTTTTGCAGTTGAACTTAGTGAAACAGCTAGAAAAACATGAGGATGAAGGGAATCCATCCTGCTAAGCTCAAACCTTCCTAACACCAATCTGCTGCAGCCATAAACACTCTCCATGGAGAAAATGGTAATACAGGAAAACAGTTGCCCCAGCAAACACAGGAAAGGCAGCAGCCTTGAACTGACCATGAGCACATCAGTGTGCTGGGACTTTGGATTTCACAAGGGCCCTTCTCACAGGAAGGCTCATGTAACCATGGCAATGCAGATCTCTGGATGCATTTCATCCTTGTCACCACTAACAAACAAGTAAGTTAAATCAGATACAGATGAGAAAGGTCTTCCCACTCCTCTTTTTACTGAACAGTTCAGAATTGCCAGGAACCATAAGGAATAAAAGACAACTTCAGAAGAAAAACAAAGTTCCAAGAATCATCACAACTCAGATTTTTATTCAACAGTGAAGTTGAAGGGAATGGTGTTTTTTCCCCTTCAGGGCAAATGTTCCAAATGGAAATTAAGTAAAAATATTGTTCCCCAAAAGTACTCACAATGAAATTAGTTTTCATTAAATATATTTGTTTGGCAAAATAAAATAATTAGAACCCGTACAAAAAAAAATCCCTTGCAAATTTCTAACACTGTAGCAACGACAACGATGTAAACCTGGATGTTTGGCAGTTGTAATTAATTAGTGAAAATTACTGTTGAACTTTGGACCAAGGAAATAAAAATCACTTCAAATAGCAGGAAGCCAATTTCGGAGGCAACTCAGGCTTAGGGAATGCTACAGGAATGGGACATACTAGTGGCTTCATACACGGTTTGTGCCAGTGATCTGCTAGTGTGGGGCTATTGTAAGAGCTGGGAGGAAAAGAAGTTAAAAGCTGTTGCAGCATTGCAGCGTATGGTACAGCAAGAACCTGCAGACTTTCCATTCTGGGAGCCGATCAGTTGGGTGAAGGCTGGAGGCAAGAGTTGAGATGACAGTGGAGAGAATAATGACAGTGACGGATGGTGCAAGCACTGGGAAGCAGTTAACCAATTTCATCATCCCATTGGGTTCAGTGGTGAGCAGACTCTTGTGAGTGTCTGGGGGAATCTTCTGCTTACAGTAGCTGCTTTTGCTCCCTACCTCCCTCCTCCTTCCAGTTAACGCCTCTGCCCTGCCAAGTGGGTTTCACAGGCATGCAGTTTGATAACAACATCCTTTAGTTAAGAATGTCTATTCCAGTATTAAAAATGTAAAAAAAGTCCTCAGGAGGGTGTTTCTTAGTGGCAGTCTTTGCCTTAAGCAAGGCCAATGGCCCGCAATTACAAGTTAATTAAAGCAATGTGGATTTGGATGAGCAATGGGGAAGATGGGAATGGGGAAGGAAGGGATGCAGGGAACAGGGAGGAATGCAGGGAACAGGGAGGAATGCAAGTGTTTCTACATCCCTCCCCAAAGCCAAAATGCAAGGTGCAAAAGTGGGTTTCTTTTTTTCCTCACACTCTTCTTTTTTTTTTTTTTTTTTATAGTATCTCTCCAGTTTTAATGTATTTCCAGTTTCAGAGCAAGTTTCAGTGACTGCCTCAGTTACAGTCATAAACAAAGTCGTAGTTGCTGGGCTCCTTTGGGATAGGTGGGGGAGCATCTGGGATCTGTATATTTTCCAAGTCAAGGAGGCGCAGCTTTATCTCCATGCTGAGCAGCGTGTCCAGGTCGTTCCGCGTTAGGTCACTCAACATGTCCTTCCCGAGGAGGGCGTTCAAACCATCGGTCCACACACAGTACTGCAAGGAAAAGGATAAAAACTGCCATTACCAGACTTTTCATACTCAAACTCCTTCTCTGGTCTGGTCCTCTATGGTTACTGCCTCCATGGGGATTTACAAAGAGACCTAAAATTCGGTTGATGCATTTTATCAGCTCATATCAGGAAGAAGGCTTTCACTGAGCTGCTCAGAAAATGGAAAAAAAAACCAAACCATAAAATGGTAAGAAATTACAGTATTTAGTTGTTTGACAATTTCGAATCTCCTCCAAATTTCTTGTTGAATGTTCTTCTGCAATTACTGGAGAAGCAAACAGTAACTTAGGACAATAAACCTCTGGAGAAATCTCCTTCACTCCTCTCATTGTCCTTCCCCACTACCTTTAAAAAAGCTGATTATCTTACACTAACTAAACTTTTAATTCCAAGTCAGTTAAGTTAGGTGAACTAAAACCCACCCTTAAATCCTTCTTGGTTCTTAGTGTAAAAAATCCTGCACTATCTGTTTTTATTGTTTGCATTCCTATAAATGAAGTTGCTACAATTGATAGTTTCCCTTATCTATGCCTACTTTACCACTATTTTACACAAAGTAACATATTGTGAAAACTACAGTCAGTTAATGCTATGTCCCTCATGAAAATTAAATGCCAGGCAGCTTGGGTGTAATACTAAATGCTGCAAACGCTGAACTGGCCTCTAAAATCTTTTCCTTACTGTTAGCTTTTTTCTAACAGGAGATGCCATCTTTCCCAACAGCTGACAGCTTGTGATAAACGTGGGCTGAATAACCATTTAAAATCAGCAAAAAATTCAAGGGAGATTGGTGATCTAGAGTCAATTTCTATTGAATAAGTCACTTCCATTTATTACTACAAGCCATTTATTCAACTATGAACAGAAGTACTCAAATGCTGTCATCTAAAAATAAAGATTTCAATCTAAACTTGTGTCCTAGTTTGCAGGAGAAAAATTAAATCAACCGTAACTGCATTTTTATCTTACAAATACTTCTGCTGGATTTCATGCCAAAAAAAGGGTTTTTAAATTTAGCTGACCATTTGCTACATGATGCTGCCGAGTTTAAAGATAGCCATGGTTGACTTCATCCCACAGCAGAAATGAGGATTATTTTTAAGGAAGAGAGAGAAGCACCCCCTCTTCATCCAGAAAAAGGGCATATTTCAAAAATAGGATGGGTTAGCACACTTCAGCATCCGAAGTGGAATCCAACCCACTTAAGTCAGTAACAAAACAGTAGCAGAGGGAGCTTTTTCACCCAGGGTGTGGGCAAGCCAAGCCACAGCTTTAATATGAGATCAGCTATATAGAAGAGACTTTAGAGTTCAGGTTGTCCTGCTAACAAGTACTAAATAAACAACTTAGCCTGCCTATTCTAGGCTGTTAAAGTGTGCCACTGAAGAGTTTTAAAGCATACAATTTTTTTGGATCATATGTACAATGTCAGGAAAAGAAAGAAGCTATTCTAGAAAAATCATTATAGTTGAACAGACTGTAATCTTTTTATGATTTACTTGAAATCTTTCTTGGTGAGAGTTTTCCCTGAATTTATTACGAAGAAAGAAACAGACAAGCAAAAGGTTCTGCTCAGGTTACAGGAGAGCAGAGAATCTTTTCAACAGATGCAGCCCCTGACGTAAATCGTCCATCACCTGTGCAGTGAGTGCAGCCAGCTCTTCCTCTGGGGAGGAATCCCAGAGAGCCAGAAAGCAAAACTGCAGCTCTCCCCTCTTCCAGATATAACTCATTCAGGGCCCACAGATACCAAATTCTGGCCACAATTCTGATGAGTGCAATGGCCTGGAAAAGGGGCTTCCTCTCTAATCTTCATATTGGCAAATGCACCTAATTAAACTCCTGCACATGTTGAGCAGAGAGACACCCTAATGAGATAGTGGAAAAACAGAGGCATTCATTCAGAAGTCTTTTTCTTTTTAATATGCAAAAGAGACTAAGAGCCACTGAAAAATTAATTTATGAGATTCATTTTCATAAAACTCCAATGAAACCTAATTATGGCCTCCCTCATCAGTTTCTCTGTCAAAAATCATGGATAAGATTAATCCACCTTTTTTGCTGTGTAGTTGAAACCAGTTATTAGTATTTAAATGAAAAACAAATACAATGGAGTGATCTCATAGTACTGAATCCCCTGGCTAGCAGTAAGCTCCAACAGATGGCTAAGGGAATTGACAAACTTAAGTGTGCTAGAATGAGGTCCAAATCTCAATGATACTGGTTCAGTAATGGGATTTTATCGAAGAATTACCTTGGGAGACAAGAACTAGAAAGGTTGCACGGGCTTTATCCATCTGGATGCAGCCCTGAGCAACCTGGTCTGAGCTCATTGTTGACCTGCTTTGATCAGGAGGTTGGACTCAGGACACCTCCAGGGTTCCTTGCAGCCAGAATTATCATATGAGCCTCGTTCAATTTTTCTTTTTAGGACACACTCAACTCCCACATTTCAACCTCGCTCTACAATCACGAGGGCTGCACAAGTACTTAAAAAAGCCTTGCAAGTCTGACCTGAAATTGTCATGTACCAACATCATTCCTGGTGCTTCACACAAAGCTTTTAGAAACTTGAGATGTCACCACCAAATCTCCCAAACTGACAATGCTGCTAAACACTTGTATTAACAGGTACCCCAACTACTTAGATGAAGAGTCACAGGCTTCAAACAAGCTACTTGCCTTTCCTTGTGGGTGCTTCCTCTGAACACTTGTACTTTCTACTTTAATCACAACTCACTCTTCTGCAGGCCATGGAAAAATACAGAGGAAGTGAGATGTCCTTTTAAAAACTTTCATTTGGGAACTGTCAAGTGACAGCAGAGACTGTTGCCTCTGGCCATTTGTTTGAACATATTAATTTTGTTTCAAAGAAGCTGCACAATACCAGAAAGAGAAATGAAGATAAAAGGTGTGTTAATGCAATCATGAGCAATTGGGTTAGTGCATCTCACTGCTACTGCCTGTCAGTGGGATGCAGTAGCAGCTTTTGAAACTTGGGACCATTAAAATCCACTTGTAGCTATAGGCTATTTGAGATACAGTGGATGAGAAAATTGTTTGTTTTCATGTCCATTTGCGCTTCTGAGCTGAAACCGTCTATAATTCAGTTTCTGGAGAATTTGTATCAGAAATCATCAAACCTATATTCAGTTCAGAGGATGAAGACAACCATGTGTTGCTTAGAACTACAGCTCTAGTGGCACATTGTGCATGGGACACTATTGGTCCTTTCTCTTACACAAAAACTGACCAGCAAATACTTCTCTGGAATGAACATCCTTGGAAATGACACTCAAATATTAATCCACAGAAAGACCCAAATGGGCATAACTGTATCTCCTCTCCTAAAATTAACAACTAGTTGAAGGTTTTAGTCCAGAACAACAAATGTTGAAGTGGCATAACTAATACACTTCACTTGTAAAACAATTTAATGCACTTTTTAAACACTACAGAAGAATGCAGTTTAGAGCAGTCTTCTGTAGTTCATCGTATTAGTACAGTGTTCAGAACTGAGACCAAATGTGATACCTAAAAATAAGTGTGCAAATGGAATACAACTCTTCTTGCTTTAGAAACAAGAAGGATTTTTTTTTAATGTAGCAAATTCTGCTAAACCTTTACTTGAAATTTCTTTGAGGAAAACACATCCAATGATTCGACACAATTAAGATAAATTAATTCCATCACATTCCAGAAGGTGATGATGTCTTCTGTTTCCTTGTGGCTTTTACTAAGGGGGCAGGAAAGGGGCTGTCATTCATCCTTGCTATTGGTATTTACATTGTCTTTATACAAGTGAAAGCCATTGCAAAACACTCTCCTGTGGAGATGGAATAGAGGGGGCCTTCTATGATCACCTGTCATGAAAGGTCTTAAACAATGTGAAAGTAAGAAAAAGGGGATATAACATTCTGGAGAGCACAAGTCTTTGGCTGAAATTGAGACCCAGTGATGGTATAACCACCCCTGATTATGGCAGTGATTCTTTGAAAGCTTGGCTGTACAAATTCTCAGTGTTGAAAGTTCACACAGCAAAATTCTCTAGTGTCTGAAGTACAGCAGACGACAAGAAATCAGGAACTGGTGAGTGAGGGCTGTAGAACTTCCAAGGTCTGCCCAAGCGCTCTTATTTCTCTTTCTCATGGCTCACATTTCAGGAGGGCTTAGAAATACTGGTCTGTAATTTGCAGCTTCATGTGCTCCGTGATGTAGGAATACAAAACACGTTTCTTCTGTGCCTCAGATAAGCATGAAAATTTCAGAAGGTCTTTTTCCTATCCTAGTCCCTTCAATGTCAGTTTGTTTTGAGACATGACACTGATTTATATGTTCTTACAAAGCCATCTGGTGCCTTAATGCAACTAAGATAACTTCAAAAAAATTTCTATACTCTGAATATGACTTACCTCATGCTTGTCTGGAGCAATAAAATTCAACTGGCCGCTTGAGTCATACAATATAGAGAAAGCAAGCTCCAGCACCTCCTGGAACAATACAAAGAAATAAATATTAATGCTGCATGAGTGAGGCATTCGTACATTCAGGTCTGTCTTTCTTTCTTACCCATTATTCCCAAAACCAAGTTGAAAAGTGGTTTATGGTAGCCTCCTGTCTGACCAAAGCTGCAGCAGTACCAGACTGCTGCAAGAGACTGGCACAGCAAGAATACTACCACGGTTGCTTCAGTCAAAACAAATTCGCCCACCTCAGTGCTTATCATGGCCCACTGGGTCATGAATTACTTCAGCATTTGAGTTTAAATTTGAGCTAGGCAATGGTGAGGACTGAAATCAATATAATGAATAATACTACACTTGCAAGAAACTCTTCATTAAGGTTTTTTTTTACTTTGTATAGATTAAACTCAGGAAGTTCTGCAAGGTTTGGCTCCTTGTGTTAAAAATCTTGTCAGGACAATTAATATCCTGGCATATACTTATGCTCTTTTCACCTGCTGGAAATACATGAAATTATTCACTCTTGGGAGAGTTCTGTAATTTTGTTTCCATCTGAACCAGAATCACCAGCCTCAGTCAAGCCAAACTGTGCCGGTTACCTAAAGACACGAAGGAATTTTGGGAAAGGAAAAAGCAGGGGTTTTTTGCCCCCTAAACACTGAAGCTGGAATTGTAAAAGGTACCTAGGAGAATTCATAAAGTGCTGACCTTTCCTCAAAGTCACCTGGAGTTGAAATCCCACAGGGAAGCCCAGGTAATCTGAATACATAATGATCTTTCTGTGGACAGCAGTGATCATGCAAAGATGTTTTCTTATCTGTTGCCATATTATGGTTTCTGCCTGCATCATTACAAGCGCCATTACAAGGATCTCACAATCTGTGAGCTCAGAGGTGTGGATATATTAACTGTGGAAAAGAGACCCAGCTACATAGCAGAGTGCTGACTTGTAACTATGATCTGTGTCACATGTCCTGTTCTTTTCGCCTCTTGGCTTCCTCAGCCCTGTCATAATGACAGCTTTTGCTGACTCTCAGCTGACAACAGTCCCTGCACTGCCAGTGGTGAAGGGAGAAGGGCTTCCTAAATTTGCCACACTAAGCTTTGAAATGGAAGAATTGACTGTGGGGACTGTGGCATAAACATTGTTCTAGATTTTTTACTCCCGAGCTCCTGGTCTGAGACAGATACAGATATCTGGATTTCTGTAAGGGCTTTTTTGGTTTTGAAGTTGTATGATTAAGAGCAGAGTCTGAACCATAAAACTTGCAATCCTTAGGGATAATCTTGGATTATAAGAGATCAGGCTTCTTTTGGGAAATGTTCTTGTTTTCCTTGAGTTTAGTTACTAGGTTCGATTTGGTGTATTGCCAAGGCTACAGGAGACAAAGCTATGTTAAATCCTCATGGTGTTAAATATCCATGGAGGCTGCAAGTGAAAACACTGCTGGTGCACTCAGCAAGCCAATGGCTCAGGGCTCACGCGGCCTTTTTGTGTTGTAGGCATGTCTTTCAGCCACACCTTACTAAGAGTGATGTCCCTCATTACAGAAACAAATCTACCTCTGCCCACATGAATCTGCCATTATCTCCTCACACAGTGTTATGAATTACTGACAGAATACACCAAGTAGTGCCACTAAGGTTGTAGCTCTGAAAAAGGGCTTGTACTCTTATACTGGGATGTTCCTGAATTTCATGAAGGTCAACAATCCCACAGGCCTGACCCCTGTAATTTTTCCTTTGGGAAGCTCCAACAAATCTAACTTCTTCATCTCAAAGAGAGAAAAAGGAGGAAAAAATATCTCTGCTTGGAAGAGGAATGTGTCAGGATGTCAAGGGTTTGGTCATTTCCAGTCAGGCAGAGAATGAGAAAGGACTGCATTAATGGCACCAAGCTTCTCTTTCTGGGGTAAAGTATTATACTGGCAGCACTGGCTACAGCTCAGCTTTTTTGCTGGCTGCCCTGAACTCTAAAGGCTTGGGAATTACAACTTACAGGTGCCAGCATCTCTGTTGCTTTATGCATAGCAAACTGTCAAGGAAAATGGAAGCCAAAGGAGCTGGAGTTGCCAGCTGGTCCTCCACACTGACGGTGGTCTCAGTGGTTGAGCTGGCTGACTTGTCAAGGACCCCCACCTGGTTTTTTACAGCCCCATCAATGACAAGGAGGAGCTGGCAGTTCTTAAAGGAGAACTGGTCAGTCTTTATCAGCTGTCTGAAGTTTTCTTTTCTCTGTTCTACTTCTCAACCTTTCTCAAAGTAATTTTTCACTCAAGCCTTTTCCACTTGTTTCTCTATCCCTCTGGTATTTTTTTATCTCACATTCCCTCCAACCCATTCCTTCCTTCTTTGTTTTTCTCTCCTCCTCATGCACCTGAAGCTGCTGAGCTCGCTCCCTTGGCACTCCTAGCTCCTTCCACATGTCAGACCTCTGCCCTTCTCAAAGGTAGCAGCCTTGGGGCTCACAGTGTGCCCCTCTTCTGAGCTGTGCTGAGAACAGAGAACAAGAGACTCTGCAGCAGCAGGCCAATACTTCCCACGCCTTGGATTCCGCTCTCTGGGGGAGGCTGTGGTTGGTGGTATGAAGGAGAGGTT
Source organism: Prinia subflava (assembly GCF_021018805.1). NCBI lineage: Eukaryota > Metazoa > Chordata > Aves > Passeriformes > Cisticolidae > Prinia > Prinia subflava. The sequence goes on along the minus strand of NC_086247.1, from coordinate 106,549,949 downwards.
GCTCTCCCATGCCCACAGCTTCTCTCTCCCCCAGTCTCCACTGGTCCCCAACAAGGCCAGAAGCCACGAAAAGGCATTTTGGGTGCCTATGGCAAAGTGATCCCATGCAGCTGGGATGACCTCACTACTTTCTGCCTGCTCTGTCTTCAACACCCTCAGAACATCCATGTCTTTACTGAAGGCTGAGGCCTCTCACCGTGTGGAGTTTGCTTGCAAGAGTCAGAAGATCTGCCCCAAAGAATGAGGAGAGGTTTGGAGAGATTCGGAGAGGAGAGGTTCAGAGAGTAGAGGTTCGGAGAGGAGACATTTGGTTCAGAGAGGTTCGGAGAGGTTCGGAGAGGTTCGGTTCGGAGAGGTTTGGAGAGGTTCGGTTCGGAGAGGTTCGGTTCGGAGAGGTTCGGTTCAGAGAGGTTCGGTTCAGAGAGGTTCGGAGAGGTTTGGAGAGGAAAGGTTTGGAGAGGAGAGGTTCGGAGAGGAGAGGTTCGGAGAGGAGAGGTTCGGAGAGGAGAGGTTCGGAGAGGTTCAGAGAGGTTCGGAGAGGTTCGGAGAGGTTCGGAGAGAAGAGGTTCGGAGAGGTTCGGAGAGGTTCGGTTTGGAGAGGTTCGGTTCAGAGAGGTTCATTTCAGAGAGGAGAGGTGAGGTTCAGAGAGAAGAGGAGAGGTTCAGTTCGGAGAGGTTCGGTTCGGTTCGGTTCGGAGAGGTTCGGTTCGGAGAGGTTCGGTTCGGAGAGGTTCGGAGCTTCATTCATCAGGGGTGTGAGCAGAACCATTTCAGCTGACTAAAAAGGCACAAAGCCTAAACCTACCACATCAGCAAATAAAGGATGATAGGAGAACACTTCAAAATACCTGGCCATGTTTTTTTCTAATTTTTCTGTCACGCTTTGAAGGCTGCAAAATCTGACATATTTCCTTTCCTTGAAAATCATTGGTACTACTTGGGAGTCAGAAATAAGCATTTAAAAATTAAACCTGATTTAAAAACACAAGCAAGACAAACAATAATGGATTCAGATCTGGTCCCATCACATTGTACCAGCTTCATATGCATGCAAATTCCAATTCAGTTTTACTCTTATTTCTTTCTGAATTGTCCTGCTGAAAGAACAATGGCCATGTGCTGGCAAATGAAGAGATGCTGAAGCCTTTGTTATGGACATTTTGCCAATTCCAGCTATGCTCATAGCATGGCATTCTGCCATCCAATTTTCTTTTTTGCCAATGAATAAAATCGAGGTGGACGTTATATATGTACAAAGAAAGCATAGAATGAAAAAGGCCTCTTAAAAATATATCACTGATTGTGAAATTTCAGAAAGTGAAAGGTTTCATACACCAAATTCAGCTGAATTGCATTCTGTGTCTGCCTTTTATAAATTTTAATTGCATAACCCATATATAACTTGATATGCTGCATAAAACGTTATACCTATGTCAGTTAAACAGTTGCAATATTGTGCCTGACAGTTTGATCAGGATCACAGATTAATTCAAAAATTCTGTGCTTCTCAGGGGAAGAAACAAGGGATTGAGGAAATAAAAAAGGCAAATCCACCAGAACAAAAACCTCAAAGCCTATCAAAACCCCTGCACCACATCAGAAACAGTAAACCCATCAAAATTGCCATTGTCTGGGTCACAAATAGAACTCTCCAGCAAGGATGCAGCCATGCTACCTATGAATTCCTGATCTTCACATTCTCAGCCAGAAAATTTTATACCGGCCCAAAGAAATTTTACCTAAGGAAATGGGGCAATGCTGAGAGCTGAGGACAAACTGATCTGCAGCATTCCTATTTAGCATTAAATACTATCTAGACATTACTGCTCCATAACGATGACACATTTCCATCACTGCCACCCACTGCTTACCATCTTTCCCATTTGTGCGGACATATGAGTGCTAAGACAAGGAAGAACTAAAAATATTTTATATGCATCACATAAATGTCCCAGCCAAATGTGTTGATGGTTCAGCTCTAACATGAGGTGGGAGTTGTATGTAATCTATTGTACTCATGTGTTTGTGTTTGTGCCCTGATTCAGAAAATCAACAAGGAAAAATACTCCTGGGATTTTCTTTTCCTCACTTGACATGATTTTTTTCCTTTCTTACCATGTAAAGCCATATTAAAAGGAGAGCAACTTCTCTGCTAGAAAACAAATCAAAAAATACTCAGGATGCTTTGCCCATCTGTGCACAGTTAAGGAAAGAGAAGTTGCAACTATGAAGGTCTAACTAGTTGTGCGATGTGGCTTTGACAGTGCCTTCTCAATTTTTATGGCTCCATTAGAACTGCTTTTTCCAGTTTTATCCAAAGCATTGAATCAGGAACTCTTAACTTCACTATTTTGTCCATCGAAATCTTCTTCTGGTCTGACCCCAAATTTCTCAGTTTCAGGTAATTAGAAATTCTGGTTCAAAATTTGTGATCTGGCTCCCAGACCTCTCAGGGTGTTGTTCCAGGTCAGACTGAACATCATTAGAGTCTCATTGCTTCTTGTAAGGTGAGGGAGACAGCCTGGTAGAAAACTTATTAACATATCTCATGGAATATGGTGTTCACCACTAACGATGCCAGTTGTTGCTAGTAACTCCATTTCTTCTTGATGTGGTGAAAATTCTTACTAAGAAACACTCTGCAAGATTCTGGCACTGCACAATTTTAGTACTATTGTCAGCTTACAGTTCTTGCTCTGAAACTCTGAAAGGTAGTATAAATCTAATTTAAGCTGAATATTGTCTCCTACACAATTTTTTCCCAAATGAACTGCTGAGCACATCCTTACACGCCTCCTTAGTTTCCCAGGATTTACCTTACAGCCTTTTGTTGGCAGTGGTTTTTCTGACTGGACCTGCAGGTATCATCAGCTGGACATTAACTGCAATTTTGGCATGTGTTCACTGAATGTGAGTTCACCAGAGAACACAGCTGGAAAAAGCTAGTTATTTATCTGAGACAATATAGGAGTAGGTACCGACAGCCATTGCTGCTTTACTTTAGAGATAGAAAACCTCACTACTAATTACTATTCCAGTTATGCCCTGGGCATATCACAATGCACATCTGCCATGAAATATGAGTAAAGAAGGCTAAGCTGTCCCAATAACTTAAATGGTCTGAGGTGGAAACAAAGGGTGTAGTTACATGGATATGTTGTAGGCTGGAATGAAAAATACCTGTATTACTTCAGGGAAGCTCAAGTTGACAAGCTTAGTATTCTGCACAGTATGTGTTCATAACAATCTGAGAACCATACCTTGTTTTGTTTAAGAGCTCCTTTCTCCTTCATGTGTGGGCAGTCTTTCCCAGTCACAACAGCCTTTATATCTGCCACTGGCACTGCATTAAAAAGAAAGAAAATCAAACCCCAGAAAATTAGTTAGAAGCAAGGTATGTAAAAGCTACAGAGTCTAAAAAGAGGCAAGACTAATATGTTAAAATTGCCATATCCTTTGCCATTTCCAGCCTTTTGTAAGAAAGAAAACTGGAAGAAAACAACTAACACAGGAACCAGTGAGTCTTGACAAAATTTCAGGTGTCTGGATAAAAGTCTGAAAATGCTTTTTCTTGCCTATTTAGACTGCCTTGGGTAAGAGTGTTCCATATAAATGTGTATCTGTGTCTGGACAGTATGTGTAGTCATGGATCTCAAAACCATACTGTTTTCTTCCTCGTTAATGTAATGTGCCTGCTCTGTTTTGTTCTTTCCTAGGCATCCAGGTAAAGTCTCTGCTGGAGAGAGGATGCTGGGCAAGTTGGTCCCCTCACTCAATGGTGTTTTCCTTCTTTTAAAAGCCTTTAGGAATTTTTTAAAAATAGTTTCCTATTTCACTCACACCAGCAGTTTAGTTGCTTTCTGGCAACTAGCAGGAATAAGGAATACTAAGGCTTATAACAAGCCATTCCAATTGCTTTAGAATATGAAGTGATCAGAAATGACTGGAGGGAAAAGAAAGGTAAGAAAAAATACTGAAATCTGCTGCCACTCAGAGTCACAGAGTGAAGTCACTAAAGCATAAAGATAAATTTCTCCGAGTTCCAAGTGGAAGTCAATTTTCCAAAGGTAATTACATTATGGACAATCTGTATGCTCTACAATAGAATATAGTCCCTGAGTGACAGTTTCTACGATCTATAAATAATCCATTATCCTTGTGGCTGCAGAAAAGTATCTTATATATAGAACAGGATAGTAATATGGAAACCTGCTACTGCCCAGTTCTTTACAAACTCTAATGGGAAATAGTGAAGGGGAGAAATGCATTTACTCTTCTACTGGGCGCAGCAACACTATATATTTTATGACAGATTACCTCAGCACTACAGCCAAACGGATGGTATAGGATGTAATAGACATTCTTAAAGTATTTGCTTTGCATGGAAAACTGAAATAAAGGAAATAATTTGACTCTTCACTACTCAACTTCTGCCTTTAGTCTCAGAATTTTATGCTGTGAGCCTGATGACATTTTATGCCTCTGACAGTCCCATTTTGGAGAAGAAGGTACTGTTTTTGAGAGCTGAGAGTAAGCTAGGATAAACTGGAAAATTACAGAGATATTTGACTGCAACTATGGTAGAAAGGTCTTCTTTAGAAAAAAAAAAGTTCCTGCCATTTTTTTGAAGAGGATCAGAAAAAGAATTTCTCTGTTTGCATAAAATAAGATTTTTCTGAGGTCAGACTTCTCAACCAAGAAGGATTTTATCCAGGTTTCATACACTTGAACTGTGTGATCTGGAATGCAGTTGCTGTGGGAGATTACAGTCTGATGTGACATCCTAATCTTTATTTATCTGGAACTTGGCTTATGCCTTTCTTTAGAAAAATAGAATCAAAGACTTCAGGAGGTATCAGAATTTGACTACAAGATGCTGGAGGACGTGAGCACAGATGTCATGTGCTTGCAATGGATAAAACCTTGAGAAAGAGGGCAGCAGTTTTCTGTCCCAGCTGGAGTCTGTATGGCTTGTTATCTCTGCCAGCCTGAAGAGAGGGGTGACGTTCACAGAAGTGAAAAGGTTAAAAACTCACACATTTATTTTTGGGGATTGAGACTAATTATTCAGACTTGGCAAGGAGTACACAAAATGCTTGATGCTGCTCCTCTTGGCTCTGTTTGCTTACCCACTTGTTCTCTTTTATCTTTGGACCTGGCTCGAAATGCTGAGAAGTTGACCATCATATTCAAACTTTAAGAATTCAAAAATGAATAATCTGTCCGGAGACAACCAGAATATTTATGAAAAGTATTCTGTAAAATGCCCAAGCCAGTTTGGTCTGATATGTTTCAAACAATGGTGCCACTTTAAAATCTTGTGACTTGCAGTATTCTCAACTTTGTTTAATGAAAATGTGGGTAGCACTATGGTAAATCTTGTATCATTCATAGCCTGAAAACCAGAGATACTGATGAAATAACCACCTCATTCTGAAACTGCATTGGCATCTACTCTGCCAGCAGCCATGCTGAGGGAACCGTGTGGGTCTGGCCCAGTGGTTTCTAAAGTAGGAGCCTTCTGCCCCCATGGGATCCTGACATTCCTGAGGAGACTCAAGAGCCTACAGAAAATGCAAGTGCCAGTTGCTGCTCACAGTCAGGGTCAGGGGTTTGTGCGTGGAAGCATGATCCAAGCAAACAAATCTGGGAACTGCTGGTCTTGTAACTGTGCCTGTAGTTCAAGTGTGACTTTTGTTCTTCTGTCCTTCTGACTGACATTACTGTAACATTCTGTGGCTATTTCTCTAAGCCTTGTCCACAAAAAGTCTCTTTCTGTGCAGATACAGCAATGTGAATCCCTGTCCTACATTCTGCCAAGACTGCAGTGAGACTGTGGAACATCCTGGAGGCAATCTGTAAGGCAAGGAAAACAAGAGAACGTGACTGCAAACTGTCAGGGCTCCAGCATCACACAGGCTTTTCTTCTTTCCCTCTCAGACTGCATCTGGGAGCCTCGGACAGTTTAAAAGGTGCTGCCTGGAGACAGGTTAGGAGAGGAAATTTCACATAAATCTCCAGTTTTCAGGCTGGAAAAATTTCAAACTTCTGAAAAATTAGTCTTTCTGTCATTCCATGAAAGAAGTGGAACTACCAGCTGAAATACCTGTATAAGCATGTCTTATTTGATAATGCCAAGGATTTTCAGAAAAGAACACAAAGAGTTATTCCTTATTCAATGCTGGATTTCTTGAAGTCACCTACCAGTGACAGAACTATACTCATTATTTCCACTATCATAAAAAACCTTCCCTGGATTACAGGTTAAACCCCTACAACTCACACTGAAGTACAAAGGAGAAATCACTAGAGTATGATGGTTCTGAAGAGCTCCAAAATTACTTTCAACCATAAGAAAAATCCCAATAAATCCCCTGGTAGGAGCTGCCACAGAGACATATCCTCTTCCACTTGGCTACACAGAAACAGTGAGGCCCTCTCCATACTGTTCACAGTGGCCTGTCACCTTCAAGTCCACTCCTCACAATAACAAAAAAATCTCTGCCACATATTCCTCCTCCAGTCACTAGAGACTGCCTGTTTCCATGGACAGGCAGTGCTTCTGCATGTGCCCAAGTATTTTTATTTGACATCCACAGTTAGATGAGCAATGAACACAAACTGTGCTCCTCCCTAGCAAAGACATGATGTTTCCAAGCTGAATGAAATTATAAACTCATTGAAAAGCTTAATGCAGTCCCCACACACACTTGCCAAACCCAGGAGAGTAGTGTTTGAATGCTGGAGGAAATATCCCCTGCTCTTTATCTCCTTAAAGAGAGCTGTTCATAATGTCTTATGTTAAGAGAAACCTACTACAAGTCATAAAAAAGAACTAGCATAAAAGAAGCAGAAGTGTCAAAATCTTTGTGGATAACTTACATTTATCTTGCAAGGAATCATGAGGGACTTCTCCCTGAGGACTTTCTTCCAAGTCTCCGTAGTGCAAGACCTTGTGATTAGGTGAAAGTCGACAATACCAAAATTTGTCTGTTGAAATAACACATTAAACAAGGTCACTGACATGTTTTCATCAGCCTTACCAACAGCAGAGAAGAAAGCTTACTCCAACAAGGTGCTACAGGGAAAGGCAGTTGTCTTTCAGAAGAAGAAATGTGTGGGGTGTATATAAGAAGGATAGGGACTTTGCTCAGTAATTTTACTTGATTAAATGAAGCTGGCATTAATCTACAGGGATTTTGTTAATTACATAGTCACTGGCTCAAAAAAAACCCCAAAAAAACAATACTAGTGAGAAAAAATTCATTTAGTTTTACCAGATATTGTTTACCCTCATGGCCAGAACACTGGCAAAGTAACTACTTTGAGTGGATAACTTTAATTTACCCATAAAAGATTCATTTTTAGCACCCACTTTGTGAAAATCAAGCCCTACCAGCTGTCTTGTGTGGGACACCCAAAAACTGATAAATTTGAAATATCCCGTACTTTATGAAAACTATGACTCATGTCTTTTTTTACAGACGTAGGAGAACACCCCCATGTTTTTGGAGAGACTGGACCTAATAAACATGCAAGGACTTTAAAAGCAGACGTTAAATCTCTTGTCCTGCAAGAGACACACAAATATACGTGTGACCATGCAGTTCACACCCCAGTTTGCATTTTAGTCCTTCCTTGGAGACGTACATTTACATCTCCTGACAACGCGTGCTTCGCAGGACATAATTTCCCCTAACAAACATTTGTTAAAATCTGCTCCTGTGAAGAACATCACCTTTGCAGAGCCAGGCCATCACGCTACCTAGCATGCAAGAATGGTGCTTGCCAATTGCCTTTCTGAAATGGCAAGAAAGAGGTTATCCTTCCTTGTCAGAGCACATTTTATTTAATAAGTAGATCACATAATGTTAAGCTGTCAAAAATACAATCTTGTTACATTCAAACTAAATCTCCAAAAGCTCAGAGCAAGGCTGGATGTTAAAATGCCAGTGGAGGGGGGCAGAGGGCTTCTCTGGCTCTGGGCTTCTCTGGCTCTGGGCTTCTCTCATACTGGCAGTGCTGATGCTGTGCCAAGCAGCAGCCTGAGGGACAATTTAGGGGAGACGTTAGCACTGACACAGCCCTGCGGTGCTGCAGTCGCTGGGAGCCTCAGTTTGGATAAAACACTGGAGCAGCTGTAGAACCAGCATATGTGAGCTCATTTGGAGTGTTAGCAGAGGAAGGGCTTCTTGGCACTGTGAGTAAAACACTGGCTTCACAGACCCAACTGCTTCCTGAAGGACACTCCAGGCCCCTGGCCAGTCATTTAAAATGCAATGCAGTAAAATGTAGACAACTGAATGATAAAAATGGACTTTCACACATCCTTTTAAATTTCTTTGTCACAGGGGATAAAAAGGTTTGGGAGAAAAACCTTACACACTTCAAACTACTTTCTGAGCGTGCAGCCCCTTCTACAGAAAGGTTTCGAAAACTTTAGAAAGCTCTGGCAAAGGCCCAAAATGGCCATGGGAGTGATTTTGATTATCAACCTCACAGACATGCACAACACTGAAAGATTTATGGTAGAGAGCCTGAGATTATGCTCCTGTGATGCATACAAGAAGAGCTGCTGAAATATCAGCATCCCTGGACCACTCGCAAAACTTCTGCAGGGAATTGGGAGCTAGAGCAAGTAGGAGCCCTCATCCAGTAGACTCTCATCTGGAGAGCACACACACAAGCAACTCATTAGGCAGTTTGTGTATCTCAGAAGGATGTATGTGAAAATTGTCTAGATTCATGCCTTTTACTGGGAACTCTCCCAGAACCAAAGCAAAGCCTGATGCTTAAAAACATACCCCCACTGAATCTGATGGTTGACCATTATGCCTAGAGAAAAACCTCCAGTAGCTGCAGCAGGAGCCTTTCATGCCAAGCTTTAACTGCAACCTCATTGTTTATCGGGCTGTACAAAGCAATACACCTTTCCAACTCTAAAATTAAAACAGTAACTTTCTCTTAATAAACACTGATGTGGTTTCACTAGCTTCTCAGTGACCTCAGCAAAAAGATGTTCTAACTGAAAAAGAAGAAAATTACCATAGATTCCTTTCAATTTATCACACATGGGGTTGGTGTTAGCAAGGGTTTGGCTCTTTTATCTCCTAGGGGTTAATATTTTGCCAACCTTTTGGTTCTATCAATGCCATGCTTCAATAATAAGAGAAGAACACCCCTCCATGAAAATTCCTTATTTTGTCTTGGGAAGGGGTGGCTTAATGGGAAGAAACCCAAGCTCTGAATATTTGGGGAGCCTTTTCAGCAATTCCCCATAACCCAAGGTTAATTAAAATCTAATGGCCACAGACTGTAGCTTGAAGCATGTCCAGCACAACTCTCCTGTGGGCTCACTAATAACTCTGCTCTGCTACAGCCTTGCTGTCAAGGGGAAAGCCCTTAAATGAAAGCCACAAATGGAACTAAGGAGGTTTCCTCAACCACAGCCACTAAATGACTGCACCAGCCAGGCTGAGGAGGATGATGGTATTTTGGTAGAAGGGACCCTGGTTTCTACAGCCACTTCAGCCTTACCCATTCCAATTTTTGCTTCAGCTGTACATGATGCTACAAAGAGTATATCAGAAAATATCCCACTCACATGAGATTTCAGTGGAGGGGAACAGTTTGAAACTGGATGCAGCTGTTTCACTGTAGTGCAAGTGCTGAACACAACTATATTGGAAAAGTAGTGTGTAAAATGATCCTGCACTCCAAACAAAAATTATATGAAATTGCTTCCACTGAAAAAAAGGGTCAAGAAGTCTCAATTATGGAATAGCACATGGGAACTTGCCAGCATTTCTTGGAGGTCTAAATTGATAAGAAAAATAAACAGAAGAAACATCTCTTTTCTACTATAACTCAAAAGTGGTGTTTATAAAACAAAATGAAACTACTATCCAAACTCTCCTTTAAACCAAAGTCTGCAGAGTTGAAGTGTCACAAAAGGCTTTAAAGATGGGACAGACCTTCCCTATCAGTCCCTTTACTCCACATTTGGCAGATCCATGTGCATGTGCCCAGCTGGAACAGGGCAACTATGTATTCAGGAAGGAATGGAGTTTGTTTCGGTTTTAGGCCCAGGGTTAAGAATTTCCTCCAAAGACTAGGTCCCTTCTGTGGCCTGTTTTGTATCCAGAGTTACTACACTCACCTCCTGCTCAGAGCAAGAAGCTGTAGGGAGGACAATCACTAACCACCAGTCTGTAGAAATGATGTGGACTTGATATTTCATCACAGTTTTCAGACACTACATTATTTACACTTTCTGGCAACTCCTTATGTCTTTCAGCTCACTGACCACTGATGCAATCACATTAGGGTGCTAGAAATTCTTCTTCGGGAAACAGAATTAGTAATTCTTGTTTTCAATCTAAGAAGTTTTCAAGCAAATTGTTCTGATTTTTCAGATGTTCGCTAAAGCAGCCAGAGGGTTAAATATATCACAGAACAATGTTGAAGACTATAGATGAGCTTAAAAAAAAATCCCAAGTAAGTAAATCACCTACAATTTGGCCACGAAAGTAATATTCAAAATTGTGAACAAAGAGCAGAGCACAGAACATTTTGCTGATGGGCTACAGAGTGCCTGGCCATTCACACAGTGTGTTTCCAAGTGCATTAATGGTCAATGACTCACATGCCTCTAACAATACTATTCCAGGTAAAGAACTGCTGTGGTTAGTACAGAAGTGCTCTATTGTTAGAATCTGTGAAGAAAATAGCTCAGATATGCATGGACAGAAGTCTGAGAATATGTGGTTTTTCCCAAGATACATTCAAGGTTAGTAGATGTTTTTGTTCAAAGAAAAACATCCTCACAGGTCTAGCATCAGCAATCTGCTTTTAAATATTACTGTGAAAATGTGTATTTGTGAAGATTTTATATCTATATATGCCTGTGGGCATGTATATTTTTTTCTTTTTCCATCTCTATTAAAATTGTATTGACATTTTCACTCCAGCTGTCTTAACTGCCTAGATCAAGCCAGGAAGCTCTCCAAATAACTGGCAAATGATTGACCTATGGCATTGTTGGAGGCGTATTTGGTTAACTGGCTCCTCTCAACAAGTCAAGTGTTCACAGAATATTAGGGGTTTTGTGGGACTGTGGAGAGTAGGATGAAGCAGCAGTAGAAAAGAGCTTGGCAGAAAAAAGTCAAAGCTTGTGTTGTTGTTCAGAACTGTTACTTATCCTAGCAAGAGATGGAAAACCTGCCTTCACTAGATTTTTTGTTTCAAGTTAAGCTTTCTCTTTCCAGGTTACTTCCATGGAACCCTGTGTTTTTAATTTAATGGGGTGTGCCACCAGGGTTTCCCTTCCTTCCAGAAATTACTGTTTGAGAAACCTCATGTTGACTACAAAACTGCTTCAATAGCATGCAATTTCTCTGCAGTCTTTATAAAGGTAAAAAGAGAGTTTATTTTCAAGAGCACACACATAACATATACTACAAATGTACAGGATGACAGCATTAGAAGAAGTATGTATTATCCTCAATAAAATGCCTTTATCTGCTACTTAACTCTACTGGAAATAATAACTACTGGGGGTGTAGAGTGCTTGGCAGGTTTTTGCTTTAGTCTTCTCCCTTTTCCTTTAGGAATTATCTAAGGAAGGAGAAAGCTGAAGAGGTTTATCTGTCAGCAGATGTTCATGTTCCAGGAACAAAGAGGGGATTTGCATGATGATCTGCTGTTGAACAGTGATCAGAAGGATAGGCTAGATTTTGCTATTCCATTTCCAACTGATTAAGATACTTAATAAAAACCCGGGAGTTAGTGCAGCAGTTCTCCTACGCAAGGGAAAGGCCATGTATTTTTTAGAAGTGCAAAGGATCCTGCTGGGACAACAATGGTATTTCTGAATTTCAGCTACAGAGAGATCCTGCTATAATCCTGTGCTGAAATACAAAAAACAGAGATCTGAATTTAGATACCTCACAGCTTAATCTTCAGCATCCCCCCAGTGAATCACCTGTTGGATTGGAGGCTTTCCAATGCTAAGTTTATATGAAAGAGTTTAATCTCTCCTCAAAAGGCCATAAGAGGCTGTAAACTCCCTTCTCATTTTTTTGTAAGTCAATTTTTTCAACTTACTGTGACTAACCATGTGTGTCCTACCACATGTTCAGACAATAATCTTAACAGAAGTTTGCTCTGGAGTCTTTATCATGGGCTAATGCCTGTTAATTGTCTTTAAATGGGCAATTTAATGCTTTCAGCTTCTGTGTAGGGCACGTTTAAGTTCGTCTTGTACAATCTGCAGATTTGTGACATTTGTTCCAGGATTGTTTTAAGGGAACAAAAGAATCATAGGAAAGGTGAAAAAAAAATCATATACATACTTTGATATAACACCAATCTGATCATGATGCTCTTACATGTAGGTTGCCACATAACAGGCAAATCGTGATGCCTCAGGGCAGTACTCATCTCTGTGACAGTTCCATGTCAACCTGGATGGACCACGGCCCTTTTAGAGCCTTGGTAATCCTCCATGGCAAGTGGACTCAGTTGGAGCAGAGCACAAGGCAGGTGACAAGGGCTCCTGAACCCCCTGAGGTAGCACTGGGCACTTGTACAGAGAGGTGGGTTGTGAGAGAGGAGATGGGGATGTGGGACAAAGCTAACACAAGACACATTCAGAATTTGGGACTTCTACTATTTGTATCAGGACATTCAGAGGAATTATCTGATAATTGACTATCATAATATTCAGTATAACTAGCTAAACCTTGGGTCCTCCATTTATTTTATTTCACCTTCTAATTCTTGACATCATGACAGCCCTGGTTTTACAGTTTGTGCTGCTTTGGAGTACAGGAGACCCTGAAGGATAAATACAGATTTCAAGAGACCTTCTTCTGCTCTCTCCCAGTTCCCAGTATTTGCTATTTGGACTGTGCCAGTGGACTGTACATACCTAAAACCAAGACCCCAATGGAATGGCTTATATGCCAAGCATACTTCTTTAAATCACAGTTTTAGGTCACAGAATCACAGAATATGCCGAGTTATTGGAAAAGATCCACAGGATCATGGAGTCCAACTCCTGGCCCTGCACAGGACCATCTCCAAACGTCATAGCCATGTGCCTGGGAGCATTGTCCAAGTGCTTCTTGAACTGTATCAGGCTGGTGCTGTGACACTTCCCTGGGGAACCTGTTCGGTGCCCAAGCACCGTCTGGTTGAAAAACCTTTTTCTAATATCCAGACTAAACCTCCTGACGCAACTTCAGGCCATTCCCTCAAGTGCTACCACTGGTCACCACAGAGAAGAGATCATTGTCCGCCTCTCTGCTTCCCCTCGTAAGGAAGCTGTAACTGCAGTGAGGTCTCTCCTCAGTCTGCTCCAGGCTGAACAGACCAAATGACCTCAGCTGCTTCTCACATGGCTTCCCTTCAAGGCCCTTCACCATCTTTGTTGCCTCCTTTGGATGCTCTCTAACAACTTCATGCCTTTTTCATATTATGGTGCCCCAAACCTGCCCCCAGCACTCAAGATGAGGCCACCCCAGTGCAGAGCTGAGTGGACAATCCCTTCACTTGCCCAGCTGGTGATGCTGTGCCTGATGCCCCCTCCAGGACAGGGTTGGCCGTACTGAATTTAGTCCTGGTGGCCTCATGCATCACCATCCTCTGGTGGTTTTGGGTCTACTGCCTCCCTCACACATGATAATTTACCCTTCTGTTTCAGGGAATACAGGAAGTCTATCATAAAGCATACACAACTGTTAAGGGCATGTTGGGAACATGACCTCCTAAATAGGCTTCCATCTGTGAAAAACAATCTATTTTGGTGAAGATAATGTTCTGTGAGGCATGGTCACGTTTTATTTGTTTCCAAAGAATCATGAATTATTTCTGGCCCTGTATAAATATGACATCAAAGCAATTAATCTGGTGGCCTATAGAATTCACTCCAAGGCATGATAGGAAGCGACTCTCTCAACTGAGGACGAGAAGGTTACATTGATTTTTTAAAAAATATTTTTTTTATGCTTCAACTGCACTCTTATAAGTTGAATGAATTTATACTCCCTAAGGCTCTTGATCCTATAAATCATGAACTAACGACAATTTAGGATAAAGTAAACAGTCTATCTTCCTCTTGGAGGTCAGCCAAAAGAAGAATATTTGCTACAAATCCTGCTCCTTGCCTAGAATTTGAGTCATTTGGATTAAGGCTTTGAGAGGAATAAAATAAACAACCCTCACTACTGGTAGCCAAACAAACTACACATTACTTGCTTTCACTCCATGAGTATGCTGATGAAGGAAAAACATGAATTATGGCTCTCTATCCAGTCTGTACAGAAATTCAGAGTAGAATATTGACCATCTTTCTGTGTAGTGGACTTCATACGTGTTAACATGCATGACAGAGACATTAAATAACCTCCACACATTAAGGAAAATTGCCTTCTTGCTTCCATGGAAGGAACCATTGCAGGGATACTTCTCCTTGTGATGAATGCACTTTCTCCCAATTAATCTGAAGGTCTCAAATATTGATCTTTGTCAACTCTTACTCTCAGCTTTTGTAACTTTCTAATTTGTTCTCTATTTACAGAGGAAAACAAATAGTAATCTGAATCCTCACAAAATGAAGGATTTAAAGGGAAATTTTTTGGATATGACTTTAATTAATCTGCTGAGTTAACACTATGTCCCCATTACACTACCTGGAGAAAAAAGCATGCCTCTCTGAGGGGCAAAGAACCATAGGGAGTTTTACTGTATAGAATGAGAAATGACTCACAGAACTGGGAAATAATCTTTTCATATCAATCAAGTATTCATATGAAGGTGCACAAATTACTGATATAAGTGCTTTCAAAAAGTATCTTTAAACATCATAATATAATCATTGTATATGGCAATGTAAGACTAAACCAAACGACAGGCAGTACTACAGGCAGGGGTGCAGAATGAACTTGTTGCATACATAAAGGTGATCAAAGACTGGGAGATTCAAATTCAAGTTTTATGTGCTATTTCTCCAAATATATTGTTTTGAGATGAACAAGTCTGAAAATTCAGGCAGAGAATGTGAGACTGCTGCTTGAGATTTTGTCAAAGGCTGAACTTGTTCCAGATCATCTGAGTGATCAGGCTGAAACCAGTTTCAGGGAAACATAAAATCCTGAAAATCAGTAACTTGGAGATGCTTTCAGATGCTTCCTGGTAAAAGCAATCAAGACAGCACTACAACCAAGGATCCTGCCAGTGAAAATAGTTTTCCTCAGCTCAACTTTTTGACCAAAGTGACAACATAAAGCCAGACTAGGGAGTCTGAGCTATACCTTGTCGACGCCGACTGTTGAGTTTCCTAAAGCAGGTGCCCTCCACAAGTCGATTGAGACGTTGCTGCTTGATCAGTTCTAAGATCTCTGGCTGAATCTTCTCCTTTAGTTCCCTTGGGAAGAGAGAAAGTAGGCACTTGTTAAATATAATCAAAGACCAGAGTCTCACAAGATGTTTCTGCAAGGTGTTTGAAGAGAACATCAGTCACAGACAAGCCCAGGTCAGAATTTAGTCTGCCTCAGAAAAAAATCCCCTTTTTCCTTTTAACAAAGAACAGGAGTCAGGATATCTTTGTTGTAGACATCTCCCTGCTACAACATCAGTGTATGACTCAGGCAAGTTGTTTGTTTTTATATTACTTTACTCATTCTAAAAATAACACTTGCTATAATGCATCAACAAGACTTTTCTGCAGCAAATAATGCTCTTTCATCATAGGAGCCCTGTGAAGCTTATTTGAGGGTCTGCCACCTTTTGTTGCATGATCCTATGCCGATATATATCTCTAGCACTATTATTTAGGGCAACATAAGAAGGCTAGAACATTTTGAAACAACAATGAAAAGCAGGGAGCAATGCCAAAATTAATGATCAGCACTATATTCTTATTCTTAATTTCACATAATTTGATTACTTTATTATTACCAGAATTTGTTGAAGACTAACTCATGACTAGGGATCATCCAAGGATCCAACTTCACCTTTGCCCAGTAGTGCAGAGACCCACAAAATAATATTCTATATCCTTCAGAAAATCTATTTTTTCTTACTTTGATAAGAGTTCAACATGTCAAGAACTAGGCAGAAAACATATGCACATAATATTTAAAGTTTAATTTCATACACCATCACATGGATTCACAGATGTCTGAATTCATCAGTTATATCCTCACTTAGATTCATTAAGAATACATAAAAGACAGGTTTAAACATCAACTCGACAGCAAGCCTAGTAAGATTAAAAAAAAAACCTGAATGTGTAGAGGATTTATAAAATATGAAGTTTGTCAGAACCATAATTTTGCGTTGCTGTGCAAATCAGGTAATACCAGAAATCATTCTGTCTGGCAGTATGTTCCAGCAATCATCATCAAAAGGAAGCTAAGCTGTGGTATCCCTTAGAGACAACAAAAAATTTTCTCCTCTTGAAAACTTAGGAAGCCCATTCTCTGCTTATTTCCACACTCATTTAGATCCTATGCCTTTGATCTGTCAGACCCCCACTGAAGTCACTGCAAACCCTCTGCTACAAAGAGCAGGCCTTTAAAATAAAATGCCCTCTTTCCCCTAGGTGTCAATGGAATGATTGGATGCATAACCCACTGCATATTTACAAGCTGTGAAAATCTAGCTGGTCAAAAACCCAGGGAAGCATTGTAACTATAGAAACAGGCCATCTTTTGGAAATGTGTTATTAGTCCTTTAGGATTTGAATTTTCAAGCACTGTTGTTTTCTTATTGGGATCTAAGACATAAATATGTTGAATGGTTAAATACTGTGATTAAAATAACTTTGTGATTGAATAAATGCCATGCCTTTACTGAGCTGATGAGCTTCCCTATTCCTCAGGTAAAACCTGAGAGCAGGGGCTGAGAATAACAGTGTTAAAACACAAGTGTGGATTACTCAGCAGTTCAGGCTGCTGACTACATCTCCAGCTGGACTAATTTCAAACATTCAAGAGTGGTATAAACATCAGTTTGATATTTAGGTAGTTTAACTCAGAAACTGGATGGTTATCATGAAGTAGGTGTTAAAGATATCATTACACTGTATTTGTAAGACACTACCAAAAAAACCCATAAAATGAATGGATCACCCAGCACATTAACATCTCAGTGTTTGCTCATGACATTCTGTCTTCTGGCCTCTAATGCCCCAGCTGCCCTTTACAAACCAGAAGAAGAGATGGGTTTTTTAATCCAATCCAAAGTGAAACAGGTAATGCTCTCTAAAATACTTCAGTGCCTAAGGCAGACTTTGCACAGGAGAAGGGGAGGTAAGAAAGAAGGGACTTCTTGGCTCTTTGGTTATGTTTTGGAGGCCTTCTGCACACATACATTTTTGTTCTCACAGTTGTGAAGCCCAGTGTGCTACTCTCTTCTGTTTGATGGTCCTTGAGCGTGATCACACAGAGGTTGTGGAGACAACCCATTATTCCATGGAGAAACAGTCTCTGGTAACTCTGGACTTAGTGAAAGCCTGTAAGACCATCAAGCCCTTGCCATGGTGACTTACTGCACTTACTGACCTCAGCAGCTCATGTCAGCACATGGTTATTCTGGCTCGTACAGCTCTCAGATATTTTTCTGACATCATGACTCCAGATATATTTTTGCAAGGTGATCCTGCCACTCAGTGCTCCTCACTGTCAAGGTTTCTGTTGCACCATTTTGAGGTGACAGAAACGGGTCAGAATAATCAAACCACAGCACGCAAACAAAAGATGTGCTTCTTTGAAACTCTGTATTTCCTTCTGAAAGCCATCTGAAGGCAGTACAGTTCTGTTCCTCACAATCAGTGTCTAAACACAGGAGGGTAAGGAGAAAAATCTTTGTGCAAGAAATACATCCTCCTGCCTAATTTTAAAATCCATCATGAACAATGAGCTAAAAGAAGATCATAAATGCAAATACATTTTGTGAATATTTATTTATTATCCCTCAGATGACATTTGCCTAACAGCTTGGGCTTTGTGAAGAGAGGGAACAGACTAAGTCTAAGAAGGCAGTGACTTTAAAAGCTGCCATTAGTTTCCTACTGTGTTTCTGTCCCATAAGAATGTAAAAAGTTAGTGTGCTGATGAGACAGAGTGGTTGAGGGAAACACACATTAATAGATACATGAATATGCTAATTTTGTGATCTCAGTGGTCTTAACACTGGACGTAATACTAACAGCAGTTACTTGTTTTTAAAATATCTGAAAATCATTAGAAATGATTTTCAAGTTTTTCGCATTAAACAAACTCTTCTTCAGCGCCAGTTAAAGGTTTTACCTTTCCAGCTTATAGTTATGACTTCCTTGATAGTGGTTTTCTCTTCAGGATGGAGCATATTACAAACATTTAAATTATTACAACACAATCGGAGAGTAATCCCATTACTGGATTCATGTGTATAGTCCTTTTATCTTTCTGGCATCTAGTTATGCTCTCTCTCCTGATCATGCATTCAGAGCAGGCAGTAGTGACTCTCTCTAACATTGCAGAGAAATATGTAAGAAAAAAAGCAGAAAAGCATCCAGACACCTTCCTCTCTTTCCCCGTATGTTGCTGATTTTCACACAGATGTTACTTAGTAATGGCTCCCTAATTGCCATTAACTCTCCTTTAACCAGCAAGTCCCCAACTGGATGCAAAAATTTTATCTAGCATTAACCCATCTCTGTTGCCATTAAATTTGTCAAGGAGATCTCTGGTCCTCTATAGGCTCACAGGATTCCTAGACAACTTCTTCTACAGCCATTCAAAATGAAACTGGGATACTTTAATCATTTCATTATGGAATGGCAGTTCAGATGATCAATAATGATCCCAAATATCTGAATCTATTCTGAAGGACTTTTTATTTTTCCTAATCAAAAGTAGTTATTGAAAAAGCTTTACTTCGTATGATACAACAACGCTCATATAAAAGAAACAACTAATCCTCGCAAAACAAGGTTGTTGTAGTTATGAGGATCTAAGGCAACACTTTCCAGTTTACATTCAAACACAACTTAACTGAAGCTTCTCTTATCCAGAAGCTTGAACGCCTCAAACTACAGTGCTTTATAAATTTAATGGAAAAAGAAAGACTTCTGTCATGTTCAAGGGAGGAAAAACCATTCCCTGATTGCCATATTCTCAAGCAGAATTAAACAAGGTCTGCTGATGTTACAGTCACCATTGTGCACAATCTCTTTTAGCATATCTGCAGGGCTTTAAAATATACAGCACAGCCACGATTGCTCTTTTCACTCACAGTTTCTTTCCCTACAATGGGGCCATGATTCTGTACTTCTATCAACTGTGCCATCTATGCAATTTGAGAGAGTTCAGTACAGGGAATCAAATCAAAGTGCAAAATGAAAGGACTGTTTCTTTTCACAGTCAAGAACAAGTGATCATGGATGTAATCAAAATGCAAATGCATGGAGTTAAATCTCTGCAAATGCAGTTGTGATTGCTTAAACACCTTATCGATTTACTTAGCCTTTATGGCCTTTAGGCTTAGCCTTTATCCTGAATTTTAAATGATTCTCTGGTAACACTTCAGTTGCTTTTAACTATTTGTGTTGGTTGTTTCACTCGTTCCATGAGGGGAGGGAGACTGCACTGTGGCAGCAACTAGCCAGAGTGACACTGGAAATGAAGAGCTTGCACAGGTCATTGGCAAGTCTTTCAATGCTAGGTCACGGTGCAAGAGAATATAAATAATTGACTTGTATCATACTTAACTTAAACTTTTGAGTCATAAGGAAAGCAGGGAAGATGAGAAGCTTTGGTGACAAGCTTCACAGTTCTGAGCAGCTTTGAACTGCTAAATGTTGCAGGGGATTTGCAGGGGCTTTCTCAGCAGTGTAACAATACAAAACTAACTGGAATCATTTGTAGATTTTTAATTGATGCATTACTGTGAGTGACATCAGTTCTAATTGGGCATTAGGTCGTGTTTTCTAACACACTGGAAACATAAAAGAAGCAGTCCTCCTTTGATCCCCACTGGTATGGTTAAAATTTAATTTGTAGTTCTATTTTGCTTATGCTTCCACTGTTGCCCTGCTGTCCCTGGAGGAATGTGTCCCCAGAGCTTGTATTTAGATATCTGTATCCTTTAGCAACAAATTGAAATTAATATCCTGCTTTTGAATCCTGGAACGCTCTGGTCGAAATCCATTTCTATACCTCTGCCTTGGAAAAGGAGATTTAGAGTATCATGAGCCATTCCACGTGCACCAGTCAGGATTTCATGACCTTTCAGCTGATGCTTCTGGAGTCCTCACCATTTCTCAGCTCATCTCAAAACGTTCCTGCTCTTCTCAGTACAACACCTGCACAGCACAGAGTCTGCGTCTGTCCTGTGCCATCAGTTCAGCCACAATCTCAGACTTGGTTCAGAGCCAAGTGCAGCCTCCATTCTCCATATAACACAACAAAGAGTATTCTTAGAAATGAGACGGAGCTATGGAGGCAATATTAGCCTTCCATACTTTGCAGTAAACAACAAGCAAAGGATTGGCTAGCTGTCAGAATGTTACTATTTACAAATAAGTAAATGAATGCTTGTCATTAACACCAATTTCTGATGTTATGTACAAGGACAACTCTTTTGGAAAGTCAGTGTGTATTGCCTCCTCTTCTTTTGGGCTTTAAATATACTGTCTTGCTCAGTGAGGCCTTGAACAGAAGATAAAGGTGTGGAGTTTGATTAGTTGGATAATTTTTTTGAAAGCCACTACCAGCACCGAAATCAGTCTCACAATCATGCAGAGCTAGGAAATGTCAAAGCACTGCTTCATATAAATAAGCCATGTGAATTCCTGCTGGGATTTGCCAAATCTGGTTTCACTGAACTCAAGTAAAAAGTTATGATTCCCAACAGAAGAAAACATAATGTACTTTAAGCAGATGCCTCGCTACTGCTTTTGAGCACAGCTCCCTGGACAGCTTTTCTCCCCGGGATTCCCCAGAAGAGCTCACAAATGTCATTCTCCCTTGTTAATCTTTCCATGAAAAAATGAGTGGGAAGAGAGGACAATACTTACAGAATTGGACGAGACTGGAAATCTTCCTGGTTCATTCTTTCAGACTGGCGTATTTTCAGTATTTCTGTGTAACTGAGATTCTGAAGTTTGCTCTTGAATTGATCCAGAGAGCTAGGCTTGGTAGTGAGTGCTCTCATTATCTGTTCTTTCACTACCTGCATTACCTGCAGTTAACAAGGAAAGAAAAAGAAGCTGCGTTAACACTTTCTGTGGTTTTGTTTCAAATCTTATTCTGGGTCACGCTAAGGTTTGTAGGTGTAGAGGATGATTAGTACTATGTGATCTCTTAGAAAACTTTTCAGCAACTTTAAATAAGCCATCTTCTGACAGAGCATCACAGCCTCCACCAAAAGCTCATCTGCTCTGCAGGATTTTTTTGAGGGTGGTGAGGAGCTGCTGACTGGCCCATTGCTTTATCCCTTATGTCCAGAGGCAGTGGGCACACACTGGAACAAGGGAAACACCTTCAACACCCTTCAAACCCCTTCAAACACCTGGAAACCCTTTTTCACCCTTTCTGACCAAGCACTTGCATAGGTTGCCCAGGAAAGTGATGGATTCTCCATCCTTGGAGACACTAAAAAACCATCTGGGACATGGTCCTAGGCAACTGGCTCTGTGTGGCCCTGTGTGAGGGAAGGCTGACCAGATGACTTCCAGAGGTTGCTTCCAACCTCAACCACTCTGAGATTCCTTGCAGGTACGTTGCAGTCATACACAGTGAAGGAAAGAGAACTCACTTAAAGAGACCATTAGTCAGGGAAAGAGAGAGATCACTTTGCCAAGTATATTACAGGATTGCTTTTGAATAAAGGCCATAAACAATGCAAACCCAAAAATGAGGATGAAGGATGGCTAGGCAACAGCCATCTATTCTGCATAATAATTATTTTTCAGGACAAAACTGCTGAGACAGTTAACTGAGAATTTCTTGGATCTAGTTCAGATAAATACATATGAGAGATTACTTTTTCTCTCTCTCCATAATCCTAGACTCATTTCCTTGGTGATGGTGCAAGTCACACACTTTGAAATATTTATCTGATGATGTGCTTAAATTGGCTGAAAGAACAGTTTATCATACTCAGAAAGGTCTATCCCCCCCAAAGGCCAAAGCTAAAAACCACTAGGAAATGGTAACAGCCCCTTGGTATCAAAATGGTAATGACAGAAATCAACAGTTACACAAACAGAGGGCAAAGCTTTTTCCATGCTGTTAATTTCCCTTTATTCTTTCATCTTCACTATGCATCCTAAAACAGAAACTCACCCCCTCAGAGGTTCCCTAATAATTCTAAAACCTTCTCTTTTCATATAAATATTTAATTGTTTCACATGTGTTGCCTAACTCATTGCCTACACTGTTTTCTATTTTTGCTTCCTGAGACGTATCTTCTTTCTCAGATGCCATCTAAGCACTCGTCTTAGCTGTGCCCAGCAGGTGAAACTGAGCAACAAAAGAACTGAAGAATTACTTAGCTGGTCTACCAGTGAGAATTAGCTACTTCCCTATTGAAAGATGAACTCCTGACTGGCACCTGACTGCTCAGAGGAATTAACACCTCCTCGCCTGCATTCACAGTGCACTCATTAGTCCACACCAGCCCAAGTAAGAAAGCTGCTGTCACACCTCAGAAATGACAAGCCACTATAAAACCCAAAACAGCATTAACATTGATGGATCGTGCCCAACAAGGTGAGTGCCATAATCCTACTGGATTTCACTGGCTCTTGGTTTAACAGCTAAAAGCGCTTATGTAATGAAGAACGTGTCCACAAAGGAAACATCCTCAAAGGAACAGCAGGAAAGAGTGAAACAAATAATTCCAGTTGGATGTTTAAAAATATGTTCTGTCTTCCTCTTTGTGCCTTCTTGACAATTACTACCTATCACTGCTAATTAATTTTAAATATAAATACAATGCTGCAATCACTTACGCACGCATGTAATTTCTGTTTCATGAGTTAATTCATATATCTATACAAATCTGATTTTTTGTTCCTTACATACAGATTTAGTTTCCTAAATTCAGCGATTCACAGTAGGGAAGCTGTCTCTTATAAGAAATTTTTCTCATAAACAAATGGATAAACAAATGAATAAATAGTGTATTTTAGGGAATTGCATGCATAGGGATCTTTCCAGTCTGATCTCTAAACCATCCACATGAAGCAATGCTCATTCTTGCTAAACTCTGCAAAGAAGGTTCAAATTCAGTAGATTTGGAGCTCTGTCACTTATGCTTATTTGCAACACACTCCTCCGTAATAAACTTTTAGGGCTAACATGGAAACAATGAAAATTCCTCTTCTTTGCTGTTGTGTGGAAGGTCATTCACGGGGTACCATGAAAGAGCTTCTTGGTCTAGAGGCTGCCCTTGCTCTGAGAGAGAAGGTAGGAAACATATGCCCCAGGGCCAGCACGTAAGGGACAATCACGTGCCTTGTTGTGTTTATAGGCAACAGGATTTAACTAGCTGGCCAAAGTGTCAAAGCTGCTGACTGTAGTGAGTCCCCCGAGCATTTGGGAATCACTGCCAAGGATTTCTAATCTGTTCAATTTCCAGTGCTCAGCTGCCAGCCTCTGATTACTGCTCTCTGAGAGACAGATTCAACCTTTCCTCCTCGTGTACCTGACCTTACAATGAAATTAAAGCTATTCTCCACTCACTGTGATTGCACATAGACACTGTAGACAGTTGTTTCAATTACATTATGCTTTGCTACTCTTACTGAGAAATGAGTGTTTCAGAGGATGCATTTGCTTTAAATCAAGTACTTTTTATTTGATGACCTCTTCTATGGGTAAAAGAATCCAAGTTCTATGTTGCCCCTAAGACAGATAAATTCACTGAAGACATGAACAGAAAGACAGTAGGAAGAAACCAACAATTTTTTTTCAATTAAACACATAGGACTTTATTCCCCAGATTTTGTATCCATTTAATATATTTCAATAGCAAGTATCCTGCCATTATATGTTTTTCATTAAGCTATTTCAGTCTAGTTTGTTGTGTATTTTGCTTATTTGACCTCATCTTTGTCATATCATATTCTGACTACTTTGGCTTTCCAACATTTGCCCCCTCTCCTCTCTCTCTCTTGCCACGACAACTTTTGCCTGTGCAAACAAAGTCTATTCTTTCTGGATGGACCAGAGGACTGAACTGGGCTCTACAACAAGGGGTCAAAATAGAAAGAGTGAGAAATTGTTAATACCAAAACGAGCAGTTTATCAGGGCCAAACTCTACAGCAAGCTTCTCACTGACCTTATTTCAGCAGCTTGCCTACAGCTACAGAAAGCACAAGCCTCTCTACTCTACTCACCCCATACTGATGCAAAGTTTGCTCTAGTCAATAGACTAGAGAAGCCAGGCAGCCCTCTCAGACACCTACCATTAGCTTCCAGGATTCTGGAAATTTAAGTCGGAGCCTTCCACTCACCAGATATGTTCCTTCTACAAAGTCACAGCATCAATCTTTTCAGAACCACCTCCCCCCAGAACAGCCTGAAGGCCCAGATGTTCACAACAGCCCATCTGGGGTGTTACCCAAGGGGTAGTAGCTTTGCACTGAACAAGAGCAGGTTTAGATTAGGCATGAGGCAGGAATCCTTACTGTGAGAGTAACAGGCTCCCTGGAGAAGTTGTGGATGCCCCACCCCTGGAAGTGTTCAAGGCCAGGCTGGGTGGGGCTTTGAGTAACCTGGTTTAGTGGAAAGTGTCCCTGTCCAGGTGGTAGGGCTTGAGCTAGATAATCTTTAAGGCCCCAAATCATGCTATGATTCTCTGCTCTGTGGAGCACCAGACAGGAGATGAACCCTTCTCATCATTTCCCCACAATATCTATGTTTCACTTGGATAAGCCCTTTGATGTGCAATTTCAGCAGCAAGAACAAGTCTGGATGCCATCGGAGAAGCCTCTAAGTTGAACCTCTTGTATTTTGGGGCACTTGTTACACTGATTGCTGCTTGGATGGGTGACTCAGGGGGCTGGGTGTGTCAGCACGTAATGCTGACCAACTGCTATGAATCTTGACAGTTCACTTTCTCTCTGCACAGACAAGACTTAGATATAAATAACCCACATTACAAGGATGTGCTTAGCTCAGTGCTTTCCTGATTTGGCTCAACATTATCAAGTACTCCAAGGTGTGATTCCCCTACCTCACTGCAGCACATGATACAAGAGCAGCCACTGAACTGCCCTTCATCTGGAAACTCCTCTCTACATCCAGACTTGAAGAACCTGAGAAGTGAAAAGATTTAGGCCCTCATTCACTAGCTTTTCCACCTGACCATTTAAAAATCATCCAGCCAACAAACAGAGAATTGGGGGAAAGATATCTCTTTGCAAATTTGTTGTAAAAAAATCATACTTAGCTTCCTTCCTATCAAAATGTTTCTGAAAAAAAAAAAGTAGTTTGGTTAATACAAATTGAAGAATGCAGGTAGAAACATCATTTGGTGATTGAGATCCAGCTTGATCATTTCAGTGTCACAAAGAGATTTCCTTCAGTTAAATCCACAAGGCATGCAAAAACAAGGTTGTAGAATGAAATAGCCTAATCACTCTTAATGAACAGTGCTTACTGACAAAGGAGGCTGTAAAGAAAATTTAATTCTGAAGGGAAAGGAAACTATTTCAGTTTACCATCAGCCTGTCAACTCCTTTAATGAAAACTTTACATGTTTAATGTGTGCACCAGGTAATTTGAGGCATTTTTTAGACTGTTCCAAAGGATAAATTGTTATAACTAGATCAATGGTTATGTTTTCAAAGTACTCAGAAGAGTCATCCTGAGAGGCTTCAAGGTCCTTGGAAGATAATTTAATGGTGATTCCCCCCTCCCCCAGCCCCAATCTCCACATATTGCAGTCTGTGAATTCACTACACTAGTCTCTCAGTCACAGCCTGTACCAAACATTCATTCCACATTACTTTAGAATATTAATCTAAACATGCCCTCCTACACAAGCAAATTTAAACTCAGTGCTGGCACAATCTAACCATTGACAAGAGACTCCAAAATTCCAGACCATTACTTCTATTACAGTCTGTGTACTCTGGAATTACAAAAACCCCCCAGTTTTCAATCTTCTTAGCTATTCCAGAGCACAAGGACAGTTACTGTAGCCAGCAATAAAGAGGCAACTCTGAGCCGTCTGGATGTACGTAGCCACAGGAATAATTAAGTTGATTCATTTTCAGGAAGCAGGATGAGAAAGCAACTGTCAGAGGATTTAGCAGATATAAGCTCTGATACATTTTATCTCTTCATTTTTTTTTACAGAATTTAAAACCCATTGCAAGAAAGTTTGTGTTGCTGCAGTTTTGATTTGCCTTCCTTCCTTCCTTCCTTCCTTCCTTCCTTCCTTCCTTCCTTCCTTCCTTCCTTCCTTCCTTCCTTCCTTCCTTCCTTCCTTCCTTCCTTCCCTTCCTTCCCTTCCTTCCCTTCCTTCCCTTCCTTCCTTTCCTTCCTCCCTGTGATTGTAATTTTCTAGTATGATATTTTTCAGTCTGCAGAACAGGGACTTGAACCAGTTTTGATCAAGCTGAGCAGCCTGTTTCCACGCAGGATCAGGATCAGTATCCAGTTCAGCAGTGACTATCACTTTGCAGAACAAATGAGCACACCTAGCAGAAGTGATGATGGTGCTGAGAGATAGGAGATGTGACAGCAGTTCCACACAAGGTGTTTAGCAGGTCTGTAGCAGGAGTCAGAAAACCTGATGCTGCAGCAATACATCAAAGTGAAATCGTGTTCAGAGCCTCAGGACCCAAATAATTGCCTGCCCTCTGGTGAGGAAAAGAGGGAAGAGAACTTGGAGAGCCTGACCTTGCACTGGATTCCAAGACACAGAAGATCAAGTAATAAAGAAAGAAAACGCTGAAGATTAGTGATCATAACTATTTCACATTCCAGAGAACTTGACTTTTCTGATTTTTATTTTCCTTCTACTAATGAATCCCAGGTGTGGGAAAACAGACTGAAACCACTGAGTTCCTGGGAACTGATGGGCTGAGACTACTCTTAGTCCAAGACTATGGAAGACGAGATAGAGGGTTCTTTACATTCTTGTAAGAAGGATGGAATAAGAGCATCAGGGTCATGAGCACAAGACTAGTGAGCACAGTGAAACAGCGTGTGAAAAGGAGGCTGAGAAAAAAAAAAGGAAGGGGTCTGAGGAGTGCCTCCATATGAAGAAGCTGATGTAAAAAGTTCAGTTCCCTGCAAGAGATTCCCAGCTTACTGTGCTATTGCATGTGAGCACCTTGTAAATCATGCTCAGAGGAAATGGACCACTTATTGCTGAACTCCATCCCATCACATTGCTGGGCTCCTCCACCTCTGCAGGAAGGGTCTGTGGCCACAGCTTGACTTGGCACTTGACAAAAGCTCCTAGAGTTCTGTTAGCTGCACTGATTATTTTTCCCTTGGATACACAGATCCTGATGGAAAACCACTGGTTACCCATGGAGGCCTCCAGTTCTCTTTTAACATTATTATTTATTTTCTCAATTAAACCCAGCAACATTGGCAGAGGCTTTGGCTGGGAGCACAAACCATCTTGAAATTAACTGAGAAAAAGACAGTGAGCTGTCACAAAATTCCACCAAAGGTAATATGGCTAAAAGAATGGGCAAGAAGATGATTTTTACAAGGAATGGCAACAGACTGGAGTACACAAAGGAAAATGAAAGCAAGCTAGTAGAAACAGTGATACAAATATGGAAAAGTGACAGAGCAGGAACAAAAGTTTCAGTGGGGAGTATCAGCATGAGGATAATGCCTCTGGAGGATGGCTGGCAACAAAATAATTGAAAATGAGGACAGGTCTGAAGAAGAAAAGAAAAGTCTGTGATAGATGTTGTATTTCAACAGAAAATGAAGGCTACAGGAAAAGAAAAAATGGGATTTTATTAGAAGTTCAGTTAAATGGAAATGGGAAAACAGAGGGTAGAACATGGGGGAAATTATATATTTCTAAAATTATGGCTCAGGAAGCAGCTGACCAGAAGGAAATATTCCTTAAGGACTGGCCTGAGGAAGTTGAGGATAAAATTAATAGTAACAGAAAGGGATGTGAACAGCAGTCCTTTACAAACTTGAAATGTGAGTGGGTTTAGAATCATCATCAAAATACATACAAACACTCTCAATAATGTCTTCATTTTGATAAAAGACAATATGGAAGAAGTTCACTCTCTTCTTTCAGGACTAAAATCAGATGCCACCCAAAAATGCAAAGGTTCCATTTAAAACAATGCTAATCTAAAGACACAGGTGAAATACCATTTGCTTGGGTAATACTGGACTAAAATAGGAATGACTGATACACAGGAAACCTCTTCCTTGCATTAAGTATTTTCAGAAAACTATCTGCATCAGAAATAAGGAATAAAATTCTTCTCCTGTTTGTGCATTGTGCCTTGAGGTAGACAAAGCAAGAAGTAAGTGCTGTGTGACAGTGTTTCCACCACAGTAAAATGATATGCAAAGTTAATATGACAGCTTTTATAAACTTTCTTGTTAGTTAATTGAAGTCTTAGGTCAGGCAATATTACATTATTTCCCCCAATGTCTGACAACCTCCTTTGGCAAAATAAAACATGCACAAAATCATTTGTGGGTGGCATTTAATCCAGGGCTTTTCACAGACAAAATGTACTGATCTTCTCAAAGAAAATGTTAAGTGAGGAGAGGGGGGAAATGAGGAGATATTTGGATCCTTAGTCATATACTAACGTAATAATTAACATGTCAAATAATATGCTTGTAAATTCTAATGAAAAACAATATGAGAGTTACCCATGATTAGGAACATACATTTGGGTGCTGCTGCCCTTAATTACATTAAATGGCATACACTAAATGATTATTAACTTAATATATTGGCAAACTGCTGGTTCTACAGGAGGAAAACAAGGACAGGATTCTAACAGATAGCTTTTTCCCCCCTAGGAAAACATAAAAATCAAAGAGCTCAAGTTCTGGATATTAATGATGAATAAAAAAGGACTCTTTTAATTGGTAGAGAAATGGGAAAAATGGCAGAGCAAATTTTTTTTGAAAGCTAAACAGAAGGGTCTGGAATCATTGCTCAGTACATCTGATAAATGGATAAAACTGTAAAACCAACATTACAGCTTCATATCTTCCTATCTCCTTCAGCTGAGACAAAAACAAATAAAGGTGTGGCCAGCTGCACTGCTGGAAATACCTCCAGGCTCTTTCACCAGCTCCAACCACTGCGCTGAGGTCCCTCCTGTCCCAGTTATGAATGGCCACATGGGATTGCATGAGATGCAAGCCTGCCACTCTCCCTGCTTGTGTTGTCCTTCTCCTTGTCTCCAGTCAACTGCAGGGACCCTCCAGCCCAGTTTCTAAATGGAAGGGGAGCCAGTGCACCAGGTTCATGTTTTTTTAATACCAAGAGAAATGGAGTTCCTTAGTCACCTAAGTGACCAACAAATACACCAGCTAGCACAAAGCACCAGGAAATATGGGTACTGCTTCTCTGCCTTTCAGCTTCATCCGTCTCCTCCTTGCTAACCTTCTCCCAAATCTGTTAGACCTGGAAAATCCATCCAGCGTGTCCAAGAATTCCACTTGTTTTCAGTAGCAAATTCAGCCAAATTTCCTCATGAACATTTTTCATAGAGAAGATTTGCCTGTGAAAAATGTTCAATGATTAAACATTCTATATGCAAAAGCTCTGCAATTTTGCAAGCTTTGCTAATACCTATGTAGTACTTATGTAATACTTGCTATTCCTTCAGCAAGTCTGAAAGTTGGCCCACCACTCAAACAGTACAATTTCTTATTTAGTTAAAATTATCCCCTTACATTTATTCTGTTACATGAACAAAGGAAAAGAAAATATAAATAGGAGCTGGAAGTTTCAGCTTTTGTTTTCTGGACCTGACATAAGTGACTTCAACCATTTCATTGCTATCTTTTTATTTTCTTTCTTGTGTGTTTGTTTTGTTTTGGGCATTGCATTTTATTAGAAAAGTGAAACTTACAAAATTTCTACCTAATGAAACCATGAAAGACTGAAAATGTGGTTTTGGATTCAGTTCTTTGAGTTAGAAAGCTAAATTACATATTTAAGCTTTCCTGATGAATGTATAAACCCAATGTTTGGTATGCTCATGTTGGACTATTTCATTCAGACCCATTATTTGCATGCCCTTACAGTTAAGGTAAATGATCAGGCTGATCATATTGGAATTATGAAAAAGTCAGTTGTGCAGAGGTGCCATGCCTCTGAATGAGCCTACATGTTATTTTACATCATAATTTATAACAAAAGTAAGCTGTAACAATTCTTAGGTAAAGCCTTGTTTACATACTCATGTCCCTGAAGAAAAGTGAGCTGACAAACATGCCTACAGAACAACAATTGTTTGAGCACATCTCACATTAATAACTGTTTCAAGTTATAATTGCACTGTTATCAGAGATTCCAGTCTGTGCCACAATAATAAAAATAGCTGCATGAAATAGCTGCATGATTCACAGAAATACAAAAAGCAATGAAGAGGTTAAACCCATTGCAACTTGTGAGATGCTAGCAATAGATATTATTCTGTAAATCTGCTGCTCACAAATTACTGACTTGACAGATCATAATAAGTGCTGTCAGGACTATTACAAACCAAGATCTGCTTGGAACTGCCAAATATATACAAAATGTGTATGTCCAAGAGAAAGGAAGAAAGTGTTTTCATTGCCATTTTTAAAATGTTCTGAAATAATTGAATAATACCTTTGTTAAATACTGAATTTTTGCAGTCTAGTCCAATGGGATTCTTGCCGCAGGTAGGAATTACTGTGTTGGTCATATAAATAAGAACAACACATATTACTTTTCCTCCTGAGCTGTGGCACGTAACCAAGAATATAAGGAATTCAACAAGACTATTCTTAGAAGAAGAAAGTGCATAGATGACTTGTTTTGCCATACCTCATTTTAAGAACTGTAGTGGAATGGTTTATGGCTTCAGAAACCTGTATTTTTCATGGCTGCAAAGCAATCTTTTCTCCCCACAGATCAAAGGGAGTTTTTTTTGGGATCTACATGCAGTACTGGAAAATAAACTACTCCCCGGGACAGAGAGCAGTGATTTATATGACACCTAATACTAACACCGACAATTCAAAAGCATTCAGTCACCTCACTGTGATTACAAAACCAATCTGCTAGCCAGGGAAGTTGGGAATGGAACAAACTACTTAAGTTACTCAATGCTTTGGGAATATGATAGACTTCCACAAGCACAGGGAAAGGCATCCTCAGTTATTTGAAATCTCAACTAAAGATATATTGGTAATCATCAGAACTGGTCCCATTGCTCCATGCCCTTCACTACATGCATGGGAAGCATCTGAAAGAAATCACACTTTTTTCCCCCTCCAGTGAATACTATGTCAATACCACATTCTCAGTTTATTTTTTTCCCTTTCTTCCTTTCCCCCATACTAAATCAGAGCCTAAGGAATTTTTTTCTCACAAAAAGATTAAAACAAGATTGGCTTCAAGTTTACTTCCCACTATTGATTTGAAAGTACCAATGACATACACAGAAACACATCGATCCTGCCTAGGAGGCTAAAGAATGTCTTAAAACAGTGCTATTTCTAGTAACCAACTAGTGAGTTATGGGTGAATAAAGGCTTACAATCTTCCAGTAATGAAAGATCCTTTCTCTGATAACTTGAATACTATCACTGCACTTTTTTCCACACTGTCACAAATCACTGCACTTCTTTCCATATTGTCATTAATCCACATTTCTAATCAGCCAGCAGACTCCCACTTTCCCACAACTTTGTAATTATTTAATTATTTACTTTATGTGTTTTTTTTTTTGTGGGAGGAGATAAATTTAGAATTAATGTAAGATATTTGTTTTCCTTTGAAAGGTTAGATTCAGATTCTGTGCACTCCAGACAGCAGCAGACACAAAAAAAAACCAAACAAACAACAACAACAACAACAACAACAACAACAACAAAAGCATCACACTTATTGTGCCATTTCTCTACTCCCTCATAGGTGACTACAAAAAGGGTTTGCTTTGGTAAGTCTGCTCAGGTCCAGAAAGAAGAAGAAGCCAGATGGGAGATGTCATGCTAGAGTGAACATGGTAACATGGTCCAGGG
Organism: Prinia subflava; assembly: GCF_021018805.1. Lineage (NCBI taxonomy): Eukaryota > Metazoa > Chordata > Aves > Passeriformes > Cisticolidae > Prinia > Prinia subflava. The sequence continues at coordinate 106,517,711 of NC_086247.1, read as the reverse complement.
GCACAGACATGGTGTGTCCAGACATTTGTTTCACATGTTGGTGACAAGGAGTCTAGAACTGAGGTCACAGATACAAGAAGGTTAATCTCTGTGTTGGTTCTTTGGCTCTATGGAGAAATTAGAGTGCAGAATGGCATGTGAGGCAATGCCAACAAAAACTTTTGTAAAACTTTGCTACTATTTTATCCTAGTAGAAGTTAGGCAGGAAGGGTGAGGAAACTCCTGTAAGGGAAAGATTGGTGGGAATGATGGAACCTTTGGTTCTGTGTATGAAGGGTTCACAAAGACAATATGGTAGAGACAAGGCACACCAGGTAGGAGAGGGCTGGTATTATTTGGGCTGTAAAGTCAGAGGAAGGAAATATTCAGGGAGGGAAAGGTGATGACAGCCTAACTTGGGAACGATTGTGTGAAACACATCTGGAATAAAATTCTGCCTGATTTTCAGGATAAAGGATGTAAGCATGGATGAAGCTGGCATCAACACAAAACAGGTGTTTTCTGTAAAACAAGATACACCCAATATTTAAGCACCTCATTCTTTTGGAGACTCCCACATCCTTTGTCACATGGAAAATGCATCAAGTGCAAAGGCTGTCGAGAACAGTCAGCCATCTCTGGCATTTTCTCTAAACAGACTACCCTTTTTGCTGGCTTTCCACTCAAAAATTTGCACTGGCCAGTATTTTCTGAGCAATCCCGAGTCTGCCCAGCAGAAGGCAAATGACTGCAGTGTCAGTCATTGCCCCACACGGCCACACAGCCAGTTCAGCAAGAGCAATATGCCTATACAAAATCCCTTCATGTTTTTATCTTCTCCTACTGCCTGCTACAGGCTAGGATTTCCCTGACCCTCCTGGCTTTTTTTCCCTTCCTTTTTTCCCCCTCTTTTTTGTGTTCAGCTGCAGTCCCAGGAGCATACTAAATGAACCCAAGTATCGCCACACAGGCGGCACGCAGAAACATGCGAGCTTCTATTAGAGAGACGGGCTGGGGGAAGGCTCATAAGGCTGCTATTATAGTGGGAGAGAGGGAAATAGCAGCTCCTGTGGCAGCTGTGAGGCGGGCGGAGTGCCCAGGGGCCCGGTGGCAAGGCGCGGTGAGCGCAGGATGGCCGGTTTCCATGGAGGAGTGAGCCAGGGAGGCAGGAGAGGGGGCTGGCTGCTGGCCCCCGGCATCAGGAGGAGCAACACCTCCTGGTATTTCACCTCAAGCCAACGCCCACGGCTCCAGGGGCCTCGGTTCAAATCTTACAGCTCCTGCTTCCTCGGTCTGGTCTCTGGGGGAGGACCGTGACTCAGAATGCATCGTGCTGTGCCTGGTGTGGTGGGTTGCGGTGATTTAAAGGAACACAAACTGCCAGGCCTGAGCTTTGAATAAATAAATAAATAATTGAGAATTAAAAAACCTAGCAAAGCAACACAGGCCCAAAGCTGACTGACTGGTGGCTTTTGGCACCCTCTGCTCTGCGAGAAGGCCCTGCAAATGTCTTTTGCACATCATTAACCTTTGCCAAACTAAACATCATCTTAGCCGAGCTGGTGTTGCAACTCACAGGCCACTACCTACCAAGCAGCAAAAGTGATGGCTGCTGGAGAGAGCCTATTCACAGCAGGGCTCTGCCAATTAGCAGTATTTTTCATAGAGGTAAAATAAGAATCTTCAATGCTGATCCAGTACTGATCAACACCACTGTATCCAAGCCCTGTATCAACATTTAGCTGGGGCACGTATTTTCTACCCATTGGAATATTACTGAATTAAAGTGATAGTAAATGTCTTCCTTTGCACCTTATAAATCATTTGTTCTTGTGAAAACAGCATGCACCTGCCTCATGTCAGGCTTTCTCTGTTGTGGAACGGGTAGAAAAGTATTTATTGCATTCAGTTCATGGTAAGACCACAAGATCCTTCCAAAATCTGTAACACACATCTGAGTTCATTAGATAGAAGAATTTATGTATGCACAAAGCCTTATTACAGCTTTGTTCCCATTTTTGTCAAAAGGAAAAAGGGGGGAAATGCTTCCTGTTAGAGTTTCTTGGAAAGGCAATAAACCATTCCAGTAGAAACCTCAGCTAAGTAGCATCTCTTTAAGACAAAAGAGCTCTGAAGTGAAAGCACAAAAGTTTTAAGAATAGCAAATGTTGCCATGTACATAAACTCGAGTCCTCAAAATTGCTACATGACACAGCCACCTCCACAACCAGCAGGACAGGATCCAAAATAGGTAAATATTTCCTAAGGAAAACAAAATTCTAGTTTTCTTATAGACTGTTCCCAGCAAACACTGCTCTTGATATAATTTCAGGGCTGCACTGCAACAAAGATGATTGGTGGGGGATTCTTAAGTTGCTGAGTACCAATGTCACTCTCCATCTCAGTGACGGCCTCCTGCCCTCCCTGAAGCCATGCTCTTCAGGCATCTGCAGAACATTGCTCATAAAACTCACCAATTCTGAGTCTCTGATACCCACGTAAAGAGCACAAGTGGTGATTAATTATCTCCCCCAACTACCTGCTCGCATTACTGACAGAGATAACACAGCACATTTGGATGTGAGCAGTTCCTAATAGTTAAAAAAAATGTTAAAAATGCAACCAATGGAGCAGAGCTACAGCCTCTATTAACCAAGATACAGTGCTTTCTGCTGAGGAGGGTAAAACAAGTCAGCAAATCCCTTGATTGCACACTGCCCCCAGAGCTCCTGGGCACGTGGATGTTGGAGGGATCTTGGTCCTGGGTGCCCTGCACCTGAAGCAGGCCATGGGATCTGGTGGCCATGGGAGGCCAAGGCAGTAGAGAAAACAGGTTGCCCAAATCAATGCAGCCTTTTTCAATACGCATGATTGGCTCCAATGGCTGCAAAGGAGAAAGATTTAAGAGGGCTGGAGTGAAGATCAGGGAAGTATTGCCGCTCTAACAGGTTTTGCTCGGGCAGCAATGAAAGCCTAACTTCACCGAGAGAGAGAAGAGCAGTGCAATTCCCTGTGGATGTGGAGAGTCTTCACCTGGGGACAAGTTCACAACAAAAAAATTCCTGGTTTACACTGGTTTCCAGTGCTTTCCACTGCCATGGATTGCCTATCAAAATGAGGTAACGAGAAGTCAGTGGGCCAGATTGACCTTTGGAGTTACTTTAATCAACATAATGACTAGGAAACCGTTTAGGTTCCTTTAGGTTTATGTTTCTTCTGCTTTCTCCACAAAGTAATATAAAACTTGAGGAGAGAGAAAGAAACCAAAGGATGGAAAAAAATATTTATGTCTGACAGAAACATCTGAGAAGTCCCACTGACACTGGACTTAGGAACCTAGTGAATGCTCTGTTCAAAAGTCAACATATTTGAAGAGACAGCAGGCAGTGGCTGAAAACCATCAATCAGCAGTCTATTGTATACAACCCTTTCTTATGTGTATGTATAGCTCTAGCATACAACAGGCTTCAATCCAGATGGCTATTGCTATACTTCAGTTAATTTAGATGTGTTTTTTCATTATCTCAAATTCTTGTCCACAAAAACAGTCCAGTAAATCTATTTTGAAAGGCTTTTGTTATCATAAGTTACTTTCTAGGGCACTTTATCTAAAGAAGTTGGATACTTCACTGAAAAAAATACAGATATAAAATTATAATCAACCTCCTCCTCAAAGCACTTTAAAAGAAGCCTTATTTATTTTTGGATTTTTGGAAGACTGCAGCCTACATATTATTTGTCATTTTAATCTCTGTGGCCGATTTGATAATTTTAATCTTTTTTCTTTTCCTGCTTGTGCCTCCAGAATGACTTCTTAAAATAATGGAAGCCACAAACCAGGAATCACCAGGAAAAGAAGGCATCAGGAGTATTTCCTCATTTTAAGACTAGAGCTACTTAGAGAATCAGTAACAAATTAGTGAAAGAACATCAGATATAGGATGGCCTGGAAAAAAATTAATAATCCAAATAATCAGCTTCTAATGAGTTTTTATATGCCATTCAGCAGTGAGCTGCCAGTGACAAAACTTCTATGCATATCCAATTTGCTATTAATTACAGCAAGTAGTGAAAAGAGGTTAAATTGAGCACAAAAGTCTGTGTACAGGTAAGAGACTTCCTGTGATAGGACATGTTTCCAAAGTGGTGGGTGATACCAACCAAACACATCCACAATACATAAAACTGTGAAGTCAAAATGCCCTCAGCTCCCAAAAGATTTTGGGGAACAGGAAGCATCCAGGTGTCTGTTCAGACTAGATGTGTATAGGATGACCACCCAAGGAAAATCTGTCAGGAAATGTGATGTCTGTGGATGTGAATCCTGGGACAGGGGGCAGAGACCACTGAAGGTGCCAACCTCTCTCCCCACTAAGAAGCTCCTGCCTTCAGCTTCCCTCTGTGTTTAGGTATCACTGGCTGCCCCAAGCTGGGACTTGGACGTTGAGTAGGCAGCACGAATCACAGCCAAATACAGCAAAGAGAAAGGAAAAAAAAACCCTATCTCAACAGACAGCTTAAAAACCAACTCGCTGAGCCCAGCAAGCAGAGCAGGCTGCACATGGAAGCAGCACTAGCAGCTGAAACTCTGGCGAGGAGACTCGTGTGGGAGTTGTGCTCGGCTCTCTGAAGAGCTGTGGGCAGGTGGGAGGAACCTCGCTTTGCTCAGGGAGAGGAAGGCGACAAGAGGGAACAGGAGCCCTATTGTGATGTGCCTAGAACATAGAGGATGTAAATTAACATACTTTTCCCTCTACATCCTTCGTGACTGATGTAGGAAGCCTGACAATGGGTAGTAAGTATTACTGGGGCAGGCTAATCTCAGGCTCTGAGGACATGCTGCTGAGGAACACTAATATCAGGGCATGGTGTCTCTTCAGGAAGCCAATCTGGAAGGGTTTGGGTGTCTCAGCTGTAGCATCCCCAACCATGCCTTGCCAGCCCCTGGATCTTTTACATCCAAACAGGGCAGGCAGCAGCAGAGCCACCAGGAGCCCTCCATACATTTCTTTCCAGCTCTGTGACTGCCAGCATCCCCAAGGAGGCACCTGACAACCACTCCCCCTTAGAGATAAAACTTAGGATCAACCCCTCTTGCCTCAGCTCTCAGCCTGACCAATCGAAGTGCCACTACTCACTGCTTCTCTTGCAGTCCCAATTCCCTCCTCCCACTACAAGGATTTGAGATATTACAGTAAGCACTTCCAGCACCTCTGACAACTCCGCTCTTCCCAGACTGCTATTGTTACTGCAACTGCCTAATGAATTCCCCCAACACATTCCTCTACCTGGGAAAAGAGGAAGAAGGATTCTCCACTGTTCACAAGGATGCTGAAGGCTTGTGGGTTGGAAGGGATGGATGGCAGCTGGAGCAAAAATACCATGCATGTTCCCCAATGGAGGCTCTGGCTCAAAGGAATGGAAAAGCACCCATGCACTCGCAGGCAGCAAGTGCTTCTTGCAGAGCAGCAGAATTTTGAGGCATAGAGGGTCAACCTCTGCTACTGGGCCAAGGCAGAGCCTTTTAATTATGGGCTCCCCCACGCAGCCCTCCCTTAGTAAGGTCAAACTAACAGGAGCTGTTATCTAAAGCTGAGTGTGTTTGTTGAGCCCTTTTACTTGCCTTGTCCACCTCTGGCACTATGCTTTCCAGAGATAGTTTGCTTATCCTCCAGCAAGAGCCACACTTGAAACATGGCACATATACATAATGGCACTCCTGTAATTCTCCTTCCTGGTGATCTTTCCTCCTTTAATATCAGAAGAGGGCAGCTGTGATTCTGAATGACTGTAACACAAATTGGTGTGAGAAAGATGTGTAATTTTTTTTCCTTCTAAACCATCAGGAATCATATTTTCAAATGCAAACCCCAGTGTTTGGTGCTGACATCAGTTGTACAGAACACATGTGGCTTCAGCACTAAGGCCTCTGATGCACACGCTCCCCTGCTGGGGAAGCCCTGTCTGAAAAGGAGGTTTTCCTTGGTATTCAGAGAAAATTCAATTCTCAAGAACTGTACAATGTCTTATCTTACCAAATGAACTCAGCAGAGTGTGCTGCAGAATTTTCCTCCTAATTTTACATTTTCTTCATGAAGTAAAGCAAGTTTTAGACTCCACTGGACAGAAAATAGTATGCTAGACAGGACAGACAGCTCTCCATTTCAAAGAGTTGATAAACCTGCATATCTGAAGGCATCACCTTCAGACTTACTAAATTCACTCATTGAAAGGAGCAGATGTTAACTTTCCAGTTTCCATCTAATCAAAAGCGAGAAAGGGAGAAAGCTTTTCCACGCCTGAGATGCTCAAAAATTTGGCCAGCTGAGACAACTTCTTTAAACTTTAGAGTACAATGCAAATGTGGCTGAGTACAGTTGAGAGGGAAATCTGTTCCAAGGAAGCACATTTCTCTCTGTATTTGCAGCTGTGCCACACAGAAACCAATATGGCACCTATGTGAGAGGCACAAGAAGAACCAGCTTTGATGGTGTCTTTTGTCCCTACTCAATGATCTCTGTGACTTTATCCATCCATTGCACTTCCACAGGCACTGCAGCAAGCAACTCCTGTTTCAACCTACAAGGACAACTGATTAAGAAATATTCCCAGTGTTTTTACCGAAACAGTAAACAATAGAATTTTATTTCATCTCCACTTCAAAGGAGTGAAACCCACAAACAAACAAAATTGGACATCAATCCATCTCAAGAGAGCAAAAGCCTTGTAACAGGTTTCCCAGACAACAGAAGATGAGAGCTTTAAGGTTCCCTCTTATCTCATAGCTCCACAGGCCTAGAAACAAGGAGGTCAAGGACATTGCAAGAGTGAGATTCCTACCTTTAAGAACTGACAGTGCTTACCTCAAGTCATGCAGAGTCAAAATGTGTTAAAATGACAGCATTTTCACCAATGGGAATGTTAAATAATTCTTGTAGCTGTTCTACATCAGTTAGAATTAATCTTTCTTCCCCTATGAGCCCTGGATTTTTTGACTAAAGGTTAATCAGGCAGACTGCCTTTTAGTTGCAGGAATGTATTTTTATACTTCTTAATTCACTGCAGAAATAAGATTTTTATAATACTGCTGACATTCACAGAGTGGTATTAAGATTTTATAATCACTCCCATGAGTGGCCTGCATAATTAAACTGTGCCTTCATCTCTCCTGGACAGTGGGGCCATTGCAAGCTCATACAGACCACTTATTTGCTGTACAGCCAGTTTTAGAGCCACAACACACTAAGAGTAGGAGGTAGATTTACAATGAATGTGTGAGAGAAGAAGAGATGAAAGGATAAGGGTGAAGTGAGTTCAGCTAACTTAGGTGCTGATGGCAAACATGTGAAACAGAGACTTCCTTACCTACATAAAGTACTGGTATGTCTGTGCTGGTTCCCCAGTTCCCACCTTGCTCATGCCCAGACACAGTGCAGTATTCTTGAATCTATTCCTCTTTGCCTATTGGCACCTTCTGCTCTCGTTTGTGCATGGCAGCATCAGCTGTGAAATGTTTCCCAGTGAAATAAATCCCCCTGTAGCCCCTCCAATGTTCCAGTGCTAGCTCAGACCTTAGAGGGCTTTGGAGGAATATTTCATGGACAGGACAAAGGATCCAAAAGAGACTCTGACCCCCAGCTGTAGTTCAAGATGTTTATTCCAGGTGGTGACCAGAGGAGAAAGACGACGAGTGCGGAAGAAGAGGGTCTTATCTAAGCTTCTCCCAGGGAGGGATAATTGGGACACAGCCAATAGGGTCAGAAAGGAGAGGAAGGGTTAAACTACATGGTTACAGGCTCTAGGGATCTCTGAGTGGGGAGAAACCATTCCCCAGGGGAATGTAACATCCCAGTTCATTCAGGGGTCTCAGCCTAACGTCTTTCAGCACTATTTAGTTCTGCAGGAAAGCAGTCCCGAGGGTCATTCACTCCTTTTGACCTCCTCCCATGTAATTACCAGGGCCCCATTATAAACTTAGCCCTGGTCATACATCATTGTTGGTGAGCATTGTTTACCCTATCCAGGTCCATCAATACTAAACTGCCATCCTTAAGAAGGCTGGTGGCATTATTTTGGGTGCAGAAGGAGGCTTGGAAAATATGGCTGCTCCGAGGAAACTCAGAAAAAAATCTGCATCAAGACAGTGCCACCAAGCCAAGCCTGATCATTGCAGCAGACAAATTACCTCCTGATTTATTCTGTCCCAACAAATGTCTGCAAGGGCTGCCAGGAAGCAGAAACATTTGTTTAATCAGAGCCTCTAGAAAATTAAGCACTTTTGATGCCTGTGATAGGTATCACCTTCCTCCCCCTCTCTTGCTCTGTTCCCCAACCACAGTGCTAGAGATGCTCTCCTCCTCTGCAGCACAGTGAAGAACAGAATACAGATGAACAATTCAGAACCAATAAATCCATCTTGTTTTACTTATTCTTGTTTCCTCCTCAGCTTTCCTCCCACTGCTGTCCCCTGCCACACAAATACCCATACATATAAGTAGTGTCTTTGCTAGGTCAGCATGATTTTTTCCTCCTTTTGTCCCACAGCTCATAACAAATTGACCTCATCAATATCAAGACTCCCGCCATGCCTTCTGCACTCTGGCTACTGCTACATCATCTGCGTTCATACTGGCCTCCTATGAACTGAACTCCCACTCCAAAGGATGCAAAGGACAGTTATGAGTTATAAAGCTTACTCTTGCCCCTTTCTAAACAGCTGTTTCTTTCTAAAACATGATGTTCAGAAAAAAATAATCAAGGAAGGCCTACTCAGGGAAGAGCTAATTAAGACACATTTTTCCCCACACTTTTTGGCAAGAGATCTGGGGAATGACAACTGGCTAATTTGGTTGAAGAATACTCCATGCATGGTGCTGGTACACAAAACTATCACAGTGAGACTGGTTATGAATTCTGCTTGACTTCTAGCTGAAGACTAAGTAGTTCCTTGCCCTTAAATAGTCTTTTGATCTTCCTTGGGTGTTAAGAAAGTATTAGCAAAAAGAAGTATCCCTTTAAATCCTCTCAGAAAGCCCCTGGGTCTGGGCAGAGAGGTTCACAGTACACACACAGATCAGAACGGAAAGGTTTTTGCTGCTTTTTTGCTCTTTGAAGTGAGGAAGATGAGATTGATCAGGATTCACAACTTACTACAGAGCTGCTCACAGCTGCTGATGGGAACAGAGATGCTTTTTTCTGTCAATACAGAACCCATCCTGTGGGCTTTTACAATGTTCATCTGCCGCTTTGCTGTGCCTCTGTCTTTGCTTTTTTAAAAAAGGGATACTTAAATTGCTATTATCTTCCACACAACTATAATTTAAATGAAAATGAGGTAGTTTTCAGACACGTCCAGAGCACTCTAATTCAAAAAGGATTTTACAGCCATTTTTACTGTGAGAAAGCTGTTGAGAGTTCCTCAGGAAGGAAAGGAACACATGGATTTCTTCTTTCCGTGCAACCACAAATGTGTCAGAGCAGTGAAATAAATGATGCTATTTCAGGCATATCATGTTGTGTTATTTTTGGTAGTTCCCAGCAGTTTGGTAAAAGGGGAAATGCAAACCACCACCCTGAAAGGTTCTGCTACGCTTTCTTTAACCAGTAGCATTCATGGAATTTTGCCCAGTGATGATGACAGTGTTTAACATCTCAGGTGTTTGGTAGCCATGCTGAATTTATTGTGGTCACCATAAGTATCTGCAGTACCAACATACTTCCATTCAAACACGGCCCAATGTGGAACTTGTGAATGTGACTTTTAAGATATGACAGAGAGCACAGAAGTCTGTATATCTGTAGTTGTAAAAGTCATTATTAACAAACACATCAGGGCACTGTTAGGGGAACTTAACTCTGACTGGTTCCCTTGCTTTCATGTTCTGGAATCTCCCTTGTGTGGAGTGGATTTGGTCCTGATCCAGAAGTTCCAAAACCTGATGCTCACTTGCAATTATACCTGTTTTAAACGAACCAGAATTGTGCAGTATTCCTAGGCATAAGCACAGAAGCAGGAATAAAGAGTAAAGGAAATCATATTAGTGAGAAGTACAAACAGCACAGACAGATATTTACTGGGTAATATAATGCAATCTTAATGAAAATTTTAGAGCAGGACTGCCCTATTTGCTAACGCTTTGTGCTGCAACTGCTATAATACATCTGGCAAAACTCCCTTTTGGGGTAAATAAGCTTAGCTCCATTGAGTACAAACAATAGTATTAATTTAGTGCAACAAAGTTTTGTCCAGCTTATATTAGGATGAGCTGGAAGTTACATATAATCCACTTTGTAGAGGTTTTGTTACATTATGAGCAACTATGCTGAAGGATAACTCTAGGGAAGAGGCCTCAAAATGATGTTTAATCTTGATGCTTTTAACAGGAATGCTGCATCAAATATAGCTTGTCATAAGAGTTCTTTTTTTCCCTGTCCTTTTCTGAACTGAGATTGCTCCTGACAGATGAATGAGGTGAGCATCTCCTTTTGAAGCTACTATTACTGTCTGGCCAATATTGCAGACTGCTGTGCCTAATAAATATTTTTATTTTTTTTTAACTAATTTTTAAAAAATGTATTGTAGCAGCTGCAACGACCTCATTTCACTTTTCTTCAGTCTTGGTAATCTGACATGCAAGGTTTGGAGCCTTTCAGTTCAGACACAAGCATCAGACCTTCCAGTCTGAACCATCTCAGACTACCATCCAGCTTGGATAGGGAGACACTGAGAGGTGTCAGGGAGAACATTTTATCAGTGTTTATACCTCCATTAATTTGATTTTAGAAATAACACTTAACAACCCATAATGGGCCTTCTCCAGCTGTATTCAACAGACACAAAATTGGCAAAAATGCATGAAAATTTGGGAAATTACAACAGAGTAGAACAAACTTCACATTCCTGCTAATGGACTGGGGAAGACATCTAATGCTCTCAAAATTTCCCTTTTTCTCTGTTTAAGAGCCTTCTCTCATCCATATGTATCTACAAATGAACACATGTATCTTCCACTGCACGAGGTCAAGACAACAGCTATTGTAGCGTACAGCTGGCTCCATGTCTTAAGTTTTACATGAGGCAATTTCTAAAGAGTTCCCTCCTTCTTAGCTATAACTCTCTGCAAGAACAGAGTTCACCTTCTGAGAAAAGGAGCATCATTTTGTGGTTACATTTTTGCAATAGGCCTTATTTATAACAGGATTTTCCCATGTACAATAGTACAGCTAACTTGAAATCAACTTAGAAGTGATTATTGTGCTGACTTTTTTTTTAAGGCAAATGACAGGTTGTTACTGATGGTCATTATTTTTTACTGTGAATGCAGGAAATATGTCCAGATATTTACCTATAGCTCAAATTATAGAAATGATAATCAGAAAGGAAGTAATGCATACCTAAACAAATGCACATATAATATACAGGGCCCAATTTAGATGCTTTTAAGCCTTAGCCATGGGTGGGAGTGCATTCATGCTGAAAGCGTGGTATTACTGTGGGAACATATTGAAGATGCAGATGCTGCCTTAGGCAGCCCTTCTTCCCACGCAAATCCTCCTTTGCCAACTCTTGGATCAGTCTGCGTGGAGGTAAGGTGCTGAGATAGAGTAATGCAGGCTCACACATGCCTCTTATGTCTGCTCCAAGCCTGCCCTGCAACACTCTTCTCCTTAAGTTTTTTGCCACCGAAGTGGCAAGGTATGTTTTTTTGGGTTGGCTGGTTACTGGGGTTTTGAAGGACTATAAAACAAAGTTCAAAATCTAAAACTGAGCGAGCTGCAATTTTTCTCTTCCCATCTGCAAATGCATTAAGTGGTGGCATAAGCCAAGACAGAGAATATTAATAACATGAGTGGCAGAGCACATTTGAAATTGCACATGGAAAAATTTAGGTCCTGAGCTTGACGGCATAATAATGTGCTTCAACTGTGGTGCTCTGACAAGAACAAGACAACAAAACAACAAATGCTCTGGCAAATTCCCAGCCACGACTTGTCAAATGCATAAAATGACCAGAAACAAGAAAAATGCATGCATATTTCCTGATGTAGGTATGATGTCCAATCTGCCATATTAAAATAGGCTATCTCTGCATCTACCCGTGTCATACATGCTCTAGCTGTCTTTTTTTTGGCCTTTTTTCTAATATTAGTTTTGCAATGTGAATTTCACTGTTCAGATATCAAACCGACTGTCTATAATCTTACCCCTTCTTTCTCAATTCAGCTTTCCAAGACCATTTCTGCAGTTGATGTAACCCAAAAAAGAATGCGGCACTGCACTGCCAAGTACCTGACTCCCTGAAGTTTTCACCCATGTATTATATCTAACACCTCAAAATGTATCCCAACAATTTTCCAGGGAAATGAGTGCATAACCTCTCTTCCTACCCCATCATCATGTTTCTGTCAAGCACACAGAACACGAGAGAACTCTCCAAGGCATCATCTTGTATCTTTATGCATGTGCTGATCACCTTGTAAACAAGCAAGATCCTTCCACACTGCAAAAACTTGTAGTTTAGGTCAGGCAAAGTATGCAATGCAACACACTCATGAGGTAAGAGAAATCACAAGGCTGTGCAGCAGCTGTCTTTGCCCCTAAGACAGAGTTCTTGGTCCTCACTTATTAATTCATATGGATGTCCCTCTACACATGTGCAGCAGCTGTCTTTGCCCCTAAGACAGAGTTCTTGGTCCTCACTTATTAATTCATATGGATGTCCCTCTACACATGGGGTATTCTAGAAGCTGCTGGGTTTTTGCAGACAAAGTGGAGCCCCACAAATTTGAACCTCTCAGAAGGCTGAATTGTATGGAATATTTTTCTTGTACTGACCATAAACTCAGTACAAATATTAAAAAGAATAGGTTTCAGTTTATGAAAATACGGAAACCACAGAATACCAGCTATTAAAAAGTGTGCATTTGGGAAAACAGATGAGGAGAATCCTTGAACCACTGTTCTTGCTCACATTCAGTGTAGCACACACTGTCACCCACCAGTCACCAGAGTACAGCTTTGCCTCCACTGAATCACCTCTCAAAGCCAACACCTAGCCTTTCAAATGGTCAACCTCCCAAGTGGCAATGAAGCATCAAAATTCAGTATGGGCAGAAGATGGGATGCAAATAAATCTTTCTTATTTCTTTAAGAATTCTTGCTTACTAAACATTCCCAGTTTCTTGCTTGCTAAACTCCCAGTTTCACTAGGGAGGATAGCTACTGTCACTTTCCAGAAATCAACTAAACATCACTATGCTTCTCAATGCTCTTGAAAAGATTTTGTGGGTTGAGCTTACAATTGATATGGATTGCATACAGTGGCTTTCTATTGTGTTCTAGGATCCCTGGGAGTAATTGTTTGACTCCTCTTCAGACAGCATGAATGGAAAACAAGTGCTGTTTCTGTACCTGATAGGTGTTTCTTTCTTGGTGATTAGGGCACAAGTGGCTTGAAAACTTTTACCTTTCCTCACAGACAGTGAATCTTTTATTGAGAGTCCTTTACATAGCCTGATACCCACTTTAGTGCTCCACACTGCTCTGTCTGGCATATGAAGCAGATTAGCAAATGCTCCTTATTTGCCATTTTCAGGAGTTCTGTCTTGCAGCTCTCTGGTCCCTAAGTCCCATGTACTGACTTAGTGTAGTTTCCTATGTCTCAGGGTTGCTTTTCCCTGAGATTCTTCTCGGGGTTGCTGTTCCCCGAGGTAATAAGGTTTTCTCCCAAGGTTGCTGTTCCCTGGGAGTCTCCTCGGGGTTGCTGTTCCCCGAGGTAATAAGGTTTTCAGTCTTCTCTTTGCCCTAAGTGTTTTACACCGGAGCCAGAGACGACAAGCTGAGTCCACCAGTGCACGTTTCCAAGGTTGTTTATTCTTCATTATCTCTCAGTTCTTTCTCAGCTCTGCCAGGCCTCCCTGGCAGGGTACCTTATCTTAGTTCTTTCTGAGCTCTGCAAGGCATCCCCAGCAGAGCAGGACACGCGGCGGACTGGGCGGATCAGAGAGTCCTGCACCTTATGTACAGTACCCCTGACCCAACCACCATCCACAACGTACTTTTTATTTACAAAATTTTACCAATACCTACTACCTATGCTAACATGTCATTTCTACTCTAAACCAATCTCTAAAATCCAACTCAGCAAAAGATGGGGGACGAGAGCAAGAACAAGGAGCACAGGGGCCACTCCCCAATTCCTCCATCTTGTCTCTTCAACCCCATATACTAAAAATCCTAGATTCTACATTTACATTCTATGATAAACTAAATACTACTTATTTTGAGTTCTCTCAGCTTGTGATTCTTCATGCAATGTGGGCATTCACTCCCATGGACAGGGATCAGAGGCAGTGTCCTCCTGGGCTCTGTGTGAGGCTGGCTGACCCCCTTGTACAGATCCCAGACCCCCCTGTCCGGTCTCCAAACCCTCCAGGCTGGCCAGAGGGATGTTCTGGACTCCAACACCCATGGCTGCATAGCCTGAACTCAAACATGGGGGCACATTTTGAAGGTGTTAGCTAACAAACATCAACAGAACTTTGAGGAAACTAAACCTCTGCCCCTAAAAGCATCATCATTACAATTCACCCTGTTAGTGCATGAATTATAACCAAAATTGGTCTGCTGGGAAACTGAGTGTTTTTCATATCCAGATTAGTTGAGACGCTGATCTACTTTAAACGTCACTGACCACTAAGAACATCCTGCTGAAGGGCAGCCTTCCCCTCGGTAAAAGACCTTCTGCTTTCTTTTTCTTCTCCCAGTGAGTGCTCTGATACTTTAAATGAGAGTAGGGGACTGTGCTCCTCCTGGATGCAACCAGCATAAAGAGCTGCCATAAACCAGATTGAGCATATAACCTGGAACAAGCAACCAAAGCCTGTAGTGATCAAAAGGTCAAATTTTGCAATCTAATTCACCCAACCATTCTTGTTTGTAAGACTACCAAGAAAATTAAAGGAGTAAGACTATCCAGAAAATTAAAGGCGTTTATTGGAATGGATTGCTGCCTAAATGCTTTTGGCACATAAACAGCCTGTGAGAAGAATAATTGGGAAGATATAAATGAAAACAGGAGCAAGTAACATTTCAGCCAAATATTAGAAAAATTGTGTCAGGCTGTGGAATTACCTTCCAATATAAATAGAAAAAATAGCCTAGGCTATTTAAAAGTTAGCTGGACAAATCACTTGCTAATAAGTTCCATGCTCACTGAGAACCCAGAAAGTCTTTTGTTATCCACAGTGGATATAATTCTACCCCGATTACAGATGTAAAACATATTCAGCTTAAGTGAAAATGTAATTTGTTATATTCTACTTTGGGTGCATCACTTATCTAATGGAATGTCTCCTAGGAAAGCAATTTAGTAGTGCAGCCAATAACACTGTCTGCAGTTTAAATGGGACAAAATTAGCATAAATTCAACTTAATAGGGACACATTTAGCTAAGACCAATTGTGCTACATCACAGCAAAATTCTCAACCCTGAAGTTTTATAACCACTACATGACACCATAAGAAAAGCGCATATATGAAATACTTGACTAACAGAATGGGTGGTTTTAAGAGCAGTGGTGCATTTTTTCATTGCTGTCACATTCTGTTGCTGTTTGAGGTCTTTTTAAATCTTGTTTTTAATGGCCTCTTCACTTAGTTGGTATGGGCACTTATCAGAATGAGCAACTCTCCAAATACTTGTACATACTGTTCTACTACAATGCAAAAACCCGTGCCTTGTTATCCTCCTGCACTGGAAAAGAGGTGGTGGATGGCTGCTGCACTTCAACAAATCTCCCAAAAGCATTTAGATTTGAAACCATTGCTTCTAGTAATCCTCACGATATTGCAGAAAATTACCTTTTCACATATTCCGGATTTTCCTCCTCCTCAGCAAGATGAAAGAGTCAACCAAAAATTAATCTGCCAGCCTGGAGATCCAGACAAATGCTATTGGTTTTTGTAGGTGAAAGAAGAGGTCCAGGGTTTGTTCAAGGGTATGAGCAATCTGTTAAGAATAGATGGTCTAGAACCCACAGAAGTATATTACTGCAAGAATGACTCAGACAGTAATCATCACAACAAACTTAAAAATAGCAGAGAAAAGTATTAATTCAAAATTACTTCACACCTCATAAAGTCATGGTACAGAGCAAGCCATGTTACCAGGGAGTTTGTTTAGTCTGCTACCTGTCTCCCATGCCAATTCTTGATGGAAAAGTTCCTTGTGTTGTAGGTAATTATAGGAAATTTTTCTTCTAATGTTAGATGTGGACAGCCTGCCAGTGGCAGATTCCCTACAGTTAACTTTCAGTTGTCAGAATGTCAGTTAGTTTAATTTTGGTTCCTCTTCCTCAAGAGTATGACAGCCATCAGCTTAACCTATGTATAACTACAGGAGACAACAATCCATTACCTCTCAGGTTTACTATTGAACAAACCTGTCTGTCCACCAGATAAACACCTGATATCCACCACACAGAATAATATTTAAAGCACCTCCTTGCTCTGAGGTGATTGAAAAGACATTTCATTGTCTACCCTGGTTACCCATAGACTGGATGGTTGTCTGCCATATTCCTGAAGAAGAGGAGGTATAATAAGTAGGTTAAATGAGTGAGGGGGAAGGTATGCAGTTATAAAAGGGATCTGTAGCAGCAACTTAATACCTTCCCACACGGAACAAGAAATTGTAGCATCAGTGCATAACATTTCAAAGTTCAGAGTAGTAACTGGAGCCACTTAACTGAATCACTAGAAAAATCACAGCAACTAAATAATCAGTTATTCAAAAGTGTGTACAAGCTCCATCCCAACCAGTTTACCCTGGCTGCAACAAGCTCTTGTAAAGTACTGTACTCTGCATTCACCTGTTTCTTTCCATGAATGAGAATTATAAGTCCAAGCACACAGGAATAGGACAGAGGCAACAGATGTCAAATGCCAAAGACCCTGTTCCCCAGTCCATTTTAGGAATATATAAAACTACTCATCAAGCCTACATTTTTACCACTTAAATTCTGATGGGTCTCCATCTGCTGAGTTTCTATTATCACTTAAGCATTTGGTTTTTCATAATAATTTTCCAAAGTAAGGTGATCAATCTTTAATAGTATATTTGTATAAAAATTTAATCAGCTCATGATACTTAGATTATGCAGTTTAGGACATAATATATGGTGGGGATTTAATTCTTTAAAATCTCTAAAATCTAATTAAAATTTAATTAAAGGTTACGGCTGAAAAATCAGGGGTTCAGTCAGATGTGATTAGAAATACCCTGAAAACAGCTGCTTTTGAAATTGTAATAATGAAATACTATCACAATTACTTGTTAGGGAGGGAGAAAACGAAGTGTGCATGTGCACATCTGTAGTGGTCATATGTACTTGTGTGCAATGAGAGAATCTTTAAGCTCCCTGCCCTGAGAATTCTTAAAAAAAAAAAAAAAAAACAAAAAAAAAACCACCACATATCCCAGTAAATAGGAAGTTAGACAGTTAGACACTCTGAAGGGGAACATGAGGTACCATATTTTGAACTGTATTTAAGATAAAATATTTTCAACTGTTTCTATTATAAACCTCTTTCCATTATAGTCCTATCAGTACCTTTGGTAAAACTAATTTAACTGGGTGAAGCAGAACTGGAAACAGTACTTAGAATTATTATTTGAAATACATTAATTTAACCAGCCTGCTGGCTTTATTCATGACTGCTACTTGAACTTTGAGTAAAGTTAAAAATGTATATTTCCTCTCAGAAGTGTTTTGAAGAGTTACCTCCACCCAGGTTTCTCTCAGGCTTCAAACAATTACAGGGAACACAGAAATTAGGTATTTCCTTATGAAAATTCCACACTCCTTTGCCTTGAAATTTCAAGCACGCCAAGTTCCACTATAAAAATTAAGAGAATGATTTTTCCATTTCCAATTAATTCTTCAAAAAGAAGTACCGTGAAAAATAAAGGGGAAGGGGGATGATCTCTGCTCTCAAAGGTGTAAGGTCTGCCAACTCGAGCAGGAAGAACTGAATGTCAAAGCTGAGCTCCATTCATTTGGCTTCTCATAGAATCAGCTGAATTGTCTCAGCTTGTGATTTAAATAAAGCTTCACCTATCTGAAATCCTGGTCCTGGTAGTTAAAAGACATCTAGAAGTTAGGACCTGGCTTCTGGCAACAGACAAATCTAAAAGATCACCCCCCATGCCTCAGGAAGAATATGACCAAGAGATAAAGTGAGGATAGAGGACACTGACTGCAGTCCTCCATCTGGAGTGGTTATTGAAAACAGCAGTTTTTTTCAGGATATCCTGAAGATTCGTGTACTAGCACCTCAATGCTTTGAAAAAAAGATGTACTCTAAACAAAGAGGAAAAAGAAAAGCTGAAATAAATGCCTGGTCACCTGTTGACCTCTCCACGCAGCAGCACAGAAGAAAGCCTTTGTGACTTATGTATAGCTATATAATTTACTGTTTGAGGAGTTCTGCAATCATTATACTTAGAATGGAAAGTAAAACACCTGAGCTGCCCATTTTTCTGTGAACGAAAGGTACAAAAGTTTTCTGCACCTTAGTGATAACTTACATTTGTTACCAGCCATGCTAAAATTTCTATTAGGTGCCTCTGACCTGAATTTTCCTGAGGCCCCATATTGCTGTCGAAATACATTTTTCCCACTGCCTTTCCTAATCTTTTCAGTCTTTAATTGAAGGCCTTCAAGTCACTGTCTTCTTGTAGAAAAAAAATGCCTTCCTGAAAGCCTTCAAATGTTGCACCCAGGATAAAAATAGGTAGAGCAGCTGAACATACCTATCAAATCCATGACATGCAAATTTAAACAAATCTAAACTTAAGCAGACAAACAAATGCATGCCAATCTGTGTGAAACACTCACTGGATTGTTCAGATGGTGCCTTTACACTACAGAATATTGTCCCCCAGTCTTCAGGCAGAAAAAGGAAAGCTATTAAAAATTCAAAGGAAAGCTAGGTTTGTTTTTCCCAGCTGATGAATTTGTTGAAAAAGTGACCTTTTAGCTCAGTTTCTCAGAGCTGTGAACATTTTTTTCATGCTGCTGATATATGTGCCAATTTGAAGTAAGTTATACACAGTAGGTGTTTCCAGAAATATTAAAATCTCAGAGCTTGCTTGGACAGCCATTTGAAAACAGATTGCTGAAGGAGAAAGAGACATTGCTAGTTTCTCCCCTAGAAAGGCACTCTCTTTAACTTCTTTCTAATTATATATTATTATCAATATCAGAACTTCTAAGAGAGAATGACATTAAACTATCATATTTGTTTCAGTATTAAATATCTTCAATAATTCCTTTCTTTCATGTTCTGCTTCCAGTACAAGTGCCTAGACAAACTGTGTAACAAACTACTCTGAAACAAGCAGAAGACATTTGTCTTAGCTTAGATAAACTTTCTCAAAAATCTGTTTACCTTGGCAGTAATTTTCAGTGAGACAAACTATCACACTGAGCCCTACAGGCTTATATTCACCTATTGAACTGCAAAGAGCATTAGTATTAACAGAGGCCACATATGTGCATTTCCCTCAATATATCAAAACAGCACCACTATCAGGAAGAGAAAGAAAGGCCACCATGAAGGAAGTCCTTTTTTTGCAGGCATTTCTTGAAGGTCAAAATCTTCAGAAGAACACTTGAGTCTGAAAATAGATGCATAAAGACTCCGCTTGACTTTCTGGAGCATCCAGAGAAAGTCAGCTTCTGAGCATGATTTGTTAACTGCCCAAGTTCGAGAAAAAAAACCCAACAAAAACCTTTCAAAAGAGACAGAGACTGTAGGATGCAACTTCTGGTTGCATAATCTTGTCCATGAGCATCTATATCAAATACTTAACTGCAGACACCACATTTGCCCTTTGCGTACTTTCTAGATAACTTGACATATCAGGCATTGTGTCTAAATATTTTCTTTTTTTTTCTGTTGAAAGAAGTATTGTATTTTGTTAGGAGTCAACTGAAGATTTGTATCTCAGTGTTTTCCCTATGTATATAAAGACGACCAAAAACTATATGAAAAAGAGGTCAACCCACATCAATGTTTCTGTCATTCATTATCCAGATATAGGGCAAGAGCACACTACACACAAGAAATGTAGGTCAAAGACTTATCACTGCACATGCTAACAAAATAAACCATAATCATGTTCCATTTACATAGTTTAATCTTCTTTCTCTCAGAAAAAAAAAAAAGCCACAAATAGGGGACAAGAGTCAATCTGGGATTTTAATCTGCACAACTAAGTAACTTACCATGCAGCATTGTGGCAGCATGGAGTACTTTAGGGAAGGAATTGTTAAATAATAGGACTCAGCAATATCCAGAATGGGTGGTTTTTATGTTGGCATGAAAAAGGGATAAGATTTCTCCTTGCTGATGATATGTAGGATACTGCACTCTGTAAAACAATCTGGTGAATATGAAGCCAAACAAAAAAAAAAGAGCTTTGTTGAACTAATCATCATATAGTAAATATCACCTGCAAAGTACATGTGAAAAATATTTCTGTAATTAAATTTTAGAAAGGCAGTGAAACATGCTTCTTTATCCTCTTGTTCTCATTTGTGATTGAGCAAATGGGTATAAAAAGTAAAAATAGCCATTTTTCATCTCCAACCAGGCGAAAGCTCATCTCTCTGCTCTGCTGTTGCTGTGCCCATGGCAACATTTACCCATACAGAGGCAGATTAGCGATTAACCTAGGAAAACATTAGCTTACTGTAATGCATGACATGTTTTGACAGAGAGATGAAAACTCATTGGCCCAAGAAAATACTACAGAGGATGTACAGGTCTGCTGTTTAATGTATATTCATGTACAATGTTTTACATACATGTAGACTTAGTACACACTGCAATTAAAACATTAATTCATGCAGTATGTTTGCTTCAATCATCAATGGATGGCATTTGCATATTTTTCAATTGGCAATTTAGACATTCCCTTTAATTGTGAGAGTTTGAGTGGAAATCATACACAATGAATATTATCCCTTCTTTTTCTCTCTTAGTTATTCTGGTCTCACAGTCATAAGCTAGGAGCAACTTTCAAGACTTGAAAAAGGAACATAATGCTGAATAAAAATGAAATTAATTTAAAATCTAATAAATGCTCTGCACTAGCATATATATTGTGGTCAGGCTTTTAAAATTCTTTACGTAACTACATTGAGCATAGAGGTTCATTTCCACCTTTTAATTTTATTCAGTGTTTTTATCCAATGTTTTGGGGGCTCCTATCAACTTTAGTGTTGCAATTCCAAACAATCTCTGTTATAGCTATTACAATAGCATTGCATCCAATACTGCTGGCCCTGCAGTATTGTCAACTAAAATCTATTAGAAAACACAAACTCATCTACTGAAAAAAAAAATCCCAAAAAACACCTCAGAGGAAGCTGCAAGTATCAGGCAGGTGGTTACGTATGTAAACGGTCCACATCACCAGCCACAGAGTTATTGGAATTAGTACCAAATGAAGCTTTGACTGGCTGCTGGGAATACTTTAATGTTGATTTCTTTGAACACCTAAATATTCCCTCTCTTTCCCCAGGTGAGGTTTAAGAAAAAAGACTGCAGTAACAATACAGTGGAAATGTTGCAAACTGTACTTCAAAGGGGAGAGCAAGGAAATGGCAGCTCACAGGTCACCCATGCACAAGGTCATGAGTGTAAGGCAGTGACAACTGGCATCACTTTGCATTATGCTCTTGCAGGATGCCCTTCCCCCCCAGCCCCCTTCCCTAAGCAGACACAAATAGGTATTTTATTCCTCTGTCAAATCTCTGACATGAGAAGTGGCATTTCAAAACAGAGAATGGACTCTGTTGTCAGAGACAGCTTGGAATTAGGTATTTATAGTAAAACAGCATATTTATATAACGAGAGAGAAAAATCTAACAAAAACCTTGAAATGTATTCAGCATTGGAACCTTTAGCACATCACATTCCGCTCAGTTGGTAGTTTGCATACATCATTGCATGTGTTGAGCTGCCAAAGATAAAGAATTCAGCACCTAAACTCACAAAGCTCTGGAGAAGCTGGAAGGTGGCAGTGGTGGTAGGATATGGGTACCTTAGTGTCAGTGTGAGTTGTGTGGGGCTCAGCTGCAACCACAATGGGCAACAGCCACGCACACACACAAAGCAGCCTTGTGGACCCAGAATCACAGAATCTCCTGAGTTGAAAAGGACACTCAAAGGTCATTGAGTCCAGCTACTGGCCTTGCACAGGACAGGCCCAAAGGTCACACCACGTGCCTGAGAACGTTGTCCAGACACTTCCTGATTTGTTGTATTTGTCAATTAATTGACCTACAAGTTAGAAAGCAAGATTATTTCTATCTGTTCTTTCAGCATATCAAGGCAGAATTTTAGTATGGGGAAAGAACAGCTTTGGATGGAACAATGTTACTTCTTCTACAAGACACATGAGATACCTTACTCAACACTTAAAAAAGCTTTACAAAAATAAAGGCAATAGATATGCAGACTATCTAGAAATGGCTGGCATCTAGCTCCTTCAGCCCATTAACACTGTAACTCTGACAGAAGTCTCTTCTTGACAATTTCTTATGCCCTACTACCCAGTCTGCTTGGAGTTTGTATGTTTGTACTTTGTATAATAGTTAAAGTAATGCCAATTGTCTAAAAAAATTCTATGGTCTGTTGCACAGCCCTGTTTTTTCACATTCTCCTATAAAAGATTCTTGGTCTATCTTGGGAAAAATCCCTTCTCATTTGGCAACTCTCATTTTTTTCCAAAATCAAGACAGAATCATGTCAAGCCTGAAATTTATGTAAGCACATAACTCTTGGTTTATAATTTTTGTTGACCGAATTGTCTTTTCCTGCAATCATTTAAAATTCAGGCAGAAACAGGACTAATGAACAGACCTAGAACTCCATCCAGGCAAGCACTCCAAGGCACTGAAAGGAGGAACTCTGCTGAAAATTGTGGGTCAGCTCTATTGCTCTGGACTTCATAGCCAGCTCATGGGAACTGAAACACAGCTTGCACCACTCCAAGTCCACAAAATGAAAAAATAGATTTTAAAAAATCCCAGCATTAACCATCTATTTCAACTGATCTGGATACCTACTTAATAATTTTTTTTCATTTTAGTTACGTAGTTGTAATTAGATGCTCTTCAAGGTCCCTTCCTAAAACTATTTTGCGATTCTGTGCAAATGTAAAAAAATCAAAACCAGAAAACCTCCAAACCTGAACAACCACAGAACCAAACTAATCAAACAAAAAACCCTGCAAAGCTACCAAATGGGACAAAATGACAACCAAAAGCTGCACCCAGTAATTCTGTGCAAAATCCCTGATGCAGATGTAGCACAGAGGCACTTTCATTTGTCTGGGTTGATTGTGTAACTACACAGAAATTACACAGGAAAGTGGCAGAAAAATGCCCTCAAATGGCGTACGCTGTATCTGCCCCGGGAGATGCACAGTTCTGCTACTGATGAGCCCTTGGAGCAAACCTGCACCACAGGCAAACATTTTCATGGAACTGAGGTTATGAAGTCTTTCTAAGCTGTTCCTTTAAAAAGCAATTCTAGATATTATGCCTGTAAATCAACATTTTTGTTAATGAGACAGTGGTTGCACTGGCTGACTCTACTGTCTGAAATCATAATTCTGAGATTTAGACTGCACTCAAATGGGTCATACAAACCCAAAACCTAATCATGATAATTTGATGTGTTTGCCTATTTGGCTGGTATTTATTTATAAGTCACCTCCAGCTGCTAGGGATTTTTGGCAGAGCCATCATTTGCACGTAAAGCCAGTTCTACTCCTAGCACCAGTTCTCAATTCTAACCTCAGCCTGTTACTACTCATCATGTACAAAATCTATATTGTCTCCTCATAAGCTTTTCCTGCCCTTCAAGTTCCCACCATGGTTTCTGGGACCACTCTCTACAAACCACTCCTGTGAGCTCTCTTAAGTTACCTGATACAGACTAAGACAGGTTCGTGCTGGTGTCTCAAATACATATACACAGCATTCTTTATTGTTGCTCTTTGCTCTTGTTTGTTTCTTTTTTGCTGTTTTGGCAGGTTTTCCTTTCAAATCATTTCTTTTGGGCTCTCAATCTTCATCTCCACTTGCCAAAGAAAAATGGTGAACAAGGCACACGGCTCTCAGCAGGAGCGGCAGCAACACTCAGAACGAGAAGAACAGCAAAACTGACAGCTGTGCTTTTCTGCACTGAGCACAGTGGGTAAATCAATACCCCGGCAGCCCTGCTGCCATCTGTGGAGTTTCTGGAGCAGACTGGTTATTTATAGAAACTTGTTTGCACAAAGCCAATATTTACCTGTCGGGGCTGTCAAAATTTGCAATCCATCTTTGCTGTTACCCTGCTGTTTTTCATGTCAATAGTGGAATTTTCCAAAAGAAAATACTGTAATGTTTCCCCCCTCATAAATGTTCCCTTCCTGCAAGGGTTAGTTACGTTAATTGTTGCAGCAGGAATGCATCTGGTTTCCTTGGGGCCTTGGGGATCCTCCAGAATGAAGGAAAACTATAGGCATGTCAAACCTAAAGAGCCTATTTTTCTGTCTTGTTCCAGCAGCAGCAGCAGCATGGCATTTCCCTGCCAAGGCCAAGCTGAGATTTAATGTTACAAAAAAACAATCATTCCCACTCTGCAAACCGAAAAGGTTTTCTTCTGGAATGTTTGGCTGCTGCTGTTACTGTTATAACCATAACCATTTTCTAGCAGGCAAGAAGTTTTAACATGAAATTTCAGTGTGTTTGCCTTTAAAAGTGAACTCAGATTCTAAGCCAAGAATGAACTGCATGGGTGATCTCAATCCTGACTCCTTGCAGACTGACATTTACATCACCAACCTACAGGCATGTCCAAAGGAGACGAGAAGGAGGAACAGACTTCTAGTTTCTGTACCAGTTTCTTTAGCTCAGACACTGGACTGCTCTGCCAGGGCAGAGCAAAGCACTGGGGATGGCTTCTGCCAGTACCTTTGGTGGCTATTCAAAGGCTGCCACTAACCATGACTGTCCTCACAGCGCTTTCAATTGTCAGCTTCCTGAAAATAAGGAGTTCTTCGTAATCAAAGACCTACTGAAAATGGTAGTCAAACCCAGCATCATAAATCTGTACCATTTATCTGCTGCTGTACATCACCGAGAGGCTCAGGGGGCAAACCCAGCTCCTGAGAGCACCTGGGGTTTAGCTCTAAGTGAGATACCATCACCCAAGGGGTCAGCACCCAGCCACATCACCAGACAGCAATCTGTGCATCCCTGCAGGACAGGGCTGGAGAAAGCAGGGCAGGACTTAAAGCAGAGCACAGCTTAAAGTAGGGCCAGTAGAAGCATTCAATAAATGGTTTAGAGAATTAAGGATTAAATTATTCTGTCAGATGAGGAATGGATTCTGTGATCTGTACAGCAAATAGCAGTGGAAATAGGACAGTGCTTAAATACATGCCAAGCTGGAAGCTATCCGAAAGATATGGGGAACAGGTGAATAAGGACATTAAAGAGAAGCAGAAAATCTTTTCAATTTGCTTTTGTTTGTTGTAATATTAATTACTGAGCTCTATGACTTAAACAGCTTCCTAGCCTTTGGCTAAGAAACAGCATAGAGCCAGAAAATGGAACAGGGATATTTCTCATTCTTGTTTTCTCCACTGAGACTCACAAAGATGTTCCTCTTTTATATAATATGGTTTCAGATGGTTTTTGAATATTATTTAAAGAGCATGTCAAAGCCACAACAAAGTAATTCTTCCTCTTAGATAAGGTCCACGAACTCCCCCCAGGGTAAGTATTAGAGAGCCTGCAGGAAAACTGCTTGTTAGACAAATGGAGCCACAGATGTTACTTTCATCTGGTGTACAAAGCAAGGGAGTTACATACAAGGCACAGATACCCAATTACGAAAAATACTATTTTTAACACAGACTCTTCTCCAAAACAAAAGTCTCCTAGATTTTTCTTTTTTTTGGGGGGGATGAGAATTTTCTAGTCTTGTTTCCTGCATTAGTAAGTAACATTAAATTTTTTGAGAGCTAATAATGCTCAGGACCTCACAAATTCAATCTACTGATGACAAATGCTCTTGTGATATGTACACTATATCCACAACTGCGTAATTCTTCTCCTGAACATATACATCCAAAGCATACTATGGAACCTCCAGGGCTCAGAGTTCTCCTGCACTCAGATTTATCCACAGCCAGAACATGGTACTTTTCATTGCACTTCATTATTAATTTTTATGCTTGTAATATCAGTGCTTCTATTGTGCTTTGCTAGATGTAGTCTAGTGACCACTCTGCTATTGCTCCATGTTGATCGGATAAATGTTTGTTCTATCCTTCCAGAAAGCAAACAGTGCCCCCATCCCAA
Organism: Prinia subflava; assembly: GCF_021018805.1. Taxonomy (NCBI): domain Eukaryota; kingdom Metazoa; phylum Chordata; class Aves; order Passeriformes; family Cisticolidae; genus Prinia; species Prinia subflava. Next base: position 106,491,299 of record NC_086247.1, on the reverse strand, counting down.
GTCTTTGCTGGTGAAGCCATGCTTCTTTTTTTAAGCTTTGAGAGGTCTCAGAGCAACAAGAACACTCCATCAAAAGAAGAGCAACCTCAATGAAAGGGTAACGGGAAAACAGTCCTGAATCTAAGTATTAAACTGGAATTTCAACATGTCCATGAATACCCACAAATTCTCATTAACTCCAGATAGCACAATATTAGCAATTTGCAATGTTTGACTAAATAGTTAAAAACTTGACAAGCACCACAGTCTGAAGGTTCATTTCTCACTTTGAATGCCAAAAAAAAAAAAAACCAGCAAAAACCAAACCTGGAAAAAGGCCATCCCTTTAATTTATGCATTGCACTAACGTTTAGGTTGCATGTATCTATTGATGACTGCCACATGCGCCTTTGTATGATCTTGTACACATAATTTAATCCTTCCATGTGTTCATTCTCCTTTTGTCTTGCTCCCCAGCACTGAAGACTGGCAACTGCCACATCTAAGAGAATTAACAGAGGAAACTAATGCTGCAGGTAGTATCAGTATCTCTCATGCAAGTGTTGCTGCCACTCAGAGTTTAAACCACTGCCACATTGTGCTACAAGATCCAGGAGGGCAACTGAAAATGTTGGGTACTTTTTCTCTCCCCTGAATTACCTAAAAACTTAATCCAAGAAATGTAATTTTCAGACACTGTTTTATTTAAGAAATGAAATCCTGAGATAAGCAATCGCCTTGATTTATATCATGGCACATTATACAGTCACTTAGTTCTCCAAGAGAATCCACATGGCTGAGAGGGCATTGGGAAATGTTGTGTCCTGAAGCATGCAGCAAGACAGATGGAATAGAAGTTTAATGGTGCCCTCTGCCCAATGCCTATTACTGAATTCCAGGAATGGGACCAGGATGACCCAAGTGATCATTCTCAGTTCAGTGTTCATCAGTCTTTCCCTCGTGACTCCAAATTAAAAGAAAAAAAAAAGAAAGCCAATTTCAGCCCTCAGCATAACTTGTGTGATTAGGGTAATGAGGAAGAGACCACTTTACAAAGCAGTTCATGGATTCTTTCTCTTTCAGATTTCGGAATGCAGCTGGTCTCAAACTCCCAGCTGGCAAAGAGGGGACTTCTCTACTACCGTAAGTAGTCTGCTTAATCTGGGGACTTCTCAATCAGGCACAGATGAAGTAGTGATATGATTATAGGCCTTGGTCAAGTGTTGCAATGCAAGATGATTTATACTAATCAGCATTCTGTAGAATCAAATTTGCAAAACAAATTCAACACAACGACAGACCTTGAAAGAAGTCTTAACAACCACTCTTTCTTTTGTCTGAAAATACCACCTTGACAGATGTTAGCCAAGTAATCAAACATTTACACGCAGCACACAACACCTCCTGGCCTTCAGAAACATCACTGGCATCTGTTAAACATCATCTGTAAATTCCCTTTTGGTGTTCCCAGGTTGGTTTTGACCATAAGGAAAACTCAACATTTCTCAAATTTCAGTGCAGTGGTGCTCCCTATATCTCTAGAGGTCTCCAAGTTCTCAGAAGCCATCCACTGTTACCCATGACAAAAAAACCCTGTTTGTCTCTGCTCTACTGAACACTGAAATGAAATGCTTATGCTAAGACAGATGTGCAAGTCTCCTGATTTGTGAAAGAATCAACTAATATACACGGGCTATTCTGAATCCAGCTTAAACAGCAATTTACAGACAATTTAGAGGGCTAAAGAAGATAAAGAAGAAGGG